>NC_141537.1:53846250-54170000 GCF_021556685.1 Rattus norvegicus | reverse complement strand
GTGCAGAGCTGGGAAGATGGACGTTGTGCTAACATGGAGATCCAAGTTCCACCCCTAGGACCCATGCTATAGAAATGGAACTGGGCATGGTGCTGCATACATGCAAGCTTGCAAACAGTGCAGGGGAGGTAGGCAGGCGGATCCCCACCCCCACCCCCAGGCTCACTGGCCAGAAATACTAACCTCATGGGCAAACTTCAGGTCTTAGTAAGAGGGTCTGAATTAAAACAAAACAAAACAAAACAAAAACAAAACAAAAAAATAAAAGCTTATCTAGTTATCTCATAAGGAATGACACCTGAGGTGAGTGAACACTTACCCACACCAAAACTTCTACTTTTAATTTTAAAAGATTTCAAGTACTCTCATTTTTGCCTACATTAAAACGAACACTTCCTTCATGTATATATTGAAAAATAATAAATACTAAATCTCATCCTTTAAAACAATAAAATTCCACCCAACGCAGTCTGTAAAGATGATCTCTGCCACACCTTGATTTGCTTACCTGTTCCAGATACTGGAAAGTTAGGTCAGTAAAGACAGGGCGGAAATATACAAAAATAGGAAGTGGATTATGAGGGTCTTTTACTTTAGACATGCGAATGGCTTCTTGTACGCGATTTCTGACGTAGAGTGCTGCCAGTGGGGATGACTTTAAGCTGCTCTTCAAATAGATGGATGGGTACAGGGCTGTGCTTTCCTTCCATATCCAGAAGAGAGCATCATTCCTTTGCTTTTCTATATCAGGGCAATCTCCTTTGTAATTGGCATCTTGAAAATTGTTGTTATAACAATCAGGAAAAAGATAAAAACCCCATAAGTGATTTGGACGAAGTAATTTTCCCAATTTTAAAGTCTGTTCCATAAAATTCCTTGCTGCCTCTTCAAATTCTTGTTTAGCCCTCTTGACAGCTTCTGTCAAATTAAGTTGTGTGTTTTGTTGCTGGACGAACTCAATAGACTTATTCCTGTAAATATCCTTGAATTTCCAGTTTCTTGACCAGGTAGGCCGCCAGTCTTCCCAGTCAATGACAGCCAAGCCCACATTGTCTATTGGCATGTAATGATGGATGTCACCCTTAGCTATTTCCAAATGAGATTTTAGAGACCCCAGCTGGGGTATACCTCCATGAAAAGCTGTGTGCATTTCATCTATGTGAGGATAGAGACCCAGACGATCAGAATAAAATATTGTGACAGGATGACCTATGGCAGTTTTTCTGGGGCTTCCTACTAAAGAGAACAGACTAAGATCTAGTGGCTGATTAAACCTCGTGGCACAAGACTCAGTTGGGGCATTCCAGGCACAGAGGAAAGGCACATTAGGGATAAGTGGGGGTGCCCTAAAATCCACAGTCAAGCAACATCGAATCAAAAGGAAGACTAATAGAGTCTGGGGTAGTCCACTGGACTCAAGAAGGCTCCCAAAGAAGGAGTGTTTAAAACACAACACTCGCATTGCAGAGAATTAATTAGTATCCAAGCACTTATTACTTCTTATTCACTTTGATCTCTCAAATATCTAGTGCAAAAGATGAGAAAGATACTGATATGAGGTCACTGTGGGAGATGAAAGTGGGATGGCTGCTCTTCATTGAACTATTATTCGTCTTGCTTCATTTTTCAGGGATGCTTTGTGACAAGTTGTATAATCTATAACTAAAAATAAATAAATAAATAAATAAATAAATAAATAAATAAATAAATAATTTATTACAGCCAAGTTGGAAACTCTACTAAGTCTTCAACATTGTTTAGAGGCACTTTAACTCAATTTAAAGGACAGAACTTCCTAGTGTGTTTAAATCAGTAAGCTTTTTTTTCTCTTAAATATGATACAAATTCGGTAACAGTTAAATCACATCTGATCCCGTAGAGAACTAAATGTAACTGTTTTGGTTTTCCCTTTTTTGTCAATTATATGCCTTAGCAAGGACAAATTTAAAAAGAATAAGTTCTTGGTTATCCGTGTTGAAAGCCCACTCTATGTCATCTATGCCAAATTTCGAAGACAACTTCTCATGCAATTGAAAATGTTTGCCTTGTGATTCATTTGCATATGTAACTGTGAGAATGATACTGGGAACTAAACCCAAGGTCTTGCATATGCTAAGCAAATACTGTTACTGCTAAGTTAATGCCATTCCCAGTCAATGCCTGCTTGAGCAAGGCTTTATTAAGTTCCTCTGGCTGACCTGGAACTGGGGCTCATTCTTTCTTAACCTCCAAGCATTTGGCATTTGGGCTGTGTGCCACCGTTCTGGCTCACCGTTCTTTTCGTTTTATTCACCTGCACTTGTTTTCTTAACAGCAGCAAGGGAGAAAGCAAAAGTTGCTTTTTATGTAGGCAACAAATTAGACAACTTTAAGAACACCATAGAACGCTGCCAGACCAAATCTTACAGCATTGCCCGCTTGTTAAAATAACAAGCTGCTTTCTGTCTTCATAAAAGGAACTGACTCTAACCTACATTCGTAAAAACAAGAAATAAATTTTGAACACTAAATAAGGTTTGATAACCAAATTTGCATTTTATTCCTAGGTCAACTGACGAATTATTAGTAATTTGTCATATAACAGACAAGTCTGAGCCAAGAATCAAGAGACTGAGTTGCATGTACTCCAGCATTTAGCATTTATAAAACTCACCACTTCTATCACACATTTAACTTTTTTATTTTAGGAGGAAAATGTGGCTCTCCCTATTGTTACATTGCTAGTATACTTCTATGGGTCACAGAATGAACATTATATCCTTCTTGGTAAAATGCTGTACTTATCATGGCAAATCATCTACTCATCCTCATTGTTAAAAAAAAAACCTCAAAAATAATCAAATGAAAGGAAATCTTGCCCTTCATTACTCTCATGTTTTAAACATAAGGAATTATGCCCTCATGTTTAGAGCGTGTGAAGTCTCTAAGGAGTCCATTAAACTCTGTCAGACCTCCCTATGTAAAACGTAGAAAATCTTAATGTAAAGTAAAAGAACAAAGTAATTCATAGCAAGTGTCGACATCAATGACTGAATGACAGTAGGTGGGAGAAAGAAATTGAATAAAAACTTAGGAACACCAAAATGAGACAGACACGGGCATTATCCACTGAAAGACATTTAGGTTGCTTCCATTTCCCGCCTGTTATTAAGAGGGTGGCTTGTGTGACTGTTGAGCAAATATCTGTGAAATAGGCTGTCAAACCCCTTGGTCACATCCCAAAGACTGGCATAGCTGAGTCATATGGTAGATATAGTTTTAGGTTTTTTGTAAGATTCTCTACACTGATATTTTTGAAGATTCTTTATACTGATTTTCAGAGTAGATGGACAAATTGCATCTTTAACAAGAGGGAAGGAGAGGTCCTCTTTTTCATCAGTCTCCAACCCTGCATTTACTATTATTGACCATAGCTATTCTGACTGAGGTGATGTAAAATCATAGACATTTAAGTTCGTATTTTCCTGGAATAATGAGCACTTTTTGAGGTATTTTTCAGCCATTTTTATTTCTTCTATCAAGAACTCTCTAGCCCACATTTTAAGTTGAGTCATTTGTTTCCTTGACCTATTGTTTTTGGATATTTTTGGTATTAATTCTCGGTCAGATGTATAGCTATTAAAAACTCTCTGGGAGTTTATTGTTTCCTTAGCCTTATAGAAGCTTTTCAGTTTTATGAGCTCCGAGTTGTCAAATGTTTGCTCTAATTCTTTGGCAAATGGAATCCTTCACAGAAAGTCCTTCTCTAATCCTGTATCTGGTAGTGTATTGTCTATGTTTTCTTATAGCAGGTTTAGACCTCAATTAAAAGTGAGGTCTTTGATCCACTTGAAACTAATTTTTGTGCAGGGAGATTGACATGGGTCACATGCAGTTCCAAGCTCCAAATTCTCAGAAGTGAGTATATCACATGAGATAACCAGAAAATAACTAAGAAACTATAAAGGGGCCAAAGTAGAGAGGGTGCTTGGGAAGGGAATAGCAGAATGCAAGTGACAGGAAGTGGGAAACTGAATAACAGAGACAGAAGTCCAACTGGTGAGTAAGGAAGATGATCAATGCAATTGAGGGGGGAGGGCAAATAATAACACTAAGATTTTTTGATAAAGCCTCAAGGAATCGCATTATTTCCTATCTACCTAAAATTATATTCTCTCTCATACAGTGAAGCATGTTGTGTGTGTGTGTGGTGTGTGCGTGTGTGTAGGTGTGTAGGAAGTTAAGCCATTGGGTTAATAATGTTCTTCAGAAACAAAATCTCCAGTACCAGATATGAGAAATATCCTTTTGAATGTTTGGTCAAGTTAATCCAAGTGACTGAAATATATATGTGTGTGTGTGTGTGTGTGTGTGTGTGTGTGTGTGTGTGTATGTGTGTGTGTAGGTGTGTGTGTGTGTATGTGTGTGTGTGTGTGTGTGTGTGTTATAGATGTAGCTCTTTGTTGCTGCTCATGGCTTGAGATTGGTCCCTAGTGCTGAAGACACTGTGCATGTAGGGCACAGAACTCAAATGATTTGAGCTGGGTCTGACCTAAAGCCTCTTTCATATGGTCTATCTTTCCTGGTTCCAGAAAAATATTCTGCAAGCTGCCAAGAGAGTGTGTCATATCCACCTGCATACTTATGAATTACGACAATTTTGAGCATGGTAAGATATGTACAATTTGTGACACTCACATGTGAGAACCAACCAACAGCTGTCTCATTGGATTTAAGATGTACTCAATAAGAGGGAAACCAGGACAGGTATGGGAAACTGACTCAGCTTTCCCAGGGCCTGTGAGGACCTTAGAAAAACCTGCTCCTGCTACTTTCTAGACCAAGATAATTACTATATCTAATCCCTATAGCCACATTTAAGGGTAGCTGTCACACCTCAGCAAAGAAGCCTCTCTTCACAGTAAACGGAGATTGTCACAGACAAGCACATCTGGAGTCAATTCACAGAGATCAACAGATGTGGACAGTTCAGCCCCAGTAAATACATTTGTATCTCTTCTGCTCAAGGGTCATCATGGAAGAGGGGCCATGAAGATCACAACAGCAAATACATGGCTCTTGGATACCAGAAAGTCTTGTGTAAAATGTCTTTCCCAAAAATGTCTGAATAAACTAGACTGGAACACTGGCAATATCAATGGATGTGTTAATGAAGAAGAGAAAAATTTCACAGGGTCACACAAAGAACTACAGGACTTTAACTGCTAAGAGAAGGAAAATTTCTCTTTCCCAAGGATTAGTTCCCTTATTAGTTATTCAATACAAAGTGATCAACCTTGAAACCATATGCACACATACAAAGAATTCACCAAACAAAAAACTGACTCACTAGGTTGGATTCATATATATGTGCATACACATATACACACACACACATATATATATATGTGTGTGTGTGTATATATGATACACATTAAAGAAATACATTTAAAATATATATTAAATAACATAGACTTCTAAATGTTTTAATTCTTCATATATTAAAGAATATATAGCATATTAAATATATACACAAATATGTATTAAATAATTATTTATAATTATATACACATACACATATAAAGCATATATATAGAGAGAGTAGCATATATATGTATATATATGTGTATATATATGTGTATATATGTGTATATATATGTGTGTGTGTGTATATATATATATGTGGAGAGAGAGAGAGAGAGAGAGAGAGAGAGACTACCATATATAAAAAGAAGCTACCACCAATTTGAGAGTAGGGTTTATGGGAGGACTTTGAGGGAAAGTAGGTAAAATGACTGCAGGAAGAAAAGGGAACAGATAAAGTAATTCTATTTCAATTAGAAATTTATTTTAAAAATAAAACTAAAATTTAAAAACTTAACTAATTAATCCCAGGTAACAAATGGCCTTATGCTCCCTATCAACTAGGTACAACATGCCTACTTAGGGAAAAAAAGAAACAAAATTCAAAATACTCCCAAATAATAAAACATTTTCAGCACCAACATGAATCCACAGTGGGAAATTTTATACCATGAAAATGTATTCCATGAATTAAAACATTTTTAAGTTCTGTACAAAATTTACATTCAACTTCGTATATATAAAATAACAAAATTTCCTATTTCTTTGGCCCCTTTCCTAAGATATATTCCTATGTATATTCAAATAGTCTTAAACTATAAAACGAGATCTGAAGACCTTCCAGTTTCATACATTTCAAGTAGGGATGTGTCACCTGTGTTCTACTATTGTTGGCTTCTAAGTTTTCTTCTTGTTCATCCAATGAGTAAATTTCTCAATACGCACCAGTTAGGTCCTGATACTCCCCAACCCCCAGTGGGACAGTCACCTTCTTCTCTACAACCATCCACTCCACCACTCATGGTGAGAAATGGGCTGGTCTTAGTGTCTTCTCAAGTAATGACAGGTTGATTGCATCCCTTACAAATTATTTTCTTTCAAAATAATTTAGAAGCATAAGAAGGGAACACACTTGAAAACCTTGTTAGATAACTCTCATTCTTTCTGTGAAGAAGTCAGTTGAATACGTACTTGTTTATTAAATTCTTTGAATCAGGCATCACTTGTCTGAGAAATCCCAAAATTATTTTGTAATAAAATTGTAAAGCAATGTATACTCACTTACCAATATAATAGTTACCATTATGTATTCAAAAATCTCTAAAGTGAGCAACTATATACAGTCACTTCAAGTTAACTGTGACAGTTTAAAACCACGTTGTATCTTGATGGAATTTATGCAGATAATGAGAACCAGTTACACATATAGTGAAGCAACAGATAACGATGCTGCCTTAAATCAGTGGTTCTCACCCTGTGGGGCTCAAGCCTTTTGGGGGTTAAATGATCCTTTCACGGGGGTCACCTAAGAACATTGTATAATACAAACATTTACATTACAATTCATACCAGTAACAAAATTACAGTTATGAAGTAGCAAGGACAATTTTCATTGTTGGGAGTCACCAAACCATGAGACCGGTATTAAAGTGTCACACACAGCATTACAAAGGTTCAGAACTACTGCCTAAATGCTTATTAAAGTAAAATATACAACTGCAAGGTTTGCTACACAACGGCGTGTTAAGAACATGATTAAGCAATTAAATATCAGACCTATAAACGTTCATTTTTTTCTGACCATCTAAATATTATTGAGCTAATCTCGGATCCAACTATCATATTTTTTTTCAAATAAAGAGTGAAAGTAAAATAAGATGTAACGGTAAAACTGAATCTTCCAGGGCCAATTTGAAAGAGTTCCTTGCCTTCACTAGGGTAGGAAAAATTATCGCAAAGCTTCCCGCTCTGTCACCGGGATGCTGATCAGGGCTTCTGTTTTATTTTCTGGCAGAGGGATTGGTTATTGCTTTTCGGTTTTGGCTTGTTTGTCGGTTTGATTTTATAAGTTGTATTGTATACACATGAGAAATGTACAAGATTTTAAGAGAAAGTGCACACCGTAGAGATAGATCAGAAGAAGGGAGCTGTGGCAGAGGAGACCAAACAAGAGGGAGCGATGCCTTGCATTGGTTTCCGCTGTTTTCACAACAAATCCTTTCTTTCATAATGAGTGCTCTGTTGTAATACACCGTTAGAAATACAGGAAATACAGACAAAATGAAGAAATAGAAACCATCACAGTACTGTGTGGTGATGTTCTTCATCCATGAAACCACCATCTTGATGCCGTTAGGAACTGCAGGCTGCCTTCGTCACTTGCCATTGAAATGATAAACAGAAACGTTAAAGAAACGTTTCAGAAATATTAGTAAGTGCCGAGATACACAAGAGGACATTTTTAGTGACAAAAAGAGTCTAGGGTTTGCGGGCATAGAAAAGAACACGAATGCTGAGCTGAGGCCACTCACAAGGCCTGACCACACTCTCCAGGGCCGTACAGTTTCAAGAACACCTGTACACCGCCAGAATACAGCAAATACAGAGGCGAATGCAGGCAGCAAACCACTGAACTGAGAACGGGGCCCCCGTTGAAGGAATCAGAGAAAGAACTGGAAGAGCTTGAAGGGGCTTGAGACCCCATATGAACAACAATGCCAAGCAACCAGAGCTTCCAGGGACTAAGCCACTACCTAAAGACTGTACATGGACTGACCCTGGGCTCTGACCTCATAGGAAGCAATGAATATCCTAGTAAGAGCACCAGTGGAAGGGGAAGCCCTGGGTCCTGCTAAGACTGAACCCCCAGTGAACGTGATTGTTGCGGGGAGGGCGGTAATGGGGGGAGGATGGGGAGGGGAACACCCATATAGAAGGGGAGTGGGAGGGGCTAGGGGGATGTTGGCCCGGAAACCGGGAAAGGGAATAACATTCGAAATGTAAGTAAGAAATACTCAAGTTAATAAAAAAAAAAAAAAAGAACACCTGTACATGATAAAGGCATAATCACAGGTCTGACAAAATAGCACCTAGACCTTGGAAGCGTCACAGCGTCACAGGGAATTTTTACTGCATCTGACTCATACCCACAAACATCGACTCATTCCTTAAAATGAAAAAAAGCAAAAATAAAAATCCACGTGAGAGTAGACTCCAGTATTTTGTCCTTAGACTATAATGACACTGGGCACAGAGTTCTAAAGCCTCCTTTATTTCAACACAAAGATAGATATGTTCCTCCAGTTAAGCATTACAGTTTCAGACCAGCTTGTAGAGAAACAAGATTAAAAGGACAAGAAAAATGGCTCTTACAGAAGACCTGAGTTCAGTTCCCAGAACTAATGTGTGGCTCACAACTGCCTGCCACTTCAGGTTCAGGGGATCAAACACTCTCTTCTGACCTCCATGGGCTGCACTCTCATACACACACACACACACACACACACACACACACACACACACACACAAACACGTGCTTGTACATTCATAATAAATTCAAAATAAATCATTTCTTAAAGATAAGCAGGAAAAGTGCAAGTTGTTTTGAAAACAAGGATATTTCTTAACAATTTTTTTCTTGAAACATCTTTTTTTAGATAATTTGGCAAGAATTCACAAACTTGACTCAACAAGAAAAGTTAGTATAATGCTACATTTCTACTGTCTTCTCTAGTTGACTTCTAATCCTTCTTCCTCATCGGTGGCACCTTGTACCTTTGACTTAACTTTCTGAATGTTGTCCCAAGTGTGTTTGGAAAGCCTAAATGTCCTCAAAGCCCAAGATGTAGTTCTCCATCTACCACAGACAACTAGATGGCAGAAGCGCTACTCACACAACCAAAGGTATCACAGGAAAAGAAGATGCGGCAATTACAGACACAGAGCTTGATAATCATTGTCCCCAACCACAGCTGTTTTTTCTCTATTAGATCACAGTAGAGAAAGAAAAGTAGGCAACTTACTACCGAAATAAGTAAGTTTTCCTCTAGTGTCTCTGTAGGTCAAAAGTGCTTCCAGTCTATTGGTTATGTCCTAAGGATAAGGCAGCCCTTTGACCAAAGAAAGAATGTTTTGCAATGTTTCTTTACGATAGGGCAGAAAGACCAGTATTGCTGTGCGTGGCATGTGAGTCGCTGTTTGTGTTTGGTGGCAGGGAAGATTAGCAAGAATGAGACATTAACAAAAGAATGTTGTAAATTTTTTTTTATTAATGTTTGAAATGAGTTCCAGGGTCCAATGGTAAAGGCAGCTCCCATTGGCTGCCTTTTTGACTGCTAAGCGTTTTAAGTTACTGACAGATAAATGTCTGCATTTTATTACAGTAGGCCTTAAAAAAACAATCAGCATTTACTGTGTAAGCAAATGTAATTTCTGTTTTACAATATTAGAATGGGTGTTTTCAAAATGTCAAGGAAAGTATTGCTTGGCTTGTCATTATTGGAAAAGAACCATATTTTGGATCCTTCCCCCTTTCATTGAGGTGGTGCCGTAGGTCCATAGCAGTGGCCAGAGATATGTGTTGAGAGTTCCAGCACAAAATACTGTTACACAGAGAAACACTGTCTTTATACCATCAGCCCTCACAATAAGTGTTCTGCTCAAATTCTCTCTTTTCACCTGATGAGATGCTTCAAATAGCCTCTGAGGAGAGAGGAAACCTTCCCTTCCCGTGTCTGCAGAATATTTCCTGTCTTTCACTTGCACCAAATAACTCTTCCTTTTCTCTCATCTCAATGGTTTTTACCTCACATCAAAGAACATGCACATTTCTTGCTTGAAATCTTAATCATTATGTCGAAATTAGTCTATGGGGGGGGGTATTACAATGAAGTATGACAGCTTGGAACCTAGAGAGATATTTCAACAGTTAAAGCACGTCCTACACCTCTGAAACACCTGATTTCAGTTCTGGGCACCTTGTGATCTCATGACCAGCAGTCCACAGGCTCCTACACCCTTTCTGGACTCCACAGGCACCAGCACATGTGTTGTATACATTCACAAACACACATATATACATGCAAATAAATCTTAAAAATTATAGACTCAAGTGAGAAGAACAAGAGAACTTTTATCTTGCACCAAGATTAAGGTGCAAGCCACTCTCACATGACAGTAGGAGCAAGCAAGCTCTCTGTGACCTGGCTTATACGGTGTTACTCAGCCCATCTATAAGAGTTCTGGGTTCATAGTTATCACTTAACCAATTGCAACCATACCTAAACATCTCCTTGAGGGTTAAGTTTCAGCAGATACATACATACATACATACATACATACATACATACATACATACATATGTACATACATTTATATGTATACATGGGGGTGGGATATAAGCTTTTATACCAACATCTTAAATATTAATAGATTTAAATTTACATAAGCAATATTATATCCTTAACAATTGTTTTTGGTCTTAGACATAAACGTGCTTCTTAGAAGCTACAACCTTAGAAGAGATCTTAAAGAAAATGTATACTAACCTAATCCTATATTTTAATAACTGTCCCAGCCGCCAACCTTTTCCCATCACTAATGGTATGCTGTGAGACAATATTAGAATGCTCGTGTCATAAAATGGAATGAGAAATACTTACTGGTGATGCCAGTGTAGATGAGACTGTAGCAAAAAAAAAAATAGAACAAATGCTATTTAACATTTGGAATTATAAACACGAATGTATGTGGTTAGATTAGGCTTTATCTCTAGGAAAATGTGAGGTTTGTGAATTCCTAGGTCAAGACACAAAAGCATGTTTGCCACAAATCTGAATTTAGAGCAGTGATTCTCAGCCTCACTAATGCTGTGACCCTTTAATACAGTTCCTTGTGTTGTTCCCCACAACTGTACAATGACTTCATTGCTACTTCATAACCTTAATTTTGCTACTGTTGTGAATCGTAATGTGAATCTCCCATACGCTGCACCATCTGCTAGGCGACCTCAGAGGTGTGTGTTGCAACACACAGGTTGAGAACTTCTACTTTAGAGACTGCAGAGCTGTTAAAGTTGACAGCAGCACAATCCAAAGCAAGAGCGAGGGGCAGTGAGAAAAGAGAGAAGACACAGCGTGTTATCTAAAAAATTAAAATTAAAAAAATTTAAAAACCCCACTTTGAAAGAGCTAGGGCTCTTGACTGACAGCTGGGTCCAGACCCATCAATTCAGATGGAATTCGAAAACTGCAGGTAGCTTTGTCTGTGCTTTTGACCAACTAACTGGCTGTCCACCAAGTTTCCCACAGCCTTTTCCTTGGGTTTTGTTCATTTTCATAAACAATTTCCAGGACTCGAAGAAATAAGCTTAACAGTCAGCCATATAAATGCTACAGAGGACAGAAGACAATATGGAGTGAGGGGTGGGTGGGGCAATCAGAGCTTCACCCTCTCTGTGTAAATCTTCATCCAAAACTTTCTGCATGAAACCTCCAAAAGTTTGTCCTTTCTGATTTCAGGGGGGGACTCCATTGCATTGGCTTCATAGAACCATTGACTAATATGTCAAAATAAAATTATACAAGCAGAGTACATCCTGATACCTGTGATCCAAGAGAGAAATTCCAAGCCAAGTCTGTTGTTCTTTGGCCTCATTGTACACAGTTCCAACATGCACTGCGCCACGCAAGCAATGTCTGGAAAAAACGAGTCTTATGACCTCTTATCAGACATAGGAAGTCAAAGAATTTATGGACAATTTCAAGGACAAAGTTCAGGGCAGTTAAAGTTTCTATGGCATGCCTTGGAGAAGAGAAAAATTCTCAAATCAAGGAGGAAACTGTGAATCCGGACCTATAGATGAGAACCCAATTTATATATTATAAAATATTAGTTGAATAATAATGTTTGTGTATTAAGTGCAAAAGACATACTGTTAGTGTAGAATGTAGAATGGATTCAAAACACTTTGATAGACAAAGTCTTCATGGTCCAACACACATTTTTGAGTTATAAAAGTGGCCATGTTCTAATTAGTTGGCCAAAGGCAAATTACTTCTTCTCTTTAACTTGTTCTTTCAATAACCAGAATAAAACTCTTACCTGCCTTAATGCTTAGTACCTGAATAATATCTGTAAAAACTACAGATTTAACTACCAACCAAATGTTCTAGGTTAGGACTGACAGGTAACTGAGACCAAATGTTAATGCCGCCTTGCCCAGATATTCAACTTCATTATACTTTGGAGCTTTTCTTTGTTTAATTGTAAGACATGAGTGATTGATAACTAGCACAAAGGTTTCTTTGTGACAGTGCAGGAAAATAGTATACACAAAATACTTAGGCATCACACTTCTGGAGGCGTTCAAAACATACCTTAAAACAATGCTTGCTACTTTAGAGGAACTAAAGTCTCTTTTAAAGGACTGAGCAAAAGCAGACAAGGAACAGACTCTCTGACCTCCCCCTGGAGTTGATGCTTCTTATGGGCTGACAGACAGATTCTCTGACCTCCCACAGGAGATGATGCTCTGGTGTGCTGAGGGACGGGCTCTCTGGCTGCCCCCCAGGAGATAATACTTCTCATGTGATGAGTACCCTCCCCTGTACATGAAAGAGAAGAAAATCCTATAACTGTTGACTGCAAGCAGAAGCTAAAATGAATTTGTGCAATCAAACCTTCGTCAGGTTCTTGTCAGATAGCTTTACCCACATATATCCCAGGGCTTTTCTGTAAGTCACTTCCTCAAGAAACTTTTCCTCTGCCTTGTTAATTTTTCATAAACATTTTTGTTTAAAATGTATGTTGAGATCTTGGCTACAGTTTTTTTTTCTTTGAATTTCTCCTGGGCACATAAAAATTCTAAATAAAGTTTGTTTGTTTTTCACTTATCTACCTATGAGATCAATGTCTTGGCCCAAGTCACAGAACTTCAGAGGTAAGTGATTTCACCAGGATGAAGCATCATTGGTCAGAGTAGTCTACTTACTCCTAAAGGTACAGCTGACATCTTGAAGATGTCGGTGTCAGCCAATGGCAAGAAATTTTTATGTAAGCCTCCCAAATATCCACCTATGACGTGTAGACAATTAAATTTAAGCTATCGCTTAGAACGTGCCCACTGGCAAACAAGGAGACTGCACCAATTCACTACTCCATATAGGATTTTGGAGTCTGCCGTGCTCATAATAGTATTTGAAACCTAGGGGGTTTTAATTTTTCTGATAGCCCTATTGGCAATGGGCATGTACTACTATTATTATTATACTATAAATATAAATATTTCAAATTATCCCTTCTCTTTCCTAAGGTCACAATTTATCCACCATCAAGCTTGTACCTGGGAAAATGAAAAGTCTTTAAATAAAAGAACTGACAAAAAGTCATTGTTGTATGTAGCTAGCAGTTGACCCCTTGTTTCCTTCCTCCGCCCAGTTTGCAAGCTTACTTTTCCTGATTAATATTATTTACATTTGGGGATATCTGGGGAAAAAATACATAAGATGGTCAAACAGTTGGCAGACAGTTTATACCCTGTGCCAGAAAATCAACTTGTTATCTATTTGGTTTGACTCATGGGTCTGCATTATGTCTCACTGGATAAGATACACATACAAGCAAATGATGGTTAAGGAACTAAAACGTAATTGATTCTGCTCCAGTATTCACTTTTTGGCCAAATTCTTTGCTGTTTCACTAAGTATAATAAACTTTCAGAAGGAAACCATCCTGCTCCTATGAGATGTCAGAGTACCCTGACATTCCATATGATCATATACGCATCTACCTCCTGCATTGGGATACTGACACCGTTAAGTTATTCCCTGCATGAGCAGTGGATGGGCTGAATATAACCCAAGTATTCATGCTCACACTGTGATAGTGACAAAGATGTTAGTAACAGACTATTCTGTTACTAAATAGTTATACTTGAAGTGTTACACTATTTTGTACAAAACAGTTATACTCAAAATAATATAACTGATGGTTGAGGTTTGGTCTTGCTGTGTATTGTAATGCTGAGTTTGAGCCCCCAAGACCTAGATTCTGCACATAAACTCAAGTGACTCTGCCCCCAAGTTATTTCTGATTGATAAATAAAGATGCCCACAGTCAACAGGTGGGCAGAACGGACACGTGTGGGGTTTACTTATCCTGGGCTTGAGGTTAGGACCATGAGAAGAAGGAGGTGGAGAAGGAAGAAGAAGTTGCCATAGGTTAGGTGAGTCATTAAAATGTGGCCCTGGGGGCTGCCAGTTGGAGTTAAAAGCAGCCCAGAAGAAACATAGTATGAAATAACTTGAGGTTATCAATAGGAAAGTAGAATCCAATAGCATAGAGGGTAGATATCTGGCCAGTGCTTGTGCTCTTTAAGGTTTATTGTAAATATAAGGGCTGTGTATGCTTTTTATCCAGAAACTAAATGGTCAAAGGAAAGGTAGAAACCTCAGTTCTGGATTAAAATTTTCAACAACTGATAACATCCTTAATAATCATAAACATAAAAATTTAAGAATGCTTATGGGGAAGAATTCCAGTCATGAAGTGGACTTAACCAAAATGGGCCTTTATGAAAATGAAAACTTCTGTTACGAAGCAGAAATAGTCTGGGGGACTTTACACTTAGCAGCATCTCCAAATCTTCCATCCCAGATTGAACAGACTTCCCAGGCATTTGAGTGAACAATTAGATGCCAAGATTTGCGCTATATAGGAACTAGTTAGTGTATTTGGGGCATATGATATGTGAATAAAGTATATACTTTCCATCACTTTCAACCAAGAAGTCAAGCAGATATGAAGGAGCTTAGGAAATACCGTGCACTGTTACCTTGCTGGAAAGGACCTTATGCAGAACTCCTCACCACCTGCCCTTTCATTATAGTAAAAGATACTCCTCCTACGTTCATGTGAACCATGGCCTAGCTAGAGTCTCCGGCATACCCAGACCAGATGGAATGCCATCTCCACAGGTGACCTCATAGAAAGGATTTCAGAATCAGCTCAAGGTCCTGGAAGCATATGACATCACAAAGTAGACAGATTTTTCTAAGACAACACATCAAGAAACTACTTCCTTCTCTATTTTGTCTCTTTTAGACTCGGCCTTCCTTGAGAAAGAAAATGTTTTTCTAAGACAAATCATCTCCTTTCTTCCTCTCCCCTTAATCTATTCTGCTCAACTTCTGATCTTGGATCGGCTTTGTTTCAAACTTAGTTTTCCCATCAGCCTGACAGTTGTCTTAAGGGAAGCACAATTTTTATTCTGCCATACAACAGTCGTCTAGACTTTTGTTATGTTACATGATCAGTCCAATCTAGCTGGTATCAAAAAGCTGAACTACAGTAGTCCCTACCAATATGATCACCAAGTGAACTCATGGAAGCAGATGGATGAAGGGATGGTATCTATGACCAGACAGGAAGATCTTATAGAATGTTTCTTGCTTATGGTCCAAATTTGTCACCTGGCAGATATAACTACTTAACACAGAAGAACATGTACAAGTCACTGTATCAAAACACTGTTTTACTCTGGAATATAGGACATGAAGTATCTATTTTATACATGTGAATGGAAGACGCTAGCACTATCCATCTGACAATTGAGATACAAACATTTTATTGGGCTGACATACTCAAAAGGTTGGAAGATAAATTTATTGAATTTGGCCAGTGTGCTTACATTTGCCTTTTTTCAGTGCACTTTCTCCTAATGTCCACCCTTCCCTTTGCATAGCTCTTACTACTGTAAACAGATTCTTTTTGCCTGGCATTAATTCGGCTTTACCTTTAAGAGAACTTACACTAAAGTTTTAGAGGAAATGAAGGGCTTTAGAACACTTCACCACAGATTATGCCGTTTCGGTGTATTAGGCATTGTATGAGTCAGGATTCTCTAGAGTCACAGAACTTATGGAATGTCTATATATATATTAAGGGAAATTATTAGAATGACTTATAATCTGTCATCTAACTAACCTAACACTGGGCAACGGTGATTGGAAAGTCCAAGAATCATGCTCAGTCCCATGAGGCTGGATGTTTCAGCTGGTCCTCAGTAGCATAAGCCAGAATTCTGAAGTAGGTTCTAACAGATGTGCTGGCAAGTAAGTGCAAGCAGGCTAAGAGGATCAAACACTTCCTTTTCCCATTGTCCATTTGGAGGCCTCCAACAGAAGATATGAACCAGATTAAAGGTGTGTACCACCACACCTGGGTTAGGAACTTGCACCACTTGAACTCATAGATCTGCTTGCCTCTGTCTCCGGGAATAAAGGCATGTAATATCCTTGCCTGGGTCTATGTTCTTCATGGCCACTATGCCTCAAGATCTGAATCACAGATGTGTGTTCCATATCTAGATTGTAGTTCATTCCAGATCTAGTCAAAATGATAGGCCAGAACAGCCATCACAGGTATTTTGAGCTAATGATGTGATGACAAAGGAACAATAAATGTGGGAAGGACTCCCCGACAAACCAAATTCCTCCCATATGGAAGAACATTCCTGAGAGACAGAGAAGAGACTTGACACTTGAAGCATTGACTAAAATGGATCAGTTAAACAAGCCTAGCAATCTGACTCTCATGCTTTCTTTCATTTCCACTATACATTTTACTTTCTCAAAAAGTCCTATATTCTACAAGCTAAAACTCCCATTTCCCTTTGTATTTTCAGTTCTAAACTGTGGAACTCTCTGGGAAATTCATGATACAAGAGAACAAGTCTGATGATGCTTTCTACTTTAAAGAAGAGTCGCAGGAACCAAACTTTGTGATCCAGAAAGATGACCTGCAAAAAAGGTACATCAGGCTGACTCAGCCTCTCTGTGAACTGCATTCTTTTGCTTCCACTTAACTACTAAGAGAGAGCAGGAAAGAAAACATCCTATTTAAGATCAGCCTTTAAGTTGCCTCCCTTTAATCCAATATTATCAATCAGAATCCTGCTCTCCAATAATAATAGTATTCTGACCAGAGAAATGCAATCTATCAAACAATCCTTTGAATTAGGTTACTAGAATAAGTTATATGCAAGTAAGTAGCATTTAAATGAAATAGTAACAAAACATATGATTAATATAGAATCCACATGGATACAGAAAATGTGGTACATCTACACAATGGAATATTACTCAGCTATCAAAAACAATGACTTTATGAAATTCGTAGGCAAATGGTTGGAACTGGAAAATATCATCCTGAGTGAGGTAACCCAATCACAGAAAAACACACATGGTATGCACTCATTGATAAGTGGCTATTAGCCCAAATGCTTGAATTACCCTAGATGCCTAGAACAAATGAAACTCAAGACGGATGATCAAAATGTGAATGCTTCACTCCTTCTCTAAAAGGGGAACAAGAATACCCTTGGCAGGGAAGAGAGAGGCAAAGATTAAAACAGAGACTGAAGGAACACCCATTCAGAGCCTGCCCCACATGTGGCCCATACATATACAGCCACCCAGTTAGACAAGATGGATGAAGCAAAGAAGTGCAGACCGACAGGAGCCGGATGTAGATCGCTCCTGAGAGACACAGCCAGAATACAGCAAATACAGAGGCAAATGCCAGCAGTAAACCACTGAACTGAGAATAGGACCCCCGTTGAAGGAATCAGAGAAAGAACTGGAAGAGCTTGAAGGGGCTCGAGACCCCTTATGAACAACAATGCCAAGCAACCAGAGCTTCCAGGGACTAAGCCACTACCTAAAGACTGAAAGATAAAAGTTTTAAAGTTGCCCCTCTAGACACAAAGTTTAGAGCAGAAAAAAAAATAGGTTAGGCCCCAGAATTGTATGTTCCAAAAAGCCTCTCCTAGGGCTATAGAATGGATAATTACATTGGCCAGCTCAACAGCTTTCTCCCAGAAACTAACTAGCTGACCATAAATCTTAGAGAACAATCTTGAGAAGCAGGAAACAACTTCTCCTAGGAACTAGCGGACCATGAAGTTAAACAATCTGAGAAGTAGGAGACAGCTTCTCCTAGAAAGCAATCTTGGGAGACAGAGAGTCCTTCCTTGTGATTTTTCACTGTTATTCTATGACGCCATCCCTGCCCCCTCGGGTTGTGGTTTCTCCCTTTAAATACCTCTTCTCCCAGCCTCTCGGGGTCGAACTCCACTGTCCCTGCGTGGGATACGAGTCTCGACACCAGTGCACTGGTTACTATTGATAAACCTCATGTGATTACAACAAGGACGATCTTGTGTGAGTTCTTGGGGGGTCACGTCATCCCGAGACTTGAGTGAGGGTCTCCCCACTCCGGGGGTCTTTCAAGAGTATACATGGACTGACCCTGGACTCTGACCTCATAGGTAGCAATGAATAGCCTAGTAAGAGCACCAGTGGAAGGGGAAGCCCTGGGTCCTGCTAAGACTGAACCCCCAGTGAACTAGATTGTTGGGGGGAGGGCGGCAATGGGGGGAGGATGGGGAGGGGAACACCCATAAAGAAGGGGGGGGTTAGGGGGATGTTTGCCCGGAAACCGGGAAAGGGAATAACACTCGAAATGTAAATAAGAAATACTCAAGTTAATAAAAATATATATATATATATATATATATATATATAATCCACATACTTTAGCCAAACAAGATGATTGTGCTTCTTTTTCACAAAATCGGAAGTGTAGTTGTCAAAAATCAAAGCAATGATATAGGATTACTCATCAGTGCTAACTGCAGGCCATCTCTTTGGGCTATTGGTGTGTTTCTTGTATCTATAAGATATGAGCAATCGTCAATACATACTATTGCAGGATAGAGTGGAAATGTGTGGCAGATACTCTACAAAAGGAAAATGCACTAAAACTTCCACCCACAATGCCACTAGAAATACGTAACAGCAGATTCTCTCTGCAAACATTTATGGATGGGGAGTCCAGGCAGCAGAGTTTGTCTCATCACCAAAGCCAAGGAAAAGTAGAACACTGTCAGGAGTCTCACCTGAGACAAAGCAGAGACTTGTTGCTAGAGCAAAAGGAAACAAGAATCTGGGTAAGGAATGATCAGAGGAGTCTCAAGCACAGGGGGGGGTGGGGCGGGAGAACATTGAATCTGAGAAAACAGCTGCAAAACAACCTGTGAATATTTCTGGGATTGAGCATTGTTCTGCTTTTGAATGTTTGATGAGTTTACACCAAGAATGAGATTGGGGGCTGGAGAAAAGGCCTTCATAAGACCTACTCTTTGCTCAAAAAAACAAATATAGTGAAGTTATAAAATATGGAAAAATATCGCAAAGCAGAGAGATTGATAACTCTAAAGGTTTAAAAAGAAACTTCAAAGGGAACAGACTCCATAGTAAACAGAATTATAAGGCAGGCAATTCCCTGGAAGTTGCCTCTAGTTAGTACTTTGGCTATTTGATTAATGTTATGGTTGACAGAACAGATATTGTTATTTAGTTGTAAATATTAATACAGGAATTCTTTCAATACTATTTTATTGAAATATTACTAACAAAAGTGTAATTCTATCGAATCTCTAAAAACAGATTTTCTATATGTGCTATAAAACCATCTAAGAATTTTCAGCAAAAGTAGGCTAAAATGATTATTGAAATCATTTTTCCAAGTGAGAAAATAAACATTAGATAAAACTTCAGTATTTTTCCTCCCAATCCAACTAGGAAATCCAGGTCTGGCCACCTCTTTGAGTTAATGTAGTTACAAACATAACAAATTGAAACCAACATAAGATGTTTCAGACTAAATGGTTTGTCTTGTACAAAATGTAGATAACGGAAATCTTGTCACTGGTACAAATAATCAAAAAACTTTGGGGTTAGCGTCTCACTTGCTTGGGCAGGGGACAGGGGAGAAGACTTAAGCCCATAGTCTAGATATCTACAAAGATATCAATTTAGTTAGACTTCAATGTGGAGCTCTTTCAATTTCTATTCAACAATATGTTTCTACTAGCTATATAATAAGAGGTCTGAGTGAGACAATCACATAATATTTTGTGGTTTAAGTCACCCACTTATGATCAGAAAAATAGAAGTCTACATTCATGCACACAAACCTTTCCTTCAGTTGGGCTCAAAAATCAGAACAAGACCTTTATATTGAGACCAATATTTTATATAATCAAATGTAAATTTCAAGGTTGGGTAAATGGGTCAGTGGGTAAAAAACTGTTTGGTACATGAATGTGAAGACTTGAGTATCGACCACAAACACTAGCTTAAAGGACAGGTTTAATAGTGCACACTTCTAATTCCAGAACTGGGAGATGGAGACAAGAAAATCCTGGGAGTCTAGATAAAATGGAGTGTTCAGGGTTCAAGGGAGATGTTCCCTTAAACACTGAGATATAGAATAAGATAACTGGATGCCAATCTGTGTCCCCTATATATGCCTCCTAACCACGCCTGTGTACCCAGACACCCACACTTAGACACATGAAAACACACACACACACACACACACACACACACACACACACACACACACACACACCTACACGGGGAGGTAGAGAGAGACAAAGAAAAGGTAAATTTTATTTATTAACAGTGATATCTTATTTCCTGGTTATCTAGTTATTGTAGCCAATGGACTGATGGATAAAGTATAGTAGGTCACACTTGTTCTATAATTTATCAGAGAAATTGATGATGAATAATTAAAATACTGCACTAGATGGTGTTGCATGCCTTAATCCCAGCACTCAGGAGGCAGAGGAAGCAGATCTCTGAGTTCAAAGCCAGCCTGGTCTATAGTAAAAGATTCTGGACAGGCAGGGATACACAGAAAAACTTTGTTTCAAAAAAAAGGAGACTAACAAAAAACTAAAATACTTTATACATTTTGTCTTATAAAATACAATGAGGAAACAGTGCAAATGGCATCAGTAGTCATTCTAAAATCTGTTGGATAATCACTAAGTTTCAACATTTCCTCTTTGCTCCTCTTTCTCCTCTTCCTTTCCCTTCTTTCCCTTTCTCCCCAGGTTATGCTCCTTCCACATTTTTATGAATATCAAAATGCTTTATTTTTATTGGATATTTCTTTATTTGCATTTCAAATGTTATTCGCTTTCCCAGTTTCCTGTCCATAAGTCCCCTATCCCCTCCCCTCCCACTTCTTACATAAAGGTGTTCCCCTCCCCACCCACCACCCTTAACACTCCCCACCCGACATTCCCTTACACTGGAGGTCCAACCTTGGCAGAACCAAGGGCTTCTCCTTCTATTGGTGCCCAACAAGGACATATGCAGTTGGAGCCATGGGTCAGCCCATGTATAGTCTTTGGGTAGTGGTTTAGTCCCTGGAAGCTCTGGTTGGTTGGCATTGTTGTTCTTAGAGGGTTGCAAGGTCCTTCAGCTCTTTCAATCCTTTCTTTAATTCCTCCAACAGGACGGGACCTGCTCTCAGTTCAGTGGTTTGCTGCTAGTATTCCCCTCTGTATTTAACATGTCTCTCAGGAGAGATCCAAAGCTAGTTCCCTATCAGCAGGCACTTCTTAGCTTCATCACTCTTATCTGGTTTCTGTTGCTTGGGTTCCTGCGCTTGCCTCTCACCATCAGGTTATCTCTAGTGTTAGCTTATCTTGCTGTTTCTGATGGTGGCTTGACCCTCCTTTGGGCATGTGTGTCAGCACTCCTGTAGACCTGTTTTCCTGTTTTCTTTCAGCAAGTTATGGGAAGAGAGTGTTCTGTTCTCAGGCATGTAGTTGCTCCTGGCAGCTGGCTTTCAGCTCTCTGTGAGGGCAGCAACAGGAAGGGTCCTGCCCCTACTGCTCATAGGTCCCTCTACACTGGGGGCACAGATGGCACTAAGCGTTTTCCTCTTGAGTGATGAATGTGGGCAGAGAGTAGTCTCCTCTGGTTTCACAGGAGTGTCTGCACCTCTGAGGTTCTAGCCCCCCTATGGGATTTGGTTGCAGGGAGCTGTTTAACTGGTTCAGTACAGATCTGGGCACAGATCTGGACCACGGAGCTCCTGCAGATGACTGCACCTATATTCCTATGTCCAGAGGCACTATACAGTTTCCTCTTGGGCCAGGGATGTGGGCAAAGGTGGGCAGAAGTGGCAGCCTGTCCTACCCTGCAGTCTCAGGAGTGCCCTCACTCCTGGGTGTTCAGCTCTCTCTCCCATTGGATTTGGGAGCAGGGAGCTGTGGGCCAGGATCAGAGAAATCGGATTCTAAGTTTCTAATGTAGTATGAACAATCGAACGGTTCCTTCAAGGACATCTAACTACAAAAGGCATTTATACCAAATAGAACAATAGTTGTCAACCTTCCTAATGTGGTGGCATTTTCATACAGTTCCTCATACTTTTGTGACCCTTTAGCCATAGAATTATTTGTTGCTACTTCATAACTATAATTTTGCTACTGTTATGAATCAAAATTGAAGTATCTGATATGCAGATATAAGATGTGACATCCAAAGAGGGTCAGGAACTCAACGCATTGAGAAACACTGATCTAGACACACAGCTGCTATAAAACAGCTATTTCCCTGGTTGCCTCATGCATAACTCCCCAACTACCCTTCAGGGTGTTCCTATGTGTAAAGAGGGTAGATTCATACAATACCCCCTGATTTTGTCTGCCTATACACCTACTATAACTCTTTTTCCTCAAAAAAATTCAATTCCAAAATCTTTCAGGGACAGAGTTATATAAAAATCCTCCTGCCTCAACATTCTGGGTGCTAGTTTTACAGTTCTCATTCTTTATATCCAACCTCTCAAAAACAGGTATTCAATGGTATGCTTTTGTAATGGAGCTCCTCCAAATAAAAAGGGAAAAAGAAATAAAGAAGGGGGAAGGAAAGAGAGAGAGAAAATGCTGTAAATGCTGTGTCAGGATCTATGGTGATCTATTTGTAATTTATAGCCAAAATTAAAACATTTGTAATTATAGGTAGAATAATCACTTTTTTTATTCCTTGGAGCCAAACTGAGGAAAGAACCTAGATTAAGGATATTTCCTGAGGAGGAAAGAGCAGTGAAATAAATAGTAAAAATATCAAGGAAAACAGTGACTGTGTAGATTCCCTTCCATGAAAGTCAAAGCTTTGGCAATACTAGCTTCCATCCAGGAAACATCAAATCTCTGGAGGAAGATATTTGCTGGAGGTCCCAGTAGTCAAGCATTATTGGTGCTACCATTGAAATTTAGCATCTTAGGGGTTCCCGAGGGATGTGTGTGTATCAAAACAATAATAATCATCATATAGAAGAGTAACTAAAATCTAAAATTTGCAGATAAGTTAGAGGTTTGGAGGATGTTTGCATAGGAAACCTAGGCAGTAAATTGGTTGAGACCAAGAAATAAGATTGTTTAAATTATACAGCACTCCAGTCTCCAAGCTTCATATTACATAAGGAATATAGTTCTTGAGTGAGTATATATATTCAAAGTAAGTTTGGCTGCATCATTTTCACTATTGCCCAGTGGTTTTTTATTATGTATCTTACATATAGTTTAGGTGAGAGCATTTGTCGTTGGTGTTCTTCATATGTTATTTAAAACAATGGTGCTTCTTAGACTTATACCTCACTAGATTCATAGAAATTCGGTTGGTATGGGTTGCAGAAAAATTTACCTGTGCTTTACAGTCACAACCTTTTCTTTAATTTTTAAGAAAAGGGGCTGGGGATTTAGCTCAGTGGTAGAGCGCTTACCTAGGAAGCGCAAGGCCCTGGGTTCGGTCCCCAGCTCCGAAAAAAAGAACCAAAAAAAAAAAAATGGCAAATAAATAGAAGCTCTAGTCATAAGGAAGAATCAACTAAGAGCATATATGTAGAGCTGCACCTCTCCTCCAGACTGCAGGGAGAATCAAACATTATCACTATTTTTCGTGGAAGCTCCACAGAAACTGAGATGTTTTGGTGATAGACATTTAGATAAAACGACTGTAAATAAAGGATTTGCTACATTCTCTGCTCAATGTGGTCATGACAGAGGGGTTACTATAATAATCTGGGAATTCTTTCAATGAATTCAAAGGAAAGCTTATTCCTACACAATGACATTTTATTTCCTTGCCTTTGGGAAGGTGTCAGTAGGAAGTAAAACTAGAAATGAACTGGATAAACTGAATTGAAATGGTGACCCAAGTGTGCATATAGGAGCAGACTAAGCCATGAAGCATAGATGTCATCCTCACTTCTGGACAAAACCTGTTGGGGGCACAGAGGTCCTCATACACAGAGCTGAGAACTAAGAGAACCGGGAACATTCATCAGGGGTGTGTCCTCAATGAAGGAGATAAAAATCTGCATTCCATTCAGAAAACTGAGAGTAGGTTTTGTTAACAACATGGTGACCTTTCTCTTGTGGAAGCAGACCTCATCCACCTTTGCTATCGAGAAAGACCTCAATCAAATTCCCTGTGGATCCCTCGCTACCATCAGCCATTGTGCAGTTCTGCCATGCAGAGCTGCTGGACCGTAGGGTCTCAGAAAGCAGTGAGTAAAGCAGGTATAAAAGACCCGGGAGACTGTGCCAGAGGATAGCTTGTTTGTTGAAATGGTAGGGCTAGCTTATGTAACTCAAGTCAGGAGAGAGGGGAGGAAAAAGACAAGAGAAAAAAATGCACCTAATTTTCATATGCAGACCGGATTGAAGGGAGGCAAATCTAAATGAGTTTCCTTGTATCCAAGTCTTAGTGAAGGGTTTACTTTGGCTCGAAGTTAAAGGAAATACCACTAGGATGGGGAAGGCATGCAAGGCAGCTAGTTATAGTGCAACCATACTCAGGAAGCAACGACCAATGACTGCTGAAGCTCAGCCAACTTCCTCATATGGGTGTGCCTGTGCGGGTGGGGGCGGGAGATGCCACATAGATCTGACTGGCCTGATACTCCTTAGGTAACCTAGTGTGGTGTCAACCTTATTGAAATCTCCCTATTCGGCCTCCCAAGTGCTGACTTATAGCCCATACCACTCCACGTGGTTAACCGTCATGCCTTTGGTCATAAAGACAGCCATGTGTTCTTTACTTTAACAATCTAACAATTTTTCACAATAGTTCAAAAAAGGAAGATGTAAATTCTCTTGCTGCCTTAAGGAAAGGCCTCATCAAGGTTGCACTTCAAGTTGACAATATGGTCTAGAACGTTTTTCCGTTGCTGTGCAGTGTTTCTAAATGGGCCCTGAGAGAATAGGATTGCACATGGCTTGCAGCATCTTCTGACAGAGCTAGAAATGAACTGAACCCATGTCTACTGGTAAGACACACAAAGACATTCCTCATTTCTCTATCTTGAACTGCTTGTTCCAGATAGAACTTCAAACAGTTCCAGAAGGTCACCATCTCATGGTGAAAACATTGCCTCTTGTCAAAGAATAATGGGCTCTTGCCACTGTCACCTGTCAGGGACTCCAGGTAAGAGTGATTTCTGCAAGTGACAAGTCCGTCCCTGGAAGCTGCAGTCCCACTGCACTGACAGAGTGGAAAGCAGAGTCCTTTGTCCCCAGGCAGTGTTCGTCTCATCCCAGCCTGCAAGTAACACAGCAGGAGCAGCTTTATAAGAAGTTTGTAATGATGCTGAAGAGGTCCATCCTTCTAGATCTCAAACTTGGCGTTACCCAGCCAGTCAGACTGGACCTGGTAAAAGCACAGCTGTTTCCTCATGTGGCTGAACAGGGAGACTGGTTCCAGCTGGTCACTTCAGTACACTAGAGTCCTTTGGTGCTCTCCCTCCTGCTGGGCAGCTGCACTTTGTGCCTGGTCTGTCTTACTGCTTCTCTTTCATTAAACTTGTCTCAAGAAAAACTAATCCCAAGCTGAGTGCAACTTTCCCTCTGGAGTTCTTATTCTGTTTTTTTTTTTTTTTTTTTTTTTGGTTTTCCTGATTTCCTATATTAAAGATTTCACTGGACGTTATACTATGTAGTTTGCACCAGTCATAAAAATGCACAGTAGGTCAGATATCTAACAGACTGTGGAACTTCTAAATGTCTCATTTTTCCTATGGAATATCTGAGTTTTTATGCTTCCATACATTTCCTATCTATGATCCTAATCCAGAGAATTGTACAATCAAAAGCTTTTATATGATTAGGTCGTGAGGGCTGAATCTTCAAGATTGGCATTAGTGTTATGAGGACGGTCTGTCTTAACATGTTAAAACACAGATGTTTCTGTGAGCAGAAAGTGGACCCAGAGAGTGAATCTGCTGTTCCACTGATCTTAGAGTTTCCACTCTCCAGAGATATGGAGAAATGCTTTTCTATTGTTTAACAGGTACCCAGTGATAGCATTTTGTTATAGTAGTTCAAAACAGACTAAACAGTGCAATGTTCTATTTTAGTTTATCAGAAAGTTAAGAAGAAAAAGAGACAGGAGACCTCTTAAACCATTATTCAATAAACAACCCATTTTCTGGTAGAATGGAGCCTCCGGATTTAGAACATGGTACGAAATCAGTATCAGAAACCCTTCCTCCCATGTGCAGATCATTAATTATTCACAACAGCCAATTATGAAAACAGCTAAGTGAGCAGTGGCAAAGGGATGGAGAGAAAAGGAGAGAAATCCTGCCTTCTTTAGCAGCATGAGAAGAACCTGAAGGACAAGCTGCTATGTGCAGTAAGTCTGACCCATAAACATACATGCTGCCTGATCTCCATTATGAATAATATTTGAAACAGTAAAGTCCATTGACATCAGGAGGAAAAAGACAGTTGCTGAGACCTGTGGCTGAGTGGTAAGAAAAATGGAAAGATATTGGTTAAACGGTACAAAGTTTCAGTCGTGGAAGGTGAGTTAAACCAAGAAATCTAAGCACTGTGAGTGTAACAAAATTTATCAAATGCTTGAGATTTACCAACAGGATAGATAGAACTTAAGTGTTCTACACACACACACACACACACACACACACACACACACACACACACACACATATATATATATATATATATATATATATATATATATATATATATATATATATATATATATATACACTCCTAGATTGGTACTTGTCCAGTCATCATCAGAGAGACTTCCTCCAGCATCAGATAGGAGTAGCCAGACATTATGAGGAAAGTCTATATTGAAGATCTCCATCAGGTCCCTCTTGTAGGAGATCAAGAAGCCCTATGGAATAGGGAGAGGAAAGTCTGTAGGGCTCAAAGGGGATGGAGGACATCAGAGAACATGGCCTACCACATCAACTAAGCAGGGCTCACATGGGCTCACAGAAACTGAAATGACAAGCACAGGGCCTTCATGGGTCTGCCCCAGGTCTTTGTCTATATATTATGACTGTTTAGCTAGGTGTTTCATAGAACTCAGGTGGTTTGAATATGCTTGGCCCATAGACAGTGGTGTTATTATGAGGTATGGCCTTGTTTGAGTGTCACTGGTGGGAGGGGCGGGGGGGGGGTTAAGATCTCCTAACGCTTAAGCTGTGCCCAATGGAGAAGAGAGCCTCCTCCTGGCTGCCAAAGTTAAAGAGATGTAGATTAATAGTGTTGACAAAGGTAGTCTCAAAACAGCCTAGTTCAAACTCTATCCTGTTCTTCACCAACCCGGCTGCCATACCTCAGACTCCCAATTTATCCTGCCTACAAGAAGTGCAGGGGGTAAAAGATGGGGCAGAATACGAGGGAAAGGCAGACCAATGGTTGACCCACCTGGAGATCCATGCCGTGAGAGGGAGTCCACCCTGGACACTAATGATACTTCGCTATATTTACAGACAGGAGTCTAGCATAGCTGTCATCAGAGAGGCTTCACTCAGAAACTATGGAAACTGATGCAAAGACCAACAGCCAAAAATTAAGTGGAACTTGGAATCCTGTTGAAAAGGTGGAGAAATGATTAAAGCAGCTAGAGGAGTCAAGGACAACACAAGAAAACCCAGAGAATCTACTAACCTGAGCTAATTGGGGGACTCATGAAGAATAATCCTATGGCTTTTAAGGAAACTGCCCAATACAATACTCATTAGGCACTTGAACACAGATCTTTCCTAATCTGCCCCCCAACACATGTTCCTTTCTCATAATAGATATCACACTTGTCTGAGATCACAAGCCTTGCTCTTCCTTGAGCCCACACTCCTAAGTCTGTCCTTTGTTTCCACCCCCAGTACTTCTGTAGTTCAAGACTGCCTAATGACCAACCTCAAAGCACCTGGCTTCTACCTCCAGCCTTAAACATCCAATTTCTTCTTGCAACCTTATCTCCCTATAGACTTAAAATATAAACCTTACAATTTTAATCCTGATTAAGAAGTAATTACAAGTTTATTTGCATTACTCGATAGAATGGACAACTCTTTTTAGAACAAATTCTTGTCTTGGAAATCCAACTTTTGCTTGCAATTCAAAAATCATTGTATGCAGAGCCTCCCTGCTCTGTGTGTGTGTGTGTCTGTGTGTTTGTGCATTCGTTTATTTGTGTATGTGTGTGTGTGCGTACGCGCGCACGCGCGTGCATGTGCATGCTCTCATTGAACGTATATGTAGACATAGTTTCCCCACAAACAACTGTACCTCCGATGGTCTAGTACTTGGAAAGTTTCTTGGTAGACAGACCTTAGATATGTCTGGAGAAAAAAAGGGGGTAACACTTGATTGAACCATGATTGTATTTTGCTAAAGCTAATGGGGGCAGTATTTTTGTACTGGTGAAATGTATGGACTTTGGAGTCAAACTCACTTATCCAGATCTTTGTGGATTTTGGATGTATTCGCTGTGTGATCAGAAGCAAATCACTTAGTTTAAGGCTACAGTTCTTTATTAGGAAAAACATGTTTAATGAGAATTTGCATGTAAAACATTGCAAGTGTTGAATAAGACAAAAAATAATTTTTGAGAAACAATAAAGTGTGTTTTTAATTTCAGCCCAGCTGATTCCAGAATCTCACAGGAGCAATACCTCATTAATATTACTGCACACTGAAGTTTATTTTGGCTATTTCAGACTCAAGCTGTCTAAGGGGTACAAAAAGGACACCTTTTGTTGCTCAGTTTTCATACAATTCTATGTATGGCATATTAGACTCCGGATGGGTGTTTGGGTTTGAATGTAAAATAGCCCCACAGACTCATAGGTCTTAGCATTTGATTCCCAGCAGGTGGCAGCATTTTAAAGGTTGTCAGACCATCAGACTCTGGGTTTGAATCTGGTCTTCTGACTCTAAATGCTGCTCAAGACTTCACAGATATTTGTAGCAGTTGAATTTGAAAGCTGTCACTTCAACTAGAGCAACAGAGAGGGTTTTGGGAGAGAAAGAGTGAGCTGGAAGATGGCTGCCAAGCCAACACAGGCTTGCAAGCTTGTTCATCGTATCTGATGTTCGGTGTTTCTGTATAAGCTTGATTGAAGCCGTATTTCTGCTAAGATCATATTCCCAACTCATTTACATGTGTTTAGGAACACAATAAGAGGCCTGATGACACACCCATGACACCACAACCGCAACAGGCTTTAAGAGGTATAGTAGCAGAAGAACTGTTCAGGCAATGCTGATCTCTAGTAGTTGATGGTGAAAAAACTGGGCAATGACCTATACTGCCTTTGGAAAAGGTATGCAGTGACGTAAACTGTACCCTAAGATAATCGGCTCAGTCTAAGAGGAAATGAGCACTTTATTCATAACACTAGGGAGCACAAGCCACTTTGTTAGAACAACTTTCATTTTCTAGAACAAGCCCACAGAAATCACCAATACTTTTTTTTTTGTAGTGTGGGGATGGACCCAGAGTCTGGTGCATGTGAGGCAATTGTTCTACCCCACTGAGCCACTATGTTTTAAATATGTACCATGGTCCTCTAATTTCCCTTTGAGCTTAGCTGGAAGCTATGCAGAGAATTCAACCTCTGGTGATATTGGTATCTTCGTATTAGATTTGAGCCCACTGTAGGCTCAAATACCATCTATGCCCTCCCATTTGCCTTGCCAAATAATCTATAAAAACTTTTGTTTGATATCCCTGAGTTGCATGTCATACTCTGGGGAGACCCATTTGAACTTAATCTCTCAATGGGAAGAACATTTTTTTCTCTATTAGACTTTCATTCTTTGCGCTTAGCATCTGGATGTGCATTTAATGACCCTTTGACAAAAAGTAGGGCAGGCTGTTGAGACTTCTTGGTGTGCTGATGCATTTGTTGAATTTTGTAACATAGAAAAAGTTGAATCATTATGTTGCAACAATAAAAAATTCTATTTTTCAGCATATCATCTTGGTCATCCAGATTCTTAAAACACAAGGCTCAAGCCACTAATGTAAATAAATGGATTTGGCAGAACAAAATTACCCTGCGAGTAGCAATAAGAGAAGGAAGGGAAAGGGGGAGTGGCGGGGAAGCCACAATGGGAAGAGAACTGAACAATCCAAGTGAACAGGCGTGAACAGAAGCATTGTGTATAGAGCTGGCTGGTGTTCCAACAGCCCTGGAGATCCTTGGAGAAAGGTCCTACCGGAAGCATAAATGAAATAGGTATTTCTCCACATTTCTCATATCCTATTGCTGACCTTGTTCATAAAACATATAGGGCTTCAGATTACTCTTCAATTAAATTATATTATAGATGTTAAAACAGTGGCTCTTGGAAACTCAGGAGAGAATCCACTGGCATCTCCCAAGACCTTGTCTCCCCATCATTTTTGATACCTGATTGTTAGAGGCAACTTAGAAAAGAGAGATAACTTGGAGTGAACCTTTCAAAGTTTATTATCCTGCCTGGCCTATGTGAGCACACATCAGCCACATGCTCACCTCACATAACAAACTCTTTGTAGTTGCCACTCGTGATGACAGCATCCACTGAAATCCTGAGATAGAATATGTCCCTCCCTTAATTTCTGTCAGATGTTTTGACAGTGCTAGTAAAATTATTAGACCAGGGTTCCTCAGAGCATAAATTTAAACCCAGAAGTCTTTTTTTTTCTTTCCATACTTAACCAAAACCTAGTGAAAAAAGTAAAATTCTTTGCAAAGTTTTACACCTTAAAAACCACTTGTGTATATTGGTCCAAGCCCTATCTTGTCCCTATACGTGTTATGTGACTCTAGTAACTTGTATTTCATTATTGGGATAGAATAATTCATTTATAACATGTTTATGTTCTACTTTGTTATTACATATAATATTGAAGTGATCATAGATCAAATAAATAATCAAATTGGCCATGATATTTAACTCCTATACAGTTCGATCCCAAATGTGCACATCAGTCATTAGGCTTCTGCAAGCAGCTAACTTTTTGCAGATAACTAATACAGACATGTGATATATCAATATAATAGCACACTGCTAATGTTAATTTATCACTTTAGTCAAAGTAAGCACAATATAAATGCATGTTTCACTAAGTATCCTACCCCTCTAAATGAAATAATGAAGTGAATTTTGTATTTCCAGCATGTATTAGTCAGAGTTCTCTAGAGTCACAGAACATATGGAATGTCTAAATTGAGGAAATTTATTGTGATGATGTATGGTCTATAGTCTAACTAACCCAACAATGGGCAGCTGGGGATGGGAAGTCCAAGAGTCTAGTAGTTGCTCAGTCCCATGGGACTAGTGGTTTCAGCTGCTCTTCTGTATAGATAGGTTCCAACAGATGTGCTGGCAAAGTAAATGCAAGCAAGCGAAGAAGAGTTTATCTTCCTTCTTCCAATGTCCTTATGTAGGTCTCCAGCAGAAGGTGTGACCCAGATTAAAGGTGCATACCACTATACCTGGATCTGGGCCTTGCTTTGTTCCAGGCTAACCTTGAATTCAGAGATCATCTTGCCTCAGTTTCCTCGGATTAAAAGCATGCACTACCTTGCCTGGACCTAAGCTTTTCATAGCTACTATGCCCCAATATCTCCATGCCAAGATCCAGGTCAGAAATTTGTATCTATCAGACTCAAGATCTGCATCACAGGTGAACCCTCCAATTCTGGATTGTGTTCATTCCTGATATAGTCAAGTTGACAACCAGTAATAGTCATTATACAGTGCAAACCTCAGCTCATCTATAAGAAAAATATGAGGAAGCAGATCAGGCTTTCTATACTGCTAATGCTTCTTGGTTGACTCCTGAGTGCCTAATGTGCCAGCTGACTTTGGCTGATCTTCTCTTATCTAGTCAACACCTGATCTTTTGTAGTTGATTAAACACTTAAAGGAGCAGAATAACTTATCCCAAGTCAACAGTTTACCAACGGTTGGACTAAGATTAAATTGGCTTTCTCCTTGACTCCTGCTACTGGTAACAGGAATTCCGATCAATATTTACATTTGTGTCTTATATTTTTTTTTAGATGATCATATTTTTTTTATTAACTTGAGTATTTCTTATATACATTTCAAGTGTTATTCCCTTTCCCGGTTTCCGGACAAACATCACCCTCCCCCCTCCCCTTCCTTATGGGTGTTCCCCTCCCAAACCTCCCCCCATTGCCACCCTCCCCGCATAGTCTAGTTCACTGGGGGTTCAGTCTTAGCAGGACCCAGGGCATCCCCTTCCACTGGTGCTCTTACTAGGATATTCATTGCTACCTATGGGGACAGAGTCCAGGGTCAGTCCATGTATAGTCTTTAGGTAGTGGCTTAGTCCCTGGAAGCTCTGGTTGCTTGACATTGTTGTACTTTTGGGGTCTCGAGCACCTTCAAGCTCTTCCAGTTCTTTCTCTGATTCCTTCAACGGGGGACCTATTCTCAGTTCAGTGGTTTGCTGCTGGCATTCGCCTCTGTGTTTGCTGTATTCTGGCTGTGTCTCTCAGGAGCGATCTACATCCGGCTCCTGTCGGTCTGCACTTCTTTGCTTCATCCATCTTGTCTAATTGGGTGGCTGTATATGTATGGGCCACCTGTGGGGCAGGCTCTGAATGGGTGTTCCTTCAGTCTCTGTTTTAATCTTTGCCTCTCCCTTCCCTGCCAAGGGTATTCTTTTTCCTCATTTAAAGAAGGAGTGAAGCATTCACATTTTGATCATCCGTCTTGAGTTTCCTTTGTTCTAGGGATCTAGGGTAATTCAAGCATTTGGGCTAATAGCCACTTATCAATGAGTGCATACCATGTATGTCTTTCTGTGAGTGGGTTAGCTCACTCAGGATGATATTATCCAGTTCCAACCATTTGCCTACGAATTTCATAAACTCGTTGTTTTTGATAGCTGAGTAATATTCCATTGTGTAGATGTACCACATTTTCTGTATCCATTCCTCTGTTGAAGGGCATCTGGGTTCTTTCCAGTTTCTGGCTATTATAAATAAGGCTGCGATGAACATAGTGGAGCACGTGTCTCTTTTATATGTTGAGGCATCTTTTGGGTATATGCCCAAGAGACGTATGGCTGGATCCTCAGGCAGTTCAATGTCTAATTTTCTGAGGAACCTCCAGACTGATTTCCAGAATGGTTTTACCAGTCTGCAATCCCACCAACAATGGAGGAGTGTTCCTCTTTCTCCACATCCTCGCCAGCATCTGCTGTCACCTGAGTTTTTGATCTTAGCCATTCTCACTGGTGTGAGGTGAAATCTCAGGGTTGTTTTGATTTGCATTTCCCTTATGACTAAAGATGTTGAACATTTCTTTAGGTGTTTCTCAGCCATTCGGCATTCCTCAGCTGTGAATTCTTTGTTTAGCTCTGAACCCCATTTTTTAATAGGGTTATTTGTTTCCCTGCGGTCTAACTTCTTGAGTTCTTTGTATATTTTGGATATAAGGCCTCTATCTGTTATAGGATTGGTAAAGATCTTTTCCCAATCTGTTGGTTGCCGTTTTGTCCTAACCACAGTGTCCTTTGCCTTACAGAAGCTTTGCAGTTTTATGAGATCCCATTTGTCGATTCTTGATCTTAGAGCATAAGCCATTGGTGTTTTGTTCAGGAAATTTTTTCCAGTGCCCATGTGTTCCAGATGCTTCCCTAGTTTTTCTTCTATTAGTTTGAGTGTGTCTGGTTTGATGTGGAGGTCCTTGATCCACTTGGACTTAAGCTTTGTACAGGGTGATAAGCATGGATCAATCTGCATTCTTCTACATGTTGCCCTCCAGTTGAACCAGCACCATTTGCTGAAAATGCTATCTTTTTTCCATTGGATGGTTTTGGCTCCTTTGTCAAAAATCAAGTGACCATAGGTGTGTGGGTTCATTTCTGGGTCTTCAATTCTATTCCATTGGTCTATCTGTCTGTCTCTGTACCAATACCATGCAGTTTTTATCACTATTGCTCTGTAATACTGCTTGAGTTCAGGGATAGTGATTCCCCCTGAAGTCCTCTTATTGTTGAGGATAGCTTTAGCTATCCTGGGTTTTTTGTTATTCCAGATGAATTTGCAAATTGTTCTGTCTAACTCTTTGAAGAATTGGATTGGTATTTTGATGGGGATTGCATTGAATCGGTAGATTGCTTTTGGTAAAATGGCCATTTTTACTATATTAATCCTGCCAATCCATGAGCATGGGAGATCTTTCCATCTTCTGAGGTCTTCTTCAATTTCTTTCCTCAGTGTCTTGAAGTTCTTATTGTACAGATCTTTTACTTGCTTGGTTAAAGTCACACCGAGGTACTTTATATTATTTGGGTCTATTATGAAGGGTGTCGTTTCCCTAATTTCTTTCTCGGCTTGTTTCTCTTTTGTATAGAGGAAGGCAACTGATTTATTTGAGTTAATTTTATACCCAGCCACTTTGCTGAAGTTGTTTATCAGCTTTAGTAGTTCTCTGGTGGAACTTTTGGGATCACTTAAATATACTATCATGTCGTCTGCAAATAGTGATATTTTGACCTCTTCTTTTCCGATCTGTATCCCCTTGATCTCCTTTTGTTGTCTGATTGCTCTGGCTAGAACTTCAAGAACTATATTGAATATTAGGGAGAGAGTGGGCAGCCTTGTCTAGTCCCTGATTTTAGTGGGATTGCTTCAAGTTTCTCTCCATTTAGTTTAATGTTAGCAACTGGTTTGCTGTATATGGCTTTTACTATGTTTAGGTATGGGCCTTGAATACCTATTCTTTCCAGGACTTTTATCATGAAGGGGTGTTGAATTTTGTCAAATGCTTTCTCAGCATCTAATGAAATGATCATGTGGTTCTGTTCTTTCAGTTTGTTTATATGATGGATCACGTTGATGGTTTTCCTTATATTAAACCATCCCTGCATGCCTGGGATGAAGCCTACTTGATCATGGTGGATGATTGTTTTGATGTGCTCTTGAATTCGGTTTGCCAGAATTTTATTGAGTATTTTTGCGTCGATATTCATAAGGGAAATTGGTCTGAAGTTCTCTTTCTTTGTTGGGTCTTTGTGTGGTTTAGGTATAAGAGTAATTGTGGCTTCATAGAAGGAATTCGGTAGGGCTCCATCTGTTTCAATTTTGTGGAATAGTTTGGATAATATTGGTATAAGGTCTTCTATGAAGGTTTGATAGAATTCTGCACTAAACCCGTCTGGACCTGGGCTCTTTTTGGTTGGGAGACCTTTAATGACTGCTTCTATTTCCTTAGGAGTTATGGGGTTGTTTAACTGGTTTATCTGTTCCTGATTTAACTTCGATACCTGGTATCTGTCTAGGAAATTGTCCATTTCCTGAAGATTTTCAAGTTTTGTTGAATATAGGTTTTTATAGTAAGATCTGATGATTTTTTGAATTTCCTCTGAATCTGTAGTTATGTCTCCCTTTTCATTTCTGATTTTGTTAATTTGGACACACTCTCTGTGTCCTCTCGTTAGTCTGGCTAAGGGTTTATCTATCTTGTTGATTTTCTCAAAGAACCAACTTTTGGTTCTGTTGATTCTTTCTATGGTCCTTTTTGTTTCTACTTGGTTGATTTCAGCTCTGAGTTTGATTATTTCCTGCCTTCTACTCCTCCTGGGTGTATTTGCTTCTTTTTGTTCTAGAGCTTTTAGGTGTGCTGTCAAGCTGCTGACATATGCTCTTTCCTGTTTCTTTCTGCAGGCACTCAGCGCTATGAGTTTTCCTCTTAGCACAGCTTTCATTGTGTCCCATAAGTTTGGGTATGTTGTACCTTCATTTTCATTAAATTCTAAAAAGTTTTTAATTTCTTTCTTTATTTCTTCCTTGACCAGGTTATCATTGAGTAGAGCATTGTTCAATTTCCACGTATATGTGGGCATTCTTCCCTTATTGTTATTGAAGACCAGTTTTAGGCCGTGGTGGTCCGATAGCATGCATGGGATTATTTCTATCTTTCTGTACCTGTTGAGGCCCGTTTTTTGACCAATTATATGGTCAATTTTGGAGAAAGTACCATGAGGAGCTGAGAAGAAGGTATATCCTTTTGCTTTAGGATAGAATGTTCTATAAATATCTGTTAAGTCCATTTGGCTCATGACTTCTCTTAGTCTGTCTACATCTCTGTTTAATTTCTGTTTCCATGATCTGCCCATTGATGAGAGTGGGGTGTTGAAATCTCCCACTATTATTGTGTGAGGTGCAATGTGTGTTTTGAGCTTTAGTAAGGTTTCTTTTACATATGTAGGTGCCCTTGTATTTGGGGCATATATATTTAGGATTGAGACTTCATCTTGGTGGATTTTTTCTTTGATGAATATGAAGTGTCCTTCCTTATCTTTTTTGATGACTTTTAGTTGAAAATTGATTTTATTTGATATTAGAATGGCTACTCCAGCTTTCTTCTTCAGACCATTTGCTTGGAAAATTGTTTTCCAGCCTTTCACTCTGAGGTAATGTCTGTCTTTGTCTCTGAGGTGTGTTTCCTGTAGGCAGCAGAATGCAGGGTCCTCGTTGCGTATCCAGTTTGTTAATCTATGTCTTTTTATTGGGGAGTTGAGGCCATTGATATTGAGAGATATTAAGGAATAGTGATTATTGCTTCCCGTTATATTCATATTTGGAAGTGAGGTTATGATTGTGTGCTTTCATTCTCTTTGTTTTGTTGCCAAGATGATTAGTTTCTTGCTTCTAGGGTATAGCTTGCCTCCTTATGTTGGGCTTTACCCTTTATTATCCTTTGTAGTGCTGGATTTGTAGAAACATATTGTGTAAATTTGGTTTTGTCATGGAATATCTTGGTTTCTCCATCTATGTTAATTGAGAGTTTTGCAGGATACAGTAACCTGGGCTGGCATTTGTGTTCTCTTAGGGTCTGTATGACATCTGTCCAGGATCTTCTGGCCTTCATAGTTTCTGGCGAAAAGTCTGGTGTGATTCTGATAGGTCTCCCTTTATATGTTACTTGACCTTTTTCCCTTACTGCTTTTAATATTCTTTCTTTATTTTGTGCGTTTGGTGTTTTGACAATTATGTGACGGGAGGTGTTTCTTTTCTGGTCCAATCTATTTGGAGTTCTGTAGGCTTCTTGTATGCCTATGGGTATCTCTTTTTTTAGGTTAGGGAAGTTTTCTTCTATGATTTTGTTGAAGATATTTACTGGTCCTTTGAGCTGGGAGTCTTCACTCTCTTCTATACCTATTATCCTTAGGTTTGATCTTCTCATTGAGTCCTGGATTTCCTGTATGTTTTGGACCAGTAGCTTTTTCCGCTTTACATTATCTTTGACAGTTGAGTCAATGATTTCTATGGAATCTTCTGCTCCCGAGATTCTCTCTTCCATCTCTTGAATTCTGTTGGTGAAGCTTGTATCTACAGCTCCTTGTCTTTTCTTTTGATTTTCTATGTCCAGGGTTGTTTCCATGTGTTCTTTCTTGATTGCTTCTATTTCCATTTTTAATTCCTTCAACTGTTTGATTGTGTTTTCCTGGAATTCTTTCAGGGATTTTTGTGATTCCTCTCTGTAGGCTTCTACTTGTTCTCTAAGGGAGTTCTTTATGTCTTTCTTGAAGTCCTCCAGCATCATGATCAAATATGATTTTGAAACTAGGTCTTGCTTTTCTGGTGTGTTTGGATATTCCATGTTTGCTTTGGTGGGAGAATTGGGCTCCGATGATGCCATGTAGTCTTGGTTTCTGTTGCTTGGGTTCCTGTGCTTGCCTCTCGCCATCAGATTATCTCTAGTGTTACTTTGTTCTGCTATTTCTGACTGTGGCTAGACTGTCCTATAACCTGTGTGTCAGGAGTGCTGTAGACCTGTTTTCCTGTTTTCTTTCAGCCAGTTATGGGGACAGAGTGTTCTGCTTTCGGGCGTGTAGTTTTTCCTCTCTACAGGTCTTCAGCTGTTCCTGTGGGCCTGTGTCTTGAGTTCACCAGGCAGGTTTCTTGCAGGGGAAAAATTGGTCCTACCTGTGGTTCCAAGGCTCAAGTTTGCTCGTGGGGTACTGCCTGAGTCCTCTCTGCTGTGGCAGCAACCGGGAAAATCTGTGCCGCTCCTTCCGGGAGCCTCCGTGCACCAGGGTTTCAGATGACGTTTGGTGTTTTCCTCTGGCGCCTGGATGTGCACAGAGTGCAGTCTCTTCTGGTTTCCCAGGCGTGTCCGCCTCTCTGAAGGTTCAGCTCTCCCTCCCTCGGGATTTGGGTGCAGAGAACTGTTTATCCGGTCTGTTTCCTTCAGGTTCCAGCAGTGTCTCAGGCGCAGGGGTCCTGCCGCTCCCGGGCCCTCCCCTACGGGAACCCAGAGGCCTTATACAGTTGCCTCTTGGGCCAGGGATGTGGGCAGGGGTGGGCAGTGTTGGTGGTCTCCTCCGCTCTGCAGCCTCAGGAGTGCCCACCTGATCAGGCGGTGAGGTCTCTCTCCCACGGGGTTTGGGAGCAGAGAGCTGCTGCGGTCCGGGATCCGCCGGTGTGGGACTTCCCATTTGTGTCTTATTTTAAGGCTTTTATTAATGGATTATTTCTGTAGCAAATGCTGCAGTTAATTAATATTGAGGGAAAGTCAATGTGTCAGGAGAGGTCTTTATTTTCATTTCAGCTATCATATTAACAGTGGCATTTCTGCTATCAAAAAAAGAAATAGCCACTGCAGAAGTTGAGAATGTCCAGTAAGCACAGGAACACTAGTATTGCAATTATTAAATGGAACAGAATGTTTGGATGTAAATTCACTGGTATCTACCCATAGTCATATACCACCTACATCAGTACTTCTATTTCATCATACAGCATGTGAAGATATCGGTGTCTACAGTACTAACTACAAGATTTTTACTCCCATAAAAGAAAAAAATACCCAGGAAAGAGCATTTTTGTCAACAGGATTTTTTTTAATTGTCATATAGTACTATACTAGAGGATGATGTGGTCATTATAAGATGTACCATAATGGGCATTCAGATATACACTTAGATTGGAAAGGGGGATCTAGAAAGTTGTACACAGAATAGCTCAATATATTATAAATATATGCATCTATATTCTTAAAAATATCTCAAAGTATGCATATAAAACCAACCTGGAATTATCACTGGTATATGGAGGGAAGGAGACATTGGCTTCTACTCTGTATTGTATTATATTATAAAGAGCATCGATTTATTTATACAGATTAAAATTATTTTGGACATATAAATTATGAAAGGATGTTGATGCTTAAAAGCTTAAGAACAAATTCCAGTGTCCCTTAATGATAAATAATTGGAGAGATTAAGGATTCAAGAGACCCACCTAAACATAATTAGGGTAATTTATAGCAAGCCTATGATGAAATCAAATTAAATGACAAGAAACTAAAAGCATTTCCACTAAAATTAAGAACAAGACAAACTGTTCCACTTTCTCCATATCTATTCAGGTTTGTACTTGAAGTTCTAGTAGGAAGAAAAAGACAACTGAATGATATAACGGGGATATAAATTGGAAAGGAAGAAATCAAAGTATCATTATTTGCAGATGATTTGATAGTATACATAAGCAACCCCTACTGAGTAGTTGCTTCAGCAAAGTGACTGGGTACAAAATTACCTGAAAAAGGATCGGTATCCCCCCCTACATACAAATGATAAATTTCTGAGAAAGAAATCAGGGAAACACCACCTTTCACGTAGCCACAAGCAATATAAAATATCTTGGAGTAACTCTAATAAAGCAAATGGAAGACCTCTATGACAAGAACTTCAAGTCTTTGAAGAAACAAATTGGAGAAGATCTCCCCTGCTCATTGATCAATAAAATTAACGTAGTGAAACTGGCCTGATTACCAAATAAAATCACCTCATGAAATTTGAAAATTTGGTTGGAATTAGAAAATAAATCTTATGTTGAGACAAGAACAGAAGGGATCATGTGAAGGGAATAGAGGAGAGTGTATAGGAGGAGACAGCTGGAATTGGGGGGCATTGGGGATGGGAACCTAGTACAGTGGATCCTAGTGAGAATTCCTAGTGGTGGAGAGTACAAAGTCTGAACTGGCCATCTTTTGTAGCGAGGCAAGGCTTCCAGTAGTGAGATTGGGTTAGATTTGGTTCAGTTCTTAACCAAGGAAGTCCCATGAAGATCCATAAACAATCTAGGCAGATGCTAGGTTGGAAGTTTGCTCCCTGAAAACTATCAGTGGGGCTCCATTGTGCTCAGCTCACTGAATGTAGAGTGGTCCATTGGATGTGTACACGGAGCCTTCACCCCGACATTCTAGTCTCTTTGGTGTGAAATGTTACTCTGAAGGCTATGGAAAGAGAAACCTGGAAACCAACGAAGTCCCATAACCCTCTGTCTACAATCTTTTCTGCCTGCAAGATATACTGGGGCATTAGTGGCACAGAACCTGTGGGAGTGGCCAACCAATATTTGATCAAACTAGAGGCCCACACTATGAGAAGGAGCCCACCACCCGACACTGGCTGGCTGGCCACCCTGACAGCTGGATACCCTGGAGAAATATGGTAGAATCAAACACAGCTAGAAAAAATTTTAATGAACAGATTCTTAATAATATTCTGCTATACTCATAGATCAGTTACTTTTCCAATCATCGCCAGAGCGGCTTCCTCAGACAACAGATGGAAGGAAGTACAGAGACAGGAAGACTATCAGACATTATGTGAAGAGAAAGTCTTAATTGAAAGTCTCCACCAGGTCCCTTCCCTCAGAAACTGGGGAAACCCTATTGGAGAAGAGAGGAATGTCTGTAGGAGTCATAAGGGATGGAGACATGACCCATTGAATCAGCTAAGCAGGGCTCACATGGACTCACAGAGACTGAATGGCAAGCATGGAGTCTGCTTGATGCATATATGTTATAACTGTTAGCTTGATGTTTCTGTGAGACTCCTAACAGTGGTAACTCATGTATCTGTAACTCCTTTACCTGCTCTTGAGACTCTTTCCCTCCTATTGGTTTGCCTTGTCCAGCCTCTATATGACAGCTTCTGCCTTGTCTTATTGTATCTTGTTTTGTCCTTTTTATCTCTTCTCTTGGAGGCCTACTCTTTTCTGGAGAGTAAATGGAAGGATGTTGGATCTAGTGGGGAGGGCATAGGGAGGGAAGTGAAGAGGAATAGAAGGAGTAGTAACTACAGCTGGGATGTATATTGTGAGAGGTTCTGTTTTTAATAATAAAAAGCTTAAGAACATAATTTGGATCATTCATATTGCAACTCCATCCTACTTTACATTTCGATAAACCTGTCCATATATCTGTAGGGAGAATCTCTTATGTCTATATGGATATGGTACCTGTAAATAATGAAACTGATGGCCTATGACTTAGGCAGGAAATAGGGGGTGGAACATCTGGAAGGCAGAAAGGATTCTGGGATAGTGCCAGGTGGGAGATTCACCCTAGAAGATGTGATGAGACAGATGCATGTTGCCTAGCCACAGGTAACCAAGCACACAGCAAAGTGTAGATTAAAATAAATGGGTTATTTTAAAAGTTATGATCTAGTCAGAGAAGAGACTAGCTATATGGCCAATGTATTTGTAAATATATTTTGAGCCTTAGTTTTAGGAGCATGAGTCTGGGAGGTACAACCAGACCAGACTTCTACAGCAGAGGGAAGAGAAACTGTAGTTGGGATGTATTTTATGAGAGAAACTATTTGTAATAATAAAAAAAGCTTAAGAATATAAAATTTGGATCATACATTTTGCTTTTCTAGCTCCATTCTACCTCACATTCTGATAAACCAATCTATATATCCTGTCCTCTCCCAGTCATTACCAAAAACTGTTTAACTGATGTATTCATTGGTTTAAAAATAGAATTGTAAGAGCAGTGGAAGCTAAGCTTCCAGTCATGTAAGTTGGCCCCAATCATTCCCAAATTCATAGTCTTGTGCTAAGTTCCCATTAGCTTTTATTCAGTCAATAAACATTCAACAGACTAGTGTGAAGTATCAGGTACTGCTTATCACAATATAAATATAAGTGTAATAATTAGATAATATCCATGTCCTCATGGACAGTAGTGGGGTGGGGAGAAATAGATACATAATGTTGTGTGTGAGTTCAGGAAATGGAGAACACCCAAAGAAGTAGAATTATCTTCACCATAAAGTCCCAAATTTTCAGTGTGGGTCACAAAAGTTACGTTGTTCAGATATTTGCTTAACACTACATTTATTAGTATATTCCATGTACTCTTTTTCTATGGCCTAGTAACTACTAATCTTTTAAAATAACTTTGACATCATGTCCTTCAGGAATCTCTGACAACACCAAATTCTTCTTTGCACATTGGAGCCCTTTGTCATAGCATAGAAAACACATTATGTCATCTTTCCAACGTTTATTTCTTTCATCTTCAGATGTATAGCAAACTCACTGATAGTTAAGAATACACTACATCACCTGGACTCAGTAATACTGAATATGAAAACTGAATTTGTGTTTGAGGAAGGAGATGATAAGACATGAGGTGCCATTCCAGCTATTAGATTTCTGCTCCCAGATGACAGAGACTGCAGAGTTTGAGAAAGCCCAGGTGGTAAGGGAACACTTCCCATTCACTACCATTGCAATCATTAATTGGAACAAAATGTTTCAGAGTTAATTCACTGATCTTCCCAGCACACCTGGATGATAATGTTCCTTAAATATTATAAGACAGGCAAAGGATTGATGTAATAAGCATTTTCAGACACAGAAATTAAACTTGACAAGAATGACAAGAAAATTAGAGTACTTTATAAAGCTAAATACTGAAAATATTAAATCATATACAAAAATAGAATTATCATTTTGGACTGAGCTATCTGTAAAACAGTTATAAAAAATTTTCAAAATGAAGTAACTGAAAACCATAGTACTATAAGTAAACGAATAGACTTGAGGCATTCCATTTCTTAAAAAAGCACAGAAGTTTTTTTATCTTCATATTTATTTAGTTATATTTAAAGCAATGACAGACTATTGAGAGTACACCAATTTATAGTTAGTTATTTTATTCAGTTTTCATTCTCTTTAAACAAAAAATAATCTCTAAGTTCAGTAGCCTTGCTTGCAATCAGTCTTTGGTGGAAGAGTATATAATTTGTCTTTGAAACTCAAAAATAGAATCTTGATTATTAAAATTGAATTGCTTTTGCAAAATAGAATCACATTCATAATCCCAAATTACCGAGGCCTGCAAAAAAATAATATAGCAAATGCTCTGGATAGAGAAAACTAAGGAGTACTGACTAGCATCTTCCACGGAAAAACAAAAATATCATGTGGTAGATGGTGCAAGATGTGAGCAAGTGTTGTCATAAGGAGGAGGCCTTTGCCAGGTAGGAGGTGGAATGCTGAGTTGGGTCCTAGCGTGGCTTTTATACAAACATTGTCACCCATGCACACATTCACATCTTGTATACTTCGCATATCAGATGTCTCCTCACATGTCATTTTGCTAAAACAGCTGCATTTAAAATGTTCAGAAAAGTATTCCAAGTCTTTAACCTCGGGCTTGCCAAGAACTTCATACTTTCCAGCTTCTGTTACATTAATAGAAAAACTACTTGGATCCAAGTGAAGATATGCATCTGAACTTTCTGTTTTTCTCGAACACATGCCTTTCTCCTTACAAAGTGTTTGACTGCACATTTTGGCTGCTAGGGTGACATTGACTATGTATGGATTCAGGGTTGTCTTCATGTATTGACGTAGGATTGGGCAACCTGCCTGTAAAATAATAAGACAGTCAGCATAATAAGGCACAAGTTCTTCTATGAACAGATATAATATAGTAAGTAACTCTTAAGGACGAATGAAACATTTGACTTACCAAGTGATAGGACATACTTCTTCTCTTTAACAAGCAACTAGTTTGTAATGTGTAAGTTTATTGGGCTACTGAAGAATTGATTAGTTGAGGTTTAAGTTATCCTAGCCTTCATTTTCCCCAATAATTCATAAATTAATCAAAGGAATAGAGTGTTATAGCTGTTAAGACTATGGGCTTTGAGGTTAACTTGTCCGATAATAGTACCACCTTCATTAATGACCATATCTGCCAACCTAGGGTATCTCACAACCTTTCTAAATCTTAGTTTGTTCTCTGGATCACTTCAGAAAAACTAGTTATTTGGTTCCATCACTTGTAAATTAGTGATGATTTTGAAACCTGCCTCACAGAGTTATTGTGAAGATAAATTATAAATAGGTATAGTATCTACCACATCCTCAGTTAACTCTCAGTCATAGAGAGTTGAAACAAAAACTCTTGTCAGATGAATTTATATATCATTATATATAGCTCCAAGACTGATGACTAAAATGATATAGAGTCAAGCATGTATAAAGACAATTCTTTGACAAACTGTAGATTACAGTGATAAGAAGCAGAAGTAATCCATCTTAACAGTACTGTGTTCTAAAACTTGAATATTAGCCTTTAAAATAAATAGAAGACAGTCCTAGTCTCTCACAATGAAAAGTTCTACTAAATGGGCTGACTGTGGTAGCACATTGCCAAAAAACTGATAGAGAATCCTGGCAGCTCTGATTTGAATCTACATTTGCTATTTTCCTTGATCTGACATTCTATTGTTAGTCAGTATTTTCCTGGCAAATATATCTGCCCTCTAGTCCCTAGAGAACCTTCTATCAGGAGTTCAAGATCAACCTCAGCAACATAGCAAATAATGGCCAACCAACATATGCTACATAAAACTATGAAAACATACATAGAAGGAACATTATGTAGACTAAGTGGGTTATATTTAGAAATATGTGTGTGTCAACAATTAATTGGAAAAATAGATTAATATTAATGAATGGGAAAGGGTATTTGGGAAGTTTTGCAGGGAGAAAAGGGAAGGTTGAAATAGAATTATAACAATCTAAGAAATCTATATACTTTTCTATATCTATATAGATTTTGTGTATATATATAATCTAAAATATATAAGTAAATAAAAAATGAATCACTACTACTAACTCTATAACAGAAGATCCAGAACCTTAAAAAGCCCAAGACCTCTAGAAGACAGAAATGACCCTCAGTCAACCATCATCAGTCAGGCAAACAAAAAGACAAGAGTTAAACAAAAGGCATACTAGAGAAAGATGATTTGATGATAGTTTTATATGTACATTATGGAAAGATATACACTTTCAATCTAAAAACTACTATATAATTATACCTACAACGTTACCAAGCAATTATACTAAATGCAGAGTTAGGAACTGAGAACACTCCTGCTTTATAGCATAAGCATATAAAGTGAGTAGCATCTATTCTAGAGTGTTCAACCCGTGCAGATACAACAGATATATACAACCTCAGGCATTAAGGTACACATGAAGTAAAACAGCTGGCATATTTTGAGCATTAGTTATTTTGGGTTTTAACACAATGTATCTTATTGTGACTTTTTTTTCATTCTTTTTTTTCTTTTTTTTTTTTCCAGAGCTGGGGACCGAACCCAGGGCCTTGCGCTTGCTAGGCAAGCGCTCTATCACTGAGCTAAATCCCCAACCCCTTATTGTGACTTTTTATTCATTAATTTTAATAATGATGACTCACAAAAATTCCTGAATATTAAATATTCAAGTTTTATATAAGATAAGGCTGGCTATTTCTCACCACTGGAAGACAAATACATTTTCTACTTCATAATAAGAGATGCAGCACAACTCGATTTGGCAAATTCTGAGCATCTACTGTTTGCCCACGAGAGTACTTAACATAGACAGTACTTAACAGAATACTTCTCTTAACACCATCTCCAAAGGATAAAATTATTTCATCTACTTCCAACCAATTCAACTTACCGAACGTTGTGCTAAAGACATAGCATCCCATATTATAATTCCAGAGGTACCCTGAGCAACAATTTCACCAATTGTATTCACAAGATCATCCTGGCAAAGGTTATAAGAGTTAGCAGGAAGTAACAATGGAATCATTTACACAGGACAACATCAACAAAGCAAGCATGTTAATCCAACAATAATACTTTAAATATTTTTGCACCCTTTAAATCTGTTTTTAATATTTTTTAACTTATTCACTTTACATCCCGCTGACTGTTCCCTCCTGGTCACCACCTCCTGGTCACCTCCTCCTACCCTTCCCCCATTCCCTCTTCTCCTTATATTCTGAGCAGGTGTGGCCCTCCACACACCATAGTACTTCAAGTCTCTGCCAGGCTAGGTTCTTCCTCTCCCACTGAGATCAGACAAGGCAGCCCAGCTAGAAGAACATATCCCACGTACAGGCAACACCTTTTAGGATAGCTCCTGTTCCAGTTGTTTGGGACCTACATGAAGACCAAGCTGCACATCTGCTATATATATATATATATATATATATATATATATATATATATATATATATATATATATATATATATATATGGAGAGACCTAGGTCCAGCCCTATATGTTCTTGAGTTGGTGGATCTGACTCTTTGGGCTTTCTTTACTATTTTAAAGGGAAAAAAAGGCTATTATCATAATTACTTCTACTGGCAATATCCATGAAATAAAAACAAAAGTTAAAATGTCTATATTTTATGATTCTCCATGGTCTCTAACAGGTCATATAATTACAATAAGCACTAAAAATGTAGTAATTCTACCTCTTTTGGAGACCATACTGATTACATTCTGAACTATATGTCCTTTAAAAACATTAATTTCCAGTAAACATCATGTATAAATACATCAAGAATCATTTGTTTACCTCTAGAAGGTATTCAGAGACATGATCAGTGAAAACAAGACGGATATAGACAAAAATTGGAACTGGATTCGATTCATCTGAAACTTTGGACACTCTGATAGATTCTAAAACTCGGTAGCGGACATAAAGGGTTGCTTTTCGACTCGACTTCAAATCTTTCTTCAAATAGACAGATGGGTAAAGGCCCGTGCTTTCTTTCCATAGCCAGTCAAGATCATCGTTTCGTTTCTTTTCCACATCAGGGCATTGGCCATCATAGTTATCGACTTGAAATTTATTGTTATAACAATCAGGAAATAGATAAAAACCCCATAAGTGCTTTGGTCGAATATGTTTCCCCAATTTTAAAGTCCCTTCCATAAACTCTTTAGCTGCCCCTTCAAATTGTGCTTTGGCTCTCACAGTAGCTTCTGTGATATTAATTGCTGGATCAGCTGCCTGGACCAATTCAATAGACTTATTCCTGTAAATATCCTTAGGTGTCCAGTTTCTCATCCAGGTAGGCCTCCATTCTTCCCAGTCAATGATAGCTAAACCCAGTTTGTCTGTTGGTATGTAACGCTCTACGTCTTCCTTAGCTTTCACCAAATGAGTTGTCAAATCCCCCTTCTGAGGTATTCCTCCATGATGTTCTGTTTGCTGTGCATCTATGTGAGGATAGTTACCAAGTCGATCAACATAAAATAATGTGACAGGCTGCCCTATGGCAGTTTTCCGGGGGCTTCCAATTAAAGAGAAGAAGCTCAGATCTATTGGTTCAGTAACGTTTTCTACACAAGCTTCAGTTGGAACATTCCAGACCCAAACGAAAGTTGTATCTGACAGAACTGGTGTTGCCCTATAATCCACAGTCAAGGAATATGGAATGAAAAGAAAGATTAACACTGTTTGGAATGTGCCCCCAGACTCAGCAAAGCTCCTCCAAAAGAGCCACTTAAATTGCAACTCTCCCATTACGGAGAATAATTACTATGTAAGCACTTATTTCTTCTTATATACTTCAGTCTGTCCAGAATTTGATGCAATAGATTAGAAGGATTGTGACATGTGGGAGAATAAAGTATGTGACTAATTTACACAGAAGATTCTTCTTCTTGTGTTACGTTTCAGGAATATCTTGCGGCAAGTTAAAACATCCAGAACTGAAAAAAAAAAAGACAAATATGAAATTCTCTGTAGTCACGTGAGAGCTTTAGCAATTCCAATTTATGCAAGGAGTTTAAATTAATTTCAAAAGGTAGAAGACTTTATTTGAAGTATTTAAAGCAATAAGTTTTTTCCCTTGTAATGATAAACTGTAATAGTCAACACTTATCTGCCAAAATCATTCCTGATCCCACAGAAAACTGAATGTATTTATTTTTCTTACTTCATTTCCAGATATATAGGGTATGTTATCTATCAATATTTTAGAAAATACCAGTTAAAGGGATGTAAATTTGTATTTACTGTTTGTGAAAAACCACTCTGTCGTGATCTGCCAATTTTTTAAAACAACCTTTCACAGAATTTGAAGAAAAATACTTTTTTATAGTTCTTTTATGACTGTGTATGTAAATGTGAGGGTGGTATTGGGAAATGAGCCTAAGTCCTTGCATATGCTAGGAAAACATTCAAATGAGTTAGATTTCCAGTAATTTGTTTGTTTGATCATCCATTGACTCATTTATTAGGTCATGGTATTGTTAAGTTCCCTGGATATCCTGGAACTCATAATCCTTGTACCTCAGCCTCTCAAATCCCTGGGATTATTTGTCTACCACCATCCCTGTTTCTTTTTTTCTTTTTTTCTTTCTTTTATTTTTTTTTATGATGTGGACCTCAACCATCACTGTTTCTAATGCTTGTTCTTTCTTCCCACTTTATTATTACTCTTCTGTCGGGGACAGTACAAGAGAGAGGAAAAGTCATTTTTCCCCACAAGTAATATAATAATTGAATATAAGTTTATTATCCCCTTAGGATACTGCCAAATCAAATCTTACAAAGATGTCCTCTCGCTGTTAAAATTAACAAATGACTCTTGATTGACTCTAAACTTGTTAAATAAAAATATGAGAGGAATTCTGATCTTTAAATACTGTTTCAGAAAGCAAGACTGTGTTGTCATTCTGATGGATGACACTGAAGTGTGACAGCAATGAAATGGTCTGAGGTAAGAATCAGAGATTAAAACAGAGGGAGGTTCTACATTAGTTAAATTATCCCTTAATCTTGCCCACAAGAGACTATTACTTTGTTTTGTCTTAACCTCAACAAAGATCATATGTTTCATGTGGACAAAGAATGGAACAATGAAGTAACCTCTTTGGCAGGAGTGCTTAATCAGCTCCTGAACCTGAGAACCCTTCTGGATGAATCTAACTAGAAAACCATTACATACATACATACATACATACATACATACATACATACATACATACGAAAGTAATAGTAAGTCCCACCCTTTGTACTTTTTCAAAATTGAAAGTCACAACTATATGTCATGTTCCTACCAAAATTCATTTTCATAGCTCTTAATGAGCACATGAGGAAAAATGAATAACAGAAGTAGATTTAAGTAGAGTGAGGATAAGTTAGGACAGAATGGGATAGAGTGCCAAGCACCAGTGCGGTGGATAAATAATGAGGCTGTAATCATATGGGCACTTTCAGTGATCCTGTGTTAGGAAAACAAAGAATCCATTAACTCCCACTCTCATGTCACATCCAACACAGAAGACTTCTGTGACCTTAAAAAGTGTGAAGGTCTCTCTTTACCTACAAACAATGAGTTCTAAGACAGACAACAATTAGGTATTCTCAAACCCAATGTAACTCTGACCCTGTAGATCCTCAGACGCAGAGCTTCTGTGCTAATAGCTCAGTACAGAATTTCTTTTCCCCATCAAGAGGCAGCCACAGAATGCAGGTGATTTTGACCAACTCGGTAAAACATTAAGTTTCCCACAGCTCTCTCTCTGGGCTTTCTTACTTTCCTTAAACACAGAACTTCAGGGAACAGATTTAGCAGATTGTCATAAGTGATGCTTCAAAGTACAAGAGTAGGGAGATACATAGGATCAATCGGTAAGAGAAGCTGGTCAAAGCTTCATACTTTCCCAAGTGAACCTCCATTCAAGAATCTTCACAAGGTCCTCTATGACCTGAGAATCCCCAAATTCTATCAAAGTTTGATAGTGACTTTATGGCATAGGCATGGTGGAAGCATTGATATCTATTTAAAATGAGATTAGACCAAAAAAAGAGCTAATAATTGCCTATAAACTGATACTCTCCTTTATCTCTTGGTGGAACTCAATCTCATCATAGTTGGTATGGAACAACAGCTTTGGAAAAAAGTCTTATCTTTCTCTATCAAAGAAGGGGAATTCTTGGAATATATGACACAATTTATATACAACAATGTCATAGTTATATATTATTTTGTTTATACTGACTACAAGTGAATGTATATGTATGTACAGTATAAACCAGTTCGATAGACAATATTTTTGGAACTTGAAACATTTTAATGTGCATCCTAAAATAAAAAGCCACTCTAATTAATTGTGCACAGGCAGGTTATTTATTGTCTTCAACTTAATCTCTTTAGCAACCAGAAACTCTTATCTGAGTATTCTTTAACTAATATCTGTAATACCCATACTGCACAAAGCAATTGAATTTTCTAGGTAGAACCAAGAGGCATACAGTTAGACTCAATTCTCAGTCAGCTTACTCAAAATTTGCAACCTTGCTGCATTTTACATGTTTTCCTTTACATATTTAACTACAATATATAGCTTATACAGGTGAGCAGTGGTGGCACACACCTTTAAGCTCAGCACTTGGGAGCCAGAGGCCAGCAGATCTCTGTGAGTTCAAGGCCAGCTTCACAGAGCATGTTCCAAGACAACTAGGGCTACACAGAGAAACCCTATCTTGAAAAACCATACTTTACATATACTATATATTATATGTAAAATATATAAAAACTAAATAATATATAAAATATATAAGTACATAAAATACATAAAAACCACATTATATATATAATCCATATATAATATATCTATAAACCTATAGTTTTTATAATCTACTATACATGGATTATCCATATAATATATATTCATATATTATATGTATATATAATATATGAATTATAAAGAACTATATATATGGATTACATATAATCTATATATAAATATATATATGGATTACAAAAAACTATATATAAGGTCCCTTATGATATTATAAGAATATATATAAACCTCTTGGGGTAATAGTTTTAAAGAAATTCATAATACAACACCCTAAAACATAATGATATGGCATTTTAAGCTAATGAAAATTGATTGAATGCATGTGAAAAGAGCTTTCTGATCTATCCCAAAACAAAATATCTATCATAATGAGGCTATCTTCTTTGTACTAAGAATATGTCTCATAAGTTGAGACTGGGTGACTGTTAAAGTGAACCAGTACTAACAAACATACTTCATGTCCTTTATTGTCAAATAGTTTCTACATATGCCTTCTGGTCATATGCCACACATTCCTTCCTTTAGAAATTTTCACTGGTTTCATTTGTTCTTCATAATGAATCTTTCTTTAAAAACCTATTAGGATCTTGGTTGTAGATATTTCTTTTTTTTTTCATCTTTATTAACTTGGGTATTTCTTCTTTACATTTCCATTGTTATTCTCTTTCCTGGTTTCTGGGCCAACATCCCCCTAACCCCTCCCCCTCCCCTTCTCTATGGGTGATCCCCTCCCCATCCTCCCCCCATTAGATATTAGATATTAGATATTAGAGCAGAGTCTCTCAAGTATTTTAGCAAACCTTTATCTCAAAAAAATAAACCATTATCGTTCATAATAGTAGCAAACTTATAGTTATTAAATAGCAACAAAAATATTTTTTAGGGTTGCAAGTCCCCATAACATGAGAAACTGAATTGAAGGGCTGTAGCATTAAGAAAGATGAGAACCACTGCTTTACAGGGTTTTTTTTTATAGAGTTTCCTATGTATGTGAAAAATACTGAGGAATGTTTAGACTTCCTCCTATTTACCTGTCAGTAAATCAAGTTATCATGACCCACATATACAGAATTTCAGAGACAAGATAAAGCTTCTTTCTTTTGCTTTGGGTCTAACAAAATGAGTTACCACTGCCTAAGACAGACTGCTTACTCCACAAGTTACAGGTAACACTTGGAGACACAGAGTCAGCAAAAGGCAAGATGCTATTACTACATCAGCCTCCCAGAGCTCTGCCTGTAGAGTATGGACAACTAAAGCAAAGTTGTTACTGGAGGGGGCTTACTTGCTGAAGAGGAACCCTCTCCCCTTGTTCTATCTCATCTGCACTTTTAGAGTCTGTCATGTTGGTATTAGCACCTAGAAACCTATGAATTTCTAATCTCTTCTGACATTCCAATCACACATGGACATTAAATTGCTATGATGTTTCAAACCATGGTAGGCTAAGGTATAAAAGGCAATTGATTCTACCCTAGCATTCACACTGGGACCAAATTTCTTCACTATTCATCATTTATGAATATCACTACATTTCTTGTAATCAACGCACCTGAGAGAATCCCCAATTCTCCCAGTGCTGTAAAGACACACTACTTGATTTTATAGACTTATCTTCTATCCTTGGCAATTCCTACTCTTTGTTTGCTGTCTGGATGTTTGATAGATGGAATAAATATAAATTCAGATAACCATGCTTCCATTATGTCAGTGAAATATTTTAGAAATTGATATCATTCCTTACTTTGACATTGTTTATGGATTGAATTTGTCTAAAGAACTCACTTTTGCCATGTATAAAACACTTGTACCAAAATCATCTGTGATATTCATATTAGTTTTCTGTCCTATAACAATGTCAAGAATTGTGACAAATAGAACATAATATCTTAAATATAGAAATAAGCTTATATTAAAAACTCAGTTAGTTGTACTTAGATGATCTAGGGGATTGATTACATTGATCCTTATAAAACTCTGAATTTCAATTATGAGGCATAAATAAAAATTTTCTAGAATAGATTTAAAGAAATCTTTTAATTAACAGCATCTTTGAATTTTGAGTTCCTGAGTTAAACGAATTTTTAAGGGATTTAAATGGATAATTTGACACTACCACTTGCAAATTATGAGAACTGAAACACAGTAGGGTAATATCATCAGTTAGAAAAATATACCTTCCATTAAGTGACAATTTTCATCACTTTCACCTAAAAAAATGAATATCAAGAAATTTATAATAAAGCACGTATACTATTACCTTGCTGGAAACTTAGAATCACTTGCCTACCATCTGCATCTCCATCATAACAAAAGAAAATCTTAATTCATGTGAGTCATGGTCAACCTAAATCTACTCAAGCGACCTAGACCAAGGCAAGGTCTACAGAGGACTTTATAGGTTGGATGTCATGCAAATTCCAAGGTTCTAGAAGCAGATGACATCACAAAGTGAATTGATTCTCCCAAGTTCACAGACCACCCCTTTCCCCACTTCCTTCAATTATCCCTTCCTAACAAAAGTTTTAAGGTTCTCTCCTTTCCTATGAAGTCTGACTGATAACTACTTTTCTCAATTTAGTCAGCTTTCAAACATATGACTCTCCTTCTAACTGTATTGTTCTCTGAATCAATCACAAAAACCACACAACCCAAGCCCATGTCATATAAACTAATCCCTCTGATAGAAATTGCAGCATGTAGGTAGCATGAAGCATTATGTAATTAGCTTTCATCCCTACAATTCGTACTAGATACAGCGAGCATCTAGTAGAACTACTGTTAAAGGGTTGGTTGAAACTGGATAGCATTTGTGATCAGAGAGTAGCATTCTGCTACCTTTCCTCCTGTTGAAACCTTCATGCCTAGAAAAATCTCCAGTGAAACATATCTGTTTCCTGTTCATAAGATGACAGTGGAAGATTATGTTTTGCTTTTATGGAATGTAGACTTGACTTTTCTAGTTCACAAAGCAGGACACTAATGCAATTAAAACCCTATGATTGTTTCACGGGCTACACTTCAAATTCTTGATTAAGACCCAAGTTCTTCTAAAGTGTACTTAGTATGTCTTGACTAAACATACAGATACATCATGCAACTCATATAACACGAAATAATTTAGCTATCCTACTGACTAGGCTGCCTAATACTAAAATACATACATTAAAAGATCAAAGTTCTGGAGTTGGCCAGAGAGGTAACTTGCCTTACCTATTTTTCTTCTATTAATCTGCCTTCTTTCCATTCAATTCCTAGATGTAGAACCTTAAACAGGTATAAAATTATACTTATTTCTCCTCTCTTATAACTGACACATAGAAAGTGCTGAATAAATCTAATAAACAATAATAAATCTAATAAAACAATAAATCATTATATTGTTAGTAAGAGTGTCCCTTGCCCCTACCATCTTCTATATATAAGACAGTACCATGAATGAAAAATAAAACTTCCTCTTCTGTATAACAAAGGACATTATCACAAAGTGGCAGGACACAGAATGGGAAAAGATCTTTACCCATTGCACATCCAGTGGAGGATCTCTGCCTTGCTCATCAGAGAAGGTTCTTCTTGTAGTAGACAGGAAGACCCATAGAGATTTATGGAACACTCAGTCTTAATGGGACGTCTCCATCAAAAATCCTTCCCCTCAAGGGTAAAAGAGCTGCGTGTAAGAAGCGATGGAAAGATTATAAGAGCCAGAGGGGATGAGATGACTCCAAGGAAATAGTGTCTTCCAGATACAACAGGACAGACAAATATAGGAATCCATAAAGACTATGGGAGCATCGCATAGGGCTTGTACATGTTCAAGCCAGATAGGGTCCAAGTACTAAGAAAGAGGAGTAGAAATGGGCTCCCACCCCTAACTGAGAAGCTATCTCCAATTAACATGAGGAAGGCTTAGTTTTCGCCAATGCAGTCTCACTAGGTATATCCAACCCACTTCAAGGTAGGCCCCATGACCAGCAATAGATACCCAACACTAAACAAATTTCAAACAATTTTTGTAGACTTTGAGTCTCAAATTCCTTTATTTGGACATTTTTTTATATTATTGATCTTTTGCTTATATATTTTGATTTTGGTTTTAGTGGGCTCCGGGTTTTTTTGTTTTGTTTCTTCTTTATGTGTGTGTGTTGTTGTTGTTGTTGTTGTTGTTGTTGTTGTTAGTTTGAAGGTTTTTCACTCTTCTGTTTTTTAAAGAGAGGAAGAAAAAGAGACAGTATGAAGTTAGGTATGTGAGAAAGATCTGGGAGGAGTTGGAGGGGGAAGTGACAGCAGAATACACTATGTAAAAAGAACTATTTTTTAATAAAAATAAATAAATATAGTTAAATAATAAATTAATTTTAAAAAAGTAAAGCCTACTCAGGAATGTTTTATAAGTTAATCTTTGAACTTAATCCATTAAGAGTTTGTTTTGCTAGAAATTAACATTTCAGGAAATGTATGCCACAGGAGAACAGATCTGATGAGGCTAGGCCCTACTCATGGTTCTGAGATCTGATGAGGTTGAGCCCTAATCATGGTTCTGAGAACCATACTTTGTGGTCCTCAGAGGCAACCTTATGAGGAAGATATAATGGATCAGGACTTGTTCAACACATCAGACTGACTCAACCTTTGTATGGATTGCATTCATTTGGCTACTCGGCAACTTTGAGAGGGAACATAAGAGGGAACCTCTTCAAGGTTGGGCTTTAGGTAGTCTTCCCTCAATGGCCTTCTGTTCTTTAAGATGTAACTTCTTTTTAAAAAAATCTGTTCTTCTAAGTGGATTGATAGAATACGTAAATTCAAATAAATAACATTTAAGGCAAATAGTAGCAAAGTATTTTGGATGTAGAATCCAAAGGTTTTTGTTTTATAATATTGGGTGTTTTTATATTAGCCTTACCAAACACGGGCATGATATAATATGAACTATCCAAATTACAATATCTGGAGTCACTTAGTAGAGAAGTCTCTGGGCTTGTTTGTGAGGGAGGTTCTAGAGTGAACTAACAGAGGTGGAAAGACCCACAACAGATTTGAGTGGCACCAATTGGTGGGGCAGAGTTGGAGACTGGGTAGAGAACAGCCTGTACAGCAGCTTCCATTGCTCTGATTTCCTCATGCAGACCCAGTACTTCAGGAGTCTCATGCTCCCACTGCCATGCCTTCCCCCACAAAGGACTCTACCCTCAAACTGTAAAGCGAACAGAATTCTTCTTAAGTTGCACATGTCAGAGGTTTTATCACAGAAATAATTAAAGTAACAAATACATAAAATTAGTACCAAGAATTGGATCACTGTTGCTTTGTTACATGGTACTGGCTAGTGACATCCTAATATAATGTAGCAGAGCTTAGTGGTCCATTCTAGTCAGATCCTAGAAGACAGGTATAGTAAGAAAGCTATAGGTCAGAGGGTTTCAGAAAATAAACAACACTCAATCAGGGACTTGACTAGAAGTCTTCTTCCTGAATTCTGGTTGAGACTGTGACAGTATTCTGGAGATGGCCTGAGAATTTGAGTGTGACTGAGTTAAAAAAAAAACAAAGGATTATCTTGTTTGCTTTGAAATCTCAAAACAAAGTATATCCAGGATCTGTCATAGCTAGTGCTTATGTATCTATGAGCCTACAGAGAGAAGAGAAAAAAGTAGACCAGAAAAATTAATAAACATCTCAGTTGAATGGAACAAGCTAAGAGTTTAAAGTTACAAAGTGAATATTGAAAAAAATAGTAGTAGGTTTTGAATAGATTACTACTATTAAAAGAATTACCAGGAGTTTAACCCAGTCCTACAGCTCTCTGTACCCAGTTCCTGTGAGAGAGAGAGCTGGACTTTGAAAAGTGCAGACAATTCTGAGAGCATAGGAGAGAAACCACTTTTGCCCACATTTCTGGCCAAGAGGAACCTGCCTGGAGCCCTCTGGACACAGGAACTTAGGAACAGTCAGGGACAGGATCCTTCCTGTCTCCACCTGTGCCCGGAGCAGAAAGTCCAAGAGCACTAACACACCTGAGAGCAGAGGTAAGACAACCACTTCTGCTCCCAGGGACCCACCTGGAAACCTCAGGACACAAGAACCCAGGAGCAGTATGGAACAGGATCCTTCTAGTTTCCACCTGCTCCTGGAGCTGACCTGATTCCACAGCTCTCTGTACGCAGATCCTACTGGGGAGAAAGCTGGAATCTCAGAATTATAGACAATCCTGAAACACCAGGGAGACCACCACTACTGCTCACATTCCTGGCCCAAGAAAATCCCCTAGGAGCCTTCAGGACACAGTCTAGGGGTAGACTGGGACAGGATTCTACCAGTTTCTGCCTGCAACCAGAATTGACCCAGTCCACAGTTCTCTATACCCAGATACCACTGGGAGAAAACCAGTCTCCAGGAGTGCTGACACATAGGCATACAGGTGGTCAAGCAACTATCAGTGAGAGCAAGAACAGCTAGCACCAGAGATAACCAGTTGGCTAGAGGCAAGTTCAGGAAACTAAACAACAGAAACCAAGACTACTTGGCATCATCAGAGCCCAGTTCTCCCACCAAAACAAATACTGGATATCGTAGCACACCAAAAAAAGCAAGATTTGGATTTAAAAATCACATCTCATGATTATAATAAAGGGCTTTAAGAAGGACATAAATAACTCCCTTAAAGAAATACAGGATACCACAGATAAACAGGTAGAAGCCCTTAAAGAGGAAACACAAAAATCCGTTAAAAAAAAAAAACTTATAGGAAAACATAACCAAACAGGTGAAGGAATTGAACAAAACCGTTGAGGACCTAAAAAGTGGAAATAGAAACAATAAAGAAATCAAAAAGGGAGATAATCCTGGAGATAGAAAATCTAGGAAAGAGATAAGGAGCCATAGATGTGGCATCATCAACAGAATACAAGAGATAGAAGAGAGAATCTCAGGGGCAGAACATACCATAGAAAATATCAACACAACAGTCAAAGATAATGTAAAACATAAAAAACTCCTAACCCAAAACATCCAGGAAATCCATGACACAATGAGAAAATCAAATATAAGGATAATGGGTATAGAAGAGAATGAAGATTCCCAACTTAAAGGACCAGTAATATCTTCAATAAACTCATAGAAGAAAACTTCCCTAACCTATGGGAAGAGATGTCCATAAACATTCAAGAAGCCTACAGAATTCCAAATATATTGGACAAGAAAAGAAATTCCTCCTATCACATAATAGTCAAAAAAACAAATGCACAAAACAAAGAAAGAATATTAAAAGCAGCAAGGGAAAAAGGTCAAGTAACATATAAAGGCAGATCTATCAGAATTACACCAGTCTTCTCGCCAGAGACTGTGAAAGCCAAAAAATCCTGGACAGATGTTATACAGACACTAACAGAATGCAAATGCCAGCCCAGGCTACTATAACCAGTAAAACTCTCAATTAACATAGATGGAGAAACCAAAATATTCCAGGACAAAACCAAATTTACACAATATCTTTCCGCAAATCCAGCCCTACAAATGATAATACATGGAAAACTCCAACACAAGGAGGGAAACTACACCCTAGAAAAATCAAGAAAGTAATCTTGCAACAAACCCAAAAGAAAAGAGCCGCAAACAAAGATTAAAACAGAGACTGAAGGAACACCCATTCAGAGCCTGCCCCACATGTGGCCCATACATATACAGTCACCCAATTAGACAAGATGGATGAAGCAAAGAAGTGCAGACCGACAGGAGCCGGATGTAGATCGCTCCTGAGAGACACAGCCAGAATACAGCAAATACAGAGGCGAATGCCAGCAGCAAACCACTGAACTGAGAATAGGACCCCCGTTGAAGGAATCAGAGAAAGAACTGGAAGAGCTTGAAGGGGCTCGAGACCCCATATGTACAACAATGCCAAGCAACCAGAGCTTCCAGGGACTAAGCCACTACCTAAAGACTATACATGGACTGACCCTGGACTCTGACCTCATAGGTAGCAATGAATATCCTAGTAAGAGCACCAGTGGAAGGGGAAGCCCTGGGTCCTGCTAAGACTGAACCCCCAGTGAACTAGACTGGTGGGGGGAGGGCGGCAATGGAGGGAGGGTTGGGAGGGGAACACCCATAAGGAAGGGGAGGGGGGAGGGGGATGTTTGCCCGGATACCGGGAAAGGGAATAACACTCGAAATGTATATAAGAACTACTCAAGTTAATAAAAAAAATAATAAAATGTAAAAAAAAAAGAAAAGAGCCGCAAAAAACATAATTCCACGGCTCTAACAACAAAAATAAAAGAAAACAACAATCAATATTCCTTAATATTTCTTAACATCAATGGACTCAATTCCCCAAGAAAAAGACATAGACTAACAGACTAGATATGTAAAGAGGACCCAGCATTTTACTGCATAGAAGAAACACACCTCAGTGACAAAGACAGACACTACCTCAGAGTAAAAGGCTGGAAAACAATTTTCCAAGGAAATGGTCCCAAGAAAAAACTGGAGTAGCCATTCTAATAGTGAATAAAATCAACTTTCAACCAAAAGTTACCAAAAAAACATAAGGCAGGACACTTCATATTCATCAAAGGAAAAATCCACCAAGATGAACTCTCAATGCAGAATATCTATGCTCCTAATCCATGGGCACATACATTCATAAAAGAAACCTTGCTAAAGCTCAAAGCACACATTACACTTCTCACAATAATAGTGGGAGACTTCAATACCCCACACTCATCAATGGACAGATCATAGAAATAGAAACAAAACAGAGAAACTAACAGAAGTTATGAACCAAATGGATATAACAGATATCTACAGAATATTTCATCCTGAAACAAAAGATATACCCTCTTCTCAGCGCCTTCTCATGGTACCTTCTCCAAAACTGACCACATAATTGGTCACAAAACAGGCCTAAACAGATACAAAAAAATTGAAATAATACCAACCATTTTATCAGATCACCAGGGAACAAGGCTGGTCTTCAATAACAGCAAAAGTGACAGTAAGCCCACAAGCACTTGGAAACTCTACTCAATGATAACTTGGTCAAAGAATAAAGAAAGAAAGAAATTAAAGACTTTTTAAAATTTAATGAAAATGAAGGCACAACATACGCAAACTTATGGGACACAATGAAAGCTGTGCTAAGAGGAAAACTCATAGCGCTGAGTGCCTGCAGAAAGAAACAGGAAAGAGCATATGTCAGCAGCTTGACAGCACACCTAAAAGCTCTAGAACAAAAAGAAGAAAATACACCCTGGAGGAGTAGAAGGCAGGAAAGAATCAAACTCAGGGCTGAAATCAACCAAGTAGAAACAAAAAGAACTATACAAAAGCAATATACAGCAAACCAGTAGCCAACATCAAGCTAATGGAGAGTAACTTGAAGCAATCCCACTAAAACCAGGGACTGGACAAGGCTGCCCACTCTCTTTACCTATTCAATATAGTACTCAAGGTCTTAGTCAGAGCAATCAGACAACAAAATGATCTCAAAGGAATACAAACTGGAAAGGAAGAAGTCAAAATATCATTATTTACGGATGATAGGATAGTCTACTTAAGTTACCCCAAAAGTTCCGCCTGAAAACTACTTAACCTGATAAACAACCTCAGCAAAGTGGTTGTGTATAAAATTAACTCAAACAAATCAGTAGCCTTTCTCTACTCAAAGGAAAAATAGGCTGAGAAAGAAATTATGGAAGTAACACTTCTGACAATAGTCGCAAGTAACATCAAATACCTCAGTGTGACTCTAACCAAGCAAGTGAAAGATCTGTATGACAAGAACTTCAAGTCTCTGAAGAAAGAATCGAAAAAGATCTCAGAAGATGAAAAGACCTCTCATGCTCATGGATTGACAGGAATATTATAGTAAAAATGGCCATTTTGCCAAAAGCAATCTACTGATTCAATGCAATCCCCATCAAAATTCCAATCCAATTCTTCATAGAGTTAGAAAGAACAATTTGCAAATTCATTTGGAATAATAAAAAACCCAGGATAGCAAAAACTATCCTCAACAATAAAAGAAGTGGGGGAAACACAATCCCTGACTTCAAGCAGTATTACAAAGCAATAGTGATAAAATTGTATGGTATCAGTACATAGACAGGCAGGTAGATCAATGGAATAGAATTGAAGACCCAGAAATGAACCCACATACCTATGGTCACTTGATCTATGACAAAGGTGCCTAAACCATCCAGAGTGAAAAAGATAGCATTTTCAACAAATTATGCTGGTTCAACTGGCAGTCAGCATGTAGACAAATGCAACTTGATCCATTCTCATCACCATGTACAAAACTCAAATGTAATTGGACCATGGACCTCCACATAAGACCAGATACACTTAAACTAATAGAAGAAAAGTTGGGGAAGACCCTGGAATACACGGGCACTGGGGAAATTTTTTTGAATAGAACACCAATGGCTTATGCTCTAAGATCAAGAATCGACAAATGGGACCTCATAAAACTTCAAAGCTTCTGTAAGGCAAAGTACACTGTCATTAGAACAAAACAGCAACCGACAGATTGGGAAAAGATCTTCACCAATCTTACATCTGATAGAGGGCTAATATCCAATATATACAAAGAACTGAAGAAGTTAGACTCCAGAGAATCAAATAACCCTATTAAAAAGCAGGATACAGAACTAAACAAAGAATTCTTAGCTGAGGAATATTTAATGGCTGAGAAATACCTCAAGAAATGTTCAACATCCTTAGTTATCAGAGAAATGCAAATCAAAACAACCCTGAAATTCAACCTCACACCAGTCAAGATGGAAAAGTTCAGAAATTCACATGACAACAGATGCTGGCAAACATGGGGAGAAAGAGGAACACTCCTCCATTGTTGGTGGGATTGCAAGCTGGTACAACCACTCTGGAAATCAGTCTGAAGTTCCTCAGAAAATTGGACGTAGTACTAACTGAGGACCCAACTATACCACTCCTGGGCATATGCCCAACAGATGCTCCAACATATAACAAGGACACATACTCTACCATGTTCATAGCAGCCTTATTTATAGTAGCCAGGAGCTGGAAAGAACCCAGATGTCCTTCAACAGAGGAATGGACACATAAAATGTGTTACACATGTTATACATGTTACTCAGCTATTAAAAACAATGACTTCATAAAATTCATAGGGAAATGGATGGAACTAGAAAATGTCATCCTGAGTGAGGTAACCCTGTCACAAAAAGAAAACACACATGGTATGCACTCACTGATAAGTGATTATTAGCCCAAAAGCTCAGGTTACCCAATATTCAATCCACAGACCACATGAAGCTCAAGAAGAAGGATGACCAAAGTGTAGATGCTTCACTCCTTCATAGAAGGAGGAATAAACATATTCATAGGAGATACAGAGACAAAGTTTGGAGCAGAGACTGAAGGAAAGACCATTCAGAGCTTGCCCCACCTGGGGATCCAGCCCCTACCTATACATACAGCCACTAAACGCAGATGATATTGCTGATGCCAAGAGGTACATGCTGACAGGAGCCTGATATAGCTGTCTCCTGAGAGGCTGTCAGAGCGTGACAAATACAGAGGCAAATGCTCACAGTCAACCATTGAACTGAGAACAGGGTCCCCATCAGAGGTGTTAGAGAAAGGACTGAAGGAACTAAAAGTGTTTGCCACCCCATAAGAGCAATACCAACCAACCAGAGCTCCCGGAGACTAAACCACTATCCAAAGATCCATGGCTCCAGCTGCATATGTAGCAGAGGATGGCCTTGTTGGACACCGATGGAAGGAGAAGCCTTTAGTCCTGCCAAGGCTCAATGCCCCAGTGTAGGGGAATGTCAGGAGATGCAAGAAGGGGTAGGTGGTTGGATGGGGTAAAATCCTCATAGAAGAAGGGGAAGGGGAGATGGGATAGGAGGTTTATGGATGGGAAACCAGGAAAGGGAATAACATTTGAAATTTAAATTTAAAAAAAACTGATAAAAAAAATCACCTTGTTCTGCATTGAAAAAAATAGAAAAGATGCTTTGAAGGATCCATACCCTTTAAAAGCTCTATTTCGAAAAAACAGAAAGCATTTACAAGCAAACAAATAATTTGAAAATTATGCCTATGTGATTGGATGCTCAAAAATAACCCCCTAGGGAAGTATGTTCCTAGGATCACTACCAAAGACTGGTACAGTTGTGATTATGTTTCGAGGCTACTTATATCAAGCAGTCAGTAGAACTTGGTTTTACAAGCATGAAAGATGCAATGTGGAAGTTTGTGCCAAGGTTCCTAAAGGCCACTAAGACCAAGGAGTGTATGCCAAAATAGAATCACTACAAAGTTGACCTGAGATTGCACTGTATGTAGCTATGTAGACAAAGTCTGTGTTAGATAGAATGGACATGCTGGAATATCAAAGACTCAAAGACTATGGGATTATCATAGAGTAAACATAAGGGCATTGGATTAAACCATACAGAGAAAGGCTATAGGTAAAGCAAGGGCATATCTAGGAAAATGGACTGATCTAAGCCATTAGAGTCCAGATGATTCTATCATAAGCTCCTAGACAGAGTTGTGAAATTTGGTATTTTTCTACTGTATTTTGGTCTTGTTTTGATCCAATATTCTCTTGCTATGTGCATATTCCTTCCTTTTGGGATGGGAATATTTAACTCTGTGTTGTAGTGTATTAGCTGAAATAATTGGGCTTACAGCAAAAAGATTGCTTGACCTGCATAAGAGACTTTGAATTTTGAGTTTTGTTTAAAACTATGAGCTTTTGTACAGCATTGTTAAAAGTTGGGGAGAGGGGTGGTCTTCAACTGTTATATTGAATGTATTTTGCATTGGTTGATAGTGAAGTCCTTATGGAGACAAGAGGGGGAAGGTTATGATTTAAAAGTGTCAAGTTGATAAAGGGTAGGTTTGTGATGGCTAACAGTTATTGTAACCATGACAGTTTCTAGAAACATCTGGGGGATAAAGCTCTAGTCATGTGATGAGGTAGTTCCTAGATTGGGTTGATTGCAATGGAAAGACTCATCCTGAAGTTGGGCAGTACCATTCTATATGTTGTGATACTTGATTGAATTTATAAAGAGAAAGAGAGAAAATCAGCTTAGGCCAGCATTCTTCACATTCTCCTGACTCTGAATACAATGTGATTGTAACAGTCACAAGGCCTCCCTACCATAATAGAGTATATCTCAAATTGTAAATAAAATAAGTGCTTCATCCCTAATTTTTTTTTCTTGTAGAGTATTTGGTCAAAAGACAGACAGATTGACAGACAGGCTGACAGACAAACATAATTATTACCATTTGATTGTGCTTGTGTTTCACAAAAGGAAAGAGAGACCAGTGAACAAAATTTATAAAAGCAATCATTAGCATTGCTCTTCAGAAAAAAGCCAAACGAATGTGCTTTGTCTATTAACGTATCTTTTACATGTATAAGATATAAGCTATCATCAGTAAGCAGCACACTCATTCTAGAATAAGTTTACAGCAGGTACTATACCAAAAGGAAGATGAAGCACAACTTCAATCTCACAATGCCATTCTAAGGATGTTTTAAAATCCATACTTCTCTCTGCCTCTCTGCCCATGACTGCATAAAAATTGAATGACCCTGTTTCTTAGGAGAGAGAAATCAAGGTAAGACTTTATTTTTGGTTTTTGTTTCTTTCTCAGCAGGAAGAGGACAGTGCAGGAGCCTCCTCCAGGTATTCTCACCTGAGACAGAAGCTAAGGAAAGAACTTGGGATCAACTAAGGAAGAACTAAGGAAGAAGCTTGGGATCAACAGGCGAGAATCTGACTAGGTAATGACAGAGAAGAGTCCCTGAAACTCACCAAGCAGAAGACAGAAAAGAAGGAAACTGTGAGACTAGACATGGACTAACCCTGGACTCTGGTCTGACCTCATAGGTAGCAATGAATAGCCTAGTAAGAGCACCAGTGGAAGGGGAAGCCCTGGGTCCTGCTAAGACTGAACCCCCAGTGAACGTGATTGTTCGGGGGAGGGTAGTAATGGGGGGAAGATGGGGAGGGGAACACCCATAGAGAAGGGGAGGGAAAGGGGTTGGGGGATGTTGGCCCAGAAACCGGGAAAGGGAATAACAATTGAAATGTAAATAAGAAATATTCAAGTTAATAAAGATGAAAAAAAAAGAAGAAAGAAAGAAACTTTGAACAGACTGGGGAAGATGGCTGGGAAAATATCCAGGGATTTTATTGGGATGTTGGTATGTTTAGGCTGTTGGAAGAACATCAAATAGAGACAAGAGCTTTATAATATCTAGTCCTTTGCTTTCAAATAAGCACAGCAAAATAAAATACATTAAAAAAATAAAAAGAGGTATGGAGGAAGTTTCACAGAGTATAAAACAAACAAACAAACAAACAAAAACTTTCAAAAGGCACAAGCTTAATTGTAAATACAGTTGCCGGGCAGCTAGTGTCCTGAAGGTCGTATCTAATAGCAGTTTTATACTTAATAAATGCCTATGAATCGCAGAAAATACACTGTTATGTACACCCTAATACCTCATGAAATAGACACAAGGGTTATTACATTTTGCAGAAAACATTTTACTTCTTTTTACCTTGGGGTAAGCAAATCTGTCTCATCCTTTGGCCCCAAACATCAGAAGGACTTCTCTTCCACTAATTCATTTCTAAAGGGCTTAGTTCAGTATCTCAGGTGAGGAAGATAAGCCAATTGGGGTCAAGCCAGGTGGGCCCTCAAGTAATCTGCTCTATCTTAAAGCTCATCTTGAATCAATTGGTACACACCTATAACCCCAGTACTGAGGAAGCAAAGAAAGTGGGGTGGGTGAAAATCAAAAGTGAGTCTGTTGTACATAGTGAGTTCCAATACAGGTAGGGCCACAGGACAGGACTCTATTAAAATCTAAACAAATGAGCTGTCTTGAATGATACAAGAACTGTTTTCAGCTAGCACTGGGTTTTAAAGTTTAAAGCTCTAGGAAAGAGGAATCCAGAAGGCACAAAGTAAAAGATAGAATGGAATCGAATGGACAAAGGGAGCCTGCAAACAAAGAACAAAACCAAAATCTTTGACCAAAGCCAGGCTGTCCACAAGAAATGTTGGTGTCTGATACCATCAATGTTTGCAGTCCATTGTAACTCTAATGACCATTGGGACTCAACAGAATATATTTACAGACGAAGCAGAGATCGCTCCCCCTCTCAGGTCCCCTGCCTCCATATTCTGGCACTAGAAAAATTTAGGGAATGATAGAAAACTTTCCAAAGGCCTATTTATAGTAGCGAGTTCCTCAAGTGCCTTACTTTCTCACCTAGAAATGATGTTGTGGCTTTCCCATAAATCTTTGACAGCCGCAGCTTATGTGCTGCTCTTTCTAGGTTCCTGTCCACCCATGACTTCTCACACTTCTGCCCACCCTGATGTCAGTTCCTTTCTGTGGCCTGGTTTTTACTTCTCAGTGTCAAGTGTTCTGATACACTATGACTACCCTTCCTGAGGTGACTTAGATTCTGTTTTCCCCGTCTACAGTCTGCCTTAAGGATTCCTTTGAACATAATCTATATTACTACATTTGGACTACTAACATCAAAGACAAGGCCTAATAACCATTAGATCCCAGTTCATTAAATCCTGCTTTCTGAGTCTGATATTTCTGATTTATTACAATTATTTTTCCATTTTTCCAACTCTTGATCTTCTTTGATAGATTTTTATAACATTATAATTTATATCATATATTTTTATATCTCAAGTGTTTTGGTTCCTAGATTTTACTTTATATTGCAAGGTGTTTTGTTATTTGTATGCATACAGTGAGATTTCTTGGATGAAACCCAAACCAAAACGTTAAATTTATTTTTTCCTGTATACCTGACAGTCATAGGTTGAAGATAACTGTACACAATATTTATTTGACTAAATACATGAGGCCCGGTATGTAATTTTCCATTTGTGTGTCATGTTGCTACTGAAAAGGAGTCCAAAAGAAAAAAATTGAGCAAGATACAGACAGTTTGGGCAGAAATTTACTTAGCAACACAACCTGACAGTGTCCCCCAGGCTCTTGAAGAGACTGATTAAAGGCAGAGAAGAGCATTAGAGGAGGCTCAGAAGTCTCTCACAGTCCCCTTCCCATTCAGGTATCATCGTTACGTCCCCCACCTTGGCATCCCCTTTTTTCTGATTTTTCTCGTGCACTAAAATCCTTCACCTGCTTCTCAGGATACTCATTGATAATGCATGAATAGTCGATGGGAGAGTCCTATAGCCTAATTTCTGATACAGTGGGAACATTCTAACTGCAGCTTCAAGGACGTCTAACTACAAAGAGGCATTTTAGTCACCAGAAGACGTAATCACACTCATATGGAACTCCATAACTAACTCATCGGGATATCGAAAACCATAAAGAGAACAGATCGGCCTGGACAGCCTCCTGCTGACTTCTGCCTTTCTACCTACATACTCTAACCTTTCTTCTCTAAAACTCAGGACTTTGAAACAGTCACAAGGCAACATGATGGCTTGGTTCTATAAATCAATAGTTCTTGCTGAATGAGATGCCTTTGCTCCAATGTCCAGGGCTCTGCCACCTGTCAGGAAGCAGGACCAAGAAACCTTGCCCTCTCGGATCACTACTGCCCATGGGCCAGGTGTGAAAACCTCGGAACGCTTATCAGGCTCCATCTGATGCTAAGTATAACAAAGCAGTAGATTAGCCAGGGGAAACTGATAAGTACATCATTAATAAGAGCAGTTGGTGTATAATAGCTCTTACAGAGGAAATGTGAAATCTTTCTTCTCGGGCTCATGTGTCTGGATACTTGGTCCCCAGCTGGTTGTAGTGTTGGGAGGTTTAAAAATGGTTGAAACTGGCTTCTTTTGAAGACGTAAACCACCTCAAGCAGGGTGGGGTCTGAGCGTCTGGGTCATTTTTGAATGTGGGGTTTGAGCGTCTGTTTTTTTCTGTTTGTTTGGGTTTTTAATTGCGTTTTTAATTTACATTTTAAATGTTATCCCCTTTTCTGACTTCTCCTCCAAAATCCCCCATCCCAGCCCTCCTCCCCCTGTTTCTGTGGGGGTGCTCCCCCTTCCACCCACCCACACCCACCTCCCCGCCCCGGCATTTCCCTGCACTGGGGCATCAAGCCTTCACAGGACCAAGGGCCTCTCCTCCCATTGATGTCCCACAAGGCCATCCTCTGTTACATATGTGGATGGAGTCATAGGTCCATCCCTGTATTCTCTTGGGATGATGGCTTGATCCATGGGAGTTCTGGGGGGTCTGGTTTGCTGATATTGTTATTCTTCATATGGGGTTGCAAACCCCTTTATATGTCAAAATGTAGAGATTTTCAAGCCGAGCTTTCATTGCTATGGATAAAACTAACAAAGTCTTCCAAACTGTAATAGACTCCCTGCCCCAATCTCCTCTCCTTCAATTATATTTTGGCAGTGTTTTGTTTCAGAAATTAAACACACACACACACACACACACACACACACACACACACTCACAAAGGTGCCCATTTCATAATTTGGAAGCGAGAATCAATAAGTTTTGTTAAAAGGTATGCACAGGGGCCAGAAATACAAAATCAAAAAAAAAAAAAAAAAAGCCTTTTCAGTGGTAGAGGAGGACAAGCCATGAGACTATCAGTCAAAAGGTATTGGTGAATCTTGATATTGATTTGGAACCATCCCTGATCCTCCTCTTCTGTGGAACCATCCAGTGAAGATACACTGGTCTTGTTCTTACTCATGTTTTCTCCCACCACCCCAGAGGTATTAAGGAAGAAGCATCAGTTCTTACCCAGCGCGAGAAAGGGAACAGCTAGGTCAAGTAATCCAGTACTTGCCACTGCTCTGATGAGGCCACAGTAAGGTTCTAGGTGTCTGCCACATCTAGGAGTTTGTTACTCACTCTGTAGTCTAAGCGGCTCTGAAATCCATGACTTAAACTTAAGGTGATCCTCCTGCCTTATCCTTATGAGTGCTAGGATTATAGGTAAACCTTCACACCTAGCACAAGGAGAGCTTTTGGATGTGGTGTTTTGATGGTGTGATCCCTGCAAACAATCCCACATCTCACTACGTGCATGCATGTTCTCTCTCTCTCTCTCTCTCTCTCTCTCTCTCTCTCTCTCTCTCTCTCTTCCTCCCTCTCCAGAAACCTGTATTCCAAGCTATGAGCTAAAATTGGGTTATCTATAAGCAAGATGGCAAAATTAATGCAATCCCTTAATCCCTGCTCCCCTTTTTTGGATGCATACTGTCCAACTGAGGGAAGAAGAAAGAGGTCAGATCAGGGGTTCTCTGAGGAGGGTTGGACCATCAAATCCATAACATAATCACCTGGAAGGAGAACCCGCCACAGAGCACTCAGCTTCCTGAACAGCCAGGCTTAGCCAGACCTTCTTCCTTCCTGACGAACATCATCCAGTCCATTCTCCAATAAATACTTTTTTCTCTCCTCTACATCTCTGTAGCCTCATGTGTGGCTAAAGGGAAAACTTAGTGACTATGGAAGGGTCTCAGGCACTGAAAACCAACCATCAGTTCCTAGAGGAATGGAACTTCTCAGAGAGGAACTGTGAGTATGGGGACATTTGCAACTGAGACATTGCAATGCCAGCTGTGTTTGGGAATGGGTAAGATTGTCTGGTTCTGATTACTGTCCTTCCATAAGCTAGGGTTTACTCTGCTGGTGTCAAAAGACTCACAGTCATCCTAAGTTCTGATTGGCTGAATTAGATAACTGGGTGTTCTCACATAAACAAAATGGCAGAAATCCCAAGAACATCATCTTTTATGTCATTCATGGAGGGTATATTCATCACTAAGACTGGCCTGTTAAATTTTCAGTTTTGTTTATTTTGAGGGGATCAGGTGATTGGTTTCCAGGAGACCTGGTAGCTGTCACAGCACAAGCCAAACACTGAGCATTATGGGCAGATAGTCTCTGTCTACTCATGAAGCAGACATGTGAGGAGCAGACTTGAGAAGCCCAAGAGACAGAGGCCATGAATGAATGCCCATTTAGGTTCTCAGAAGAGATTATTCAGTAACAGAATCACTTCTCTGTGTCTGAAAGTCATCTTTGAAGTCCTCCATGGATTTGCCACAATTCCTAGAAAACAGGATCTCCTGGAACATGAATTCTTTTCTTCTGGTTCCAAAGAAAAGAAGTAGATTTGACTTATGAACTGCGAATCCAGCTGGACAGATCAGTCACATCAATGGCTGTAAGGGTAGAAAGCAACATGGTAAGAGAACTTCTCTTGGGTGTACTAATTGTGATCCAGTGGAACTAAGTCAAGAATATTACCATGAGTTTGAGCCCAGCCTGGGCTACAAAGTGAATTCCAGTGCAGATTTGACTATACTGTTAAATTCTATCTTAAGAAAGAGAGAGAGAGACGTGCCAAGAAGTCTCCAGATACTATGTTAGATATTGCCACCGCCCCTATCCCTGACCAACAACACCATTGAAATTGAACTGTAGACAGGTCAGTGTTGATGCACACCTTCAGTCCCAGTACTCGAGAGGCAGAGGCAGGCAGATCTCTGAATTTGAGGCCAATCTGGTTATAGAATGAATACCAGTTAGGGCTACATAGAGAAAACCTGCCTCAAACAAACAAAATCACAAAAACAAACAAACAAAAAACAAAACTAAAACAAAAAAAGAAACTGAACTTGACCTAGATGAATTTCCAAGTCTCTCTGATTTCCATCAAGGAGGGTTACGTGGATACCAGGAAGGTCTCAGGAGACTGGAGACTTATTGTCACTCTTATTCCTTTTCCCCATGCTGAGCCTTCCATTTACTCTAATTTTCTGGATATTTGAATTTTTTTAAGAAAAGAAAGTCATTCTGCTCAATAAATCTGGTAATTCCTATTGAGAGAGAGAGAGAGAGAGAGAGAGAGAGAGAGAGAGAGAGAGAGAGAGAGAGAAAGGAAGGAAGGAAGAAAGAAAGACAAGAAAGAAAAGAAGAAAGGAAGAGAAACAAAAAGAAAAGAAGATATGTTAAATATGTTTCTGACCAGTGGAAAATTATTAAATCTTTTTATGATTCTTGGCAGTTTGAGAAGGATAATCTCTATCAATTCTGTTAAAAGTTGTATCGATTTACGAAAGGACTGAATGAAACCATGGACAGGACTGCTGATGTGGTGGTACATACCTATAATCTGAATATTTAGGAGGTGGAGGCAAGAAAGTCAGTTCATAACTATTCTCTGTTACGTAGTAATTTCAAGTCCAACCTAGACTACGAACACTATCTCAAACAAACAAACAAAATAGAACTCCTCATTGTTAGGTATCAGTCAAACCCTGAGACTAATGAGTGATGTAACTATTTAACATCCAAAGTGGACCTGCCTGCTAGGTTCTCTCTGCAATCTCTTAGTGCTTTACCCATTACAGGATATGACAGGCAAACCCCCTTCCCCATCCCTATCTCCTACCCTGAACTCTCCAGCCCAGGGGGGCTGGGCTGCTCTTCCCTATATAATCCAACCATTTTGGTTACCTGCTTTATTTGTACTTTTGGGCCTCCTGGCTGCTCCACCTGGTTCCTCTGCTCTCTCTCCCCCCTTGCCCTCGGCGTGCAGAGCTCTGTCTCACCATGTCCACTCTGGACTCTCTTAGATGTCCTGGGCTCTGGCTATGCTCTCCCATAAATGCACGATGGCTATGCTCTTCCAGAAATGCAGGGTAAATGTTCTCCACTGTACCTAGGGGCAGTCATGTTCCTTTTTTCTTTTCTTTCTTTCTTTATCCATTTGGTGCTGAAATCTGGAACCAGTCGTGTCCTTTCCTTTTTATTCAATTTTTCATTCACTTACTTCCAGAAAAAAGCAACAAACAAAACAAAAGTTATATACTTTCAGATGTGACTGATGTTGCAGAAATTCTAAATGAGTACTAGGATCCAAGTCCTCGGGTCCTCACACCTGGTAGGCAAGAGTTTTACCCGGTAAGTCACCTCGCCAATCCTGAAAACATTGTTTTTTAGAAACAAGTGAGTCTTGAGGGCTCCAGCATATGAAGGTTTAACAAAAGCTAATGCTCTTATCTTGCTTTAAATGAGTACTTTTCCTTGTTTTCTTACTTAATCGCTTGGTGGAGAAGGAGTTAAATTCTTTTTTCACTAAAACACCAAAATGTCCTTTGAAACGGAAACCATTGTTAACAAATCATCCAGGTTTCACAGAAACACACACACACACACACACACACACACACACACACACACACCTAACATTTTGATTTTTTTATTGTGGAGACCAAGAAAACCAGGTCTTGGGGTACTTTTGTTTCATTCTTTTTAATTACATATGAATCTGAGTTCTCTTTTTAGTTAAAAAGTTGTCAGCTATCATAAATAAGTTTATGTCTTATAAACAAGCAGTTCTCTACTGATATGATGCCAGTAGTTACTATTTTACACTTTTAAAAACCACATCATGTTGACCAAATTATCTCATTTAAATGGATAAAGTGATCAGTAATAAACATAACTAGGGAACCAGTTTCCCCAACCTTTGTATACAATTCCATCCTTACTAACTTAAATTGGGTTTCTTAGAAAAGAGAAATGGTGAATTTGGGAAAAAAATGACTTTTTATTGACAATTTCCAGCAGAATGATACCCAATTTAGGGTTTCCCTCACTTGAGGCATAAATACACATATACATACTTTCACATTGCTTGAATACAAAACTGATTTATTTATCACTAATATTACATTACCATCTATTTGAACCTTGTCTTTTTTTTAATTATTCCTTTTTCTTTTGCGATTCAGGGTTTTTTTTTCTCTACTGGCCAAATAAGAGGACGCAGAGAGAGTATAAAAATGGAGGAAGGAAAAGGGTATTGTGGGGTGCTGCCTTCTGGAAGTGACATGGCTATCAACGTGAACTCATAGAAAGTGTAGCTACTTGAACAAGACCTATACAAGATCTAGCCAGCCAAAATCCTAGCATAGTTCAAGTAGATGATCGCCAGACCTTACTCCTTACTGGGGAGCTATTGAAAGCTAACAGTTGGTATAGAAGAGAGAATCATTCTCCCTCCAGGGTGTGGCTACTACTTGTAGGCTTCTCGTACTCCAATGAACACCATGTGTATATATGGTCAGCACTAACTGAGCTTATTGGGATATTTATATTTTTTATAAAATAAATACTATGAAGTAAAGACGAGTGTGTGTTAGGAGGGAAGTAAATAGAGTTGGGCAGGGGAACTATAGAGTAGATATGATATTTCACTGGATTCATGATGAAATACTCAAAAATAGAATTTCTAGAGCAAGAAAACACACAAGTGGAAACCCAAGAAAGCGTGAATGAATCTAATAAGAGAGAACCGACCTTTAAAAAAAAACTATCAAAAAGGATAAAGAATATAATCAGGAATGATAAAGGGGGAGAGATTTATCATGAAGAAATAACAGTTGTATACTTATACAGTCCAAACATCTGAGTCAGAAGTATCTTAAACAAATATTAAATTATTTAAGAGTTAATAATGATGTTATTACAGGGATATTGCGGAAAGTGTCAACATAACACTTTTCAAAATAGATCATGCAGAAAAAAAACATTGAAGAAACATTGTACTTGAACCTACTAGGTCAGAGAGATGCAGTAGAGGACACCACAGAAGAACCCATCTGACAGGAAAAGAATGCACATTCCTTTCAAGCGCACGCTCCATGAGATGCTTTCTACTCACCAGACAGTGGTGGTGCATATCTTTAATTCTAGCATTTGGGAAGCAGAGGCAAGCAGATAAAATCTGAATTTGAGGCCAGCCTGGTCTGCAGAGCAGTTTCTAGGACAACCAGGGCTACACAGAGAAACTCTGCCTTGAAAAATGAAAGGAAGAAAAAAAGAGAGAGAGAGAGAGAGGGGGGAGGGAAGGAGGGAGGGAAGGAGGGAGGGAGGGAGGGAGGGAAGATCTACCTCAGGAACAAACAAATAAAACAGCTAATGTTAAAATGGGAAGAAAAACTTCCATGGAAGTACTCACCATGATAGACACTGTCCCTTCAACCATGAGTCAAAACAAATTCTTCCATCCTTCTACTTGATAAGAAAAGTAACACACACAGAAAAAAAGATACCAAGATTTGGGGTTGTCACGGTACACCTGACCATGTGGTTGAAAGGCTTTCTGAACTTCAGGAGAAATATGGAAGAAATTTGGATAGTGGGACAGTGAAGCCTTAGAACTCGGTAAATGGTAACTAATGGAACATTCTGGTGGGAACTCAGACTCCATGTTAACAATTTTAAAAATGTGATTAATGAAGGCCTAGCTCAAGAGGTTTTATAGGGAAACAAGGGAGGTATCAGGGGCTGGGCTAGAAGAAATTTGTGTTATGGCAAATAATATGGCCACATACGGCCCATATTCTAAACATTAGAGGGAGATTGAAATAAAAAATAATGGGCTAAGTTATTTGGCAGAGAAAATTTCAAAACAGCATAACCTTTAGGGTGTGAAATGGTTATGGCTCATTGCTCTTAGCCGTGTTTCCTGTGAGTTTTGAGACATAAATGGAACATAAAGACATGAAAATGCTCACGGAAAAGGTAATGTAAGAAAATTTAAAGCTTCAGCTAAGGTGACTGAAAATAAAGTGGTAGTAGCTGTTAGGGATTTACCCAGTCAAATGGGAACATTGTGATTTACCCAAGGATCAAAGGAAAAGCATCCTGAAGGCCCTAGCATAAGGCCTTATGTTCCCTGACTTGCTCCCTGCTATGTCCCCAATTCCTTCATTTTCTTTTTTTTTTTTACAAGAATAGTCAGACATACAAAGCAATACTTACTTTCTTTTTTTTTTTTACATTTTTTTATTAACTTGAGTATTTCTTATATACATTTCAAGTGTTATTCCCTTTCCCGGTTTCCGGGCAAACATCCCCCTCCCCCTCCCCTTCCTTATGGGTGTTCCCCTCCCAACCCTCCCCCCATTGCCGCCCTCCCCCCATAGTCTAGTTCACTGGGGGTTCAGTCTTAGCAGGACCCAGGGCTTCCCCTTCCACTGGTGCTCTTACTAGGATATTCATTGCTACCTATGAGGTCAGAGTCCAGGGTCAGTCCATGTATAGTCTTTAGGTAGTGGCTTAGTCCCTGGAAGCTCTGGTTGCTTGGCATTGTTGTACTTTTGGGGTCTCGAGCCCCTTCAAGCTCTTCCAGTTCTTTCTCTGATTCCTTCAACAGGGGACCTATTCTCAGTTCAGTGGTTTGCTGCTGGCATTCGCCTCTGTATTTGCTGTATTCTGGCTGTGTCTCTCAGGAGCGATCTACATCCGGCTCCTGTCGGTCTGCACTTCTTTGCTTCATCCATCTTGTCTAATTGGGTGGCTGTATATGTATGGGCCACATGTGGGGCAGGCTCTGAATGGGTGTTCCTTCAGTCTCTGTTTTAATCTTTGCCTCTCCCTTCCCTGCCAAGGGTATTCTTTTTCCTCATTTAAAGAAGGAGTGAAGCATTCACATTTTGATCATCCGTCTTGAGTTTCGTTTGTTATAGGGATCTAGGGTAATTCAAGCATTTGGGCTAATAGCCACTTATCAATGAGTGCATACCATGTATGTCTTTCTGTGATTGGGTTAGCTCACTCAGGATGATATTTTCCAGTTCCAACCATTTGCCTACAAATTTCATAAAGTCGTTGTTTTTGATAGCTGAGTAATATTCCATTGTGTAGATGTACCACATTTTCTGTATCCATTCCTCTGTTGAAGGGCATCTGGGTTCTTTCCATTTTCTGGCTATTATAAATAAGGCTGCGATGAACATAGTGGAGCACGTGTCTCTTTTATATGTTGAGGCATCTTTTGGGTATATGCCCAAGAGAGGTATAGCTGGATCCTCAGGCAGTTCAATGTCCAATTTTCTGAGGATCCTCCAGACTGATTTCCAGAATGGTTTTACCAGTCTGCAATCCCACCAACAATGGAGGAGTGTTCCTCTTTCTCCACATCCTCGCCAGCATCTGCTGTCACCTGAGTTTTTGATCTTAGCCATTCTCACTGGTGTGAGGTGAAATCTCAGGGTTGTTTTGATTTGCATTTCCCTTATGACTAAAGATGTTGAACATTTCTTTAGGTGTTTCTCAGCCATTCGGCATTCCTCAGCTGTGAATTCTTTGTTTAGCTCTGAACCCCATTTTTTAATAGGGTTATTTGTTTCCCTGCGGTCTAACTTCTTGAGTTCTTTGTATATTTTGGATATAAGCCCTCTATCTGTTGTAGGATTGGTAAAGATCTTTTCCCAATCTGTTGGTTGCCGTTTTGTCCTAACCACAGTGTCCTTTGCCTTACAGAAGCTTTGCAGTTTTATGAGATCCCATTTGTCGATTCTTGATCTTAGAGCATAAGCCATTGGTGTTTTGTTCAGGAAATTTTTTCCAGTGCCCATGTGTTCGAGATGCTTCCCTAGTTTTTCTTCTATTAGTTTGAGTGTATCTGGTTTGCTGTGGAGGTCCTTGATCCACTTGGACTTAAGCTTTGTACAGTGTGATAACAATTCCTTCATTTTCAAATTGGAATATTTATTCTGTATCACTGTATATTGGAAGTATATAATTTGTTTTGTTTCTTTGTTTGTTTGTTTGTTTGTTTGTTTGTTTGGAGAGGTTAACGTTAAAAATTTTACCTTTGGGGGATGGACAAATGGCTCAACAGTTAAAAACACCAGATGTTCCTCACTGAGGTTCAATTCCCAGCACATACGTGATGGTTCACAACTCTGTAACTTCTCCTTGGAAAAATTTACCAATCATTTAATTATGCTTGCTATCCCTTTCCATGAAACCTAGTTTTTATTCACTTAATAATTTCCTTCATCTTATAGATGTTCATTCTTCATAATCTTATTTTTAATTACCCTTCTAACAACGGAAACACACTAGTTAACATCAAATTAAAAAGTGTATGCAAAGCAAGGGAAGCAACAGTGTAAAAAAAATACACTGTAAATGTTGGAAGAAAATGTTTAAATTACCTTCATGCAAACCGCCCTAAATATCCCTTCTTGTTTTTGTTTCAATTCTTGGCCTTGCTTTTCATTAATTGCTGTTACATATATAGACACATATGTTCATACATGCATACGTGATACATACATGCACATACACAAATATACATACATATGCATAACTCATAAATACAACATGAAGAACTAATATATATATAAAGAGCTGAAACAACAAAGTAATAAGAAAACAACTCAACTAGCGAACTATGATGCCTGCACAGAGGCTATTGTTAAAGACAAAAGACAAATATTTTCTAACGATATGGAGAAAATGAAAGGTGCACTTTTGGTGAGAATATACATTACTGATTAATTATGGAAAACTCTATGGTATTTCCTACAACACTTGAAATGCTAACTGCCACAATGTAGCAATCCCACACTTATTTTCCGAGACAATAGAAATCAGTTCATTAAACAGTTATCTGCAGTCTTAACTCTATTCACGGAAGTCCAATTCATAATGTCAAAGATATAAAATCAATCACAGTGTCAACCAAGAGACAGGTAAACAAAGAGGGAAATATGGTGTGTGTGTGCACATGATGTTAAGAAATGCTGTTATTGTTCATTGGTGTATGTGTGTCTGTGTGTGTGTTATTGTATAGAATTGAATAAAAGTATACAGGTTGGTATGAGCAAAGACCAACTATCACAAGCTCTTAGTTATAGTGGGGAGGCAAAACGATTTAGTTCATAGAAGCCAAAATTAGAGAGAGACTTGGTTATCAGGGATGACATTAACTGAAATAACCAACAAAGGGGAAACAGAATCTGAAGAGACCATATTCAGAGGTTAGGCATGCTCCCCCTCCCCGTTGAGGGATGGGGTCACCCACCCTCCACAAAATTTTAACCCAGAATTGCTCTTGTCTAAAGGAAATACAGTGAAAAAGAGTGGAACAGAGACTGAAGGAAAGGCCATCCAGAGACTGTCCTACATGGGGATCCATCCCATATGCAGCCACCAAACCCAGGCACTTGCTGATGCCAAGAAGTGCTTACTGACAGGAGCCTGATATGGATGTCTCCTGGGAGACTCTGTTAGAGCCCTACTGATACAGATGAGGATGATTGCAGTCAACTATTGGACTGAGCATGGCAACCCCAATGAAGGAGTTGGGAAAAGGACTGAAGGAGCTGAAGGGGTTTGCAAACCATAAGAACAACAACAATATCAACCAAGGAGACAACACCCCCCCCCAGAGCTCCCAGGGACTAAACCACCAACCAAAGAATACACACAGAGGGACCCATGGTTCCAGTTGCATATGTAACAGAGGATGGCCTTGTCAGGCATCAAAGGAAAGGAAAGCCCTGGGTCCTGTGAAGACTTGATGCCCCAGCATAGTGGAATGATAAAACAGTGGGGCAGGAGTGGGTGGATGGGTGGGGGTCATGGAGGCAGGGGGAGTGGGATGGGGGGTTTTGGAGGGGAAACTGGGAAGGGGGATAATATTTGAAGAGTAAATAAACAAATAACCAATAAAAAATAAGCTATAGGGAAGACCTGAAAAGTAAAGAAATAATAGCTAACACGAAGTCTTAGAACACAGAAGTTTTTATTTTGAAATCTATTTTACAGCATGATAGGTAGTGGTATAATAGACAAGTGTGTCTTGAAGTTCAAAATGATTAAGTGTAAATTTCAAACGTTATCACATGAAAATAAGTATATGTCGATCTAATTGTCGAGGTTGTTTCAAGGATCTTAACATCACTGTGTATACCATAAATTAGACAATTATAAATTGTTAACTTGTGATATTTTTAAGAAGATATCAATCTTTTCTCTTTTAAATATTTTATTACATAAATCTATCTACTTGTTCATTTTGGTATGAGGGCCTGACCATTACGTATAATATATGGACATCAAAGAATAGCACTCGAAAGGGGTTCTTTCCTTCTACCATGTGGATTGCTGGGATGCAATTCATCCATTGAATGCATTGATGATTAGCAAGCACCTTTATCCCATGAGCCATCACTTCAGCCTCACACTACCTTTTCAAAATTTTGCTTTTATACAAGAACTGTTGGAGGGCAGACAGGGAGGGGGATAACAAATAATAAAAATAATAATAATAATTTCTGCATGCACGATGACAAAATAGTACTGTAAGTTACATTTCTGTATGATTTGACTAACAATAATAAATGATGTTCAGATGCCTTAGTAATTTCTGTTGAGGTGGCATGAAAAGATAACTCTCTGTGCCTCAAAAGAAAAGGCTCAAGGCTGCAATACTTCTTTGTGTCTTACGTAGGTTCTACCACTATTTTGCATCATAGATCACTTCCAGGAAGATTTGTCTGATGGTCACAGGGATTTTAGGTGAAATGAACAAGTAGTCAATGAATGGCTACTAAGACTGCTAAAAATCACCCAATATATTATGGTCCTGGACCTGCCACATTCCAGATAACCACAATTGCAGAAGTTCTATCAGTCAGTGAGCCTTGTAAGAATCTTTCGGTGGTGTTCCACACATTTAATCCCTGCACTCGGGAGGCAGAGGCAGATGAATCTCCAGTGAGGCCAGCCTGGTCTGCAGGGTAAGTTCCAGGACAGCCAGGCAACACAGAAAAAAATCCTGTCTCAAAAAGACAACATCGTGGTCATCATCGTCATAGTAGTAGTAGTAGTACAGGTAAGAGGTGGAGTGGTAGTGGTGGTGGTAGTAGTAGTAGTAGTAGTAGTAGTAGTAGTAGTAGTGGTGGTAGGAGGAGTGGTAGTGGTAGTAGTAGTGGTGGTGTAGTAGGAAGAGGAGTGGTAGCGGTAGTAGTAGTAGGGTCATGGTAGTAGTAGTAGTGGTAGGAGGAAGAGTGGTAGCGGTAGTAGTAGTGGTGGTCGTGGTAGTAGTAGTAGTGGTAGGAGGAAGAGTGGTAGCAGTAGTAGTAGTAGTGGTCATGGTAGTAGTAGTAGTAATGGTAGGAGGAGGAGTGGTAGCGGTAGTAGTAGTAGTGGTCGTGGTAGTAGTAGTAGTGGTAGGAGGAAGAGTGGTAGCGGTAGTAGTAGTAGTGGTCCTGGTAGTAGTAGTGGTAGGAGGAAGAGTGGTAGCGGTAGTAGTAGTAGTGGTCGTGGTAGTAGTAGTAGTAGTGGTAGGAGGAAGAGTGGTAGCAGTAGTAGTAGTAGTGGTCATGGTAGTAGTAGTAGTGGTAGGAGGAAGAGGAAGAGTGGTAGCGGTAGTAGTAGTAGTGGTCGTGGTAGTAGTAGGAGTAGTGGTAATAGTGGTAGTAGTAGTAGTGGTAGGAGTGGGCAGTGGTAGTAGTAATAGTAGTAGTCATAGTAGTAATCTCTGACATAGATGTGGCTTCTTCTGGCCACAGTCTGTAGCCACATAACAAGTTTCAGGCCAGCCTACCTAACTTAAACTCTAACTCAAAATAAAATCACTGTTAAAGCACTTGCTTAGTTTGCATTAATCCTAACCTTTAATCCCTCTACTGGAAGAGAAAAAGATTTTTAAAAACATGTGTGAAGATTACAAAATGCTATGAAAACACATCATTAATTGAAACAGAATATAAAATATAATTATAGCCATACAAAAATCATTTTATAAGAAATATTAGTAAAAACTACATAAAAAGTTACCAGCTGCCCACACCCGCGGATCCCGGCCCGCAGCAGCTCTCTGCTCCCAGACCCGGTGAGAGAGAGACCCAACCGCCTGGTCAGGTGGGCACTCCTGAGGCTGCAGAGCGGAAGAGACCACCAACACTGCTCACCCCTGCCCACATCCCTGGCCCAAGAGGAAACTGTATAAGGCCTCTGGGCTCCCGTGGGGGAGGGCCCAGGAGCGGCAGGACTTCTGCACCTGAGACACCGCCGGAACCTGAAAGAAACAGACCAGATAAACAGTTCTCTGCACCCAAATCCCGTGGGAGGGAGAGCTAAACCTTCAGAGAGGCAGACAAGCCTGGGAAACCAGAAGAGACTGCTCCCTGCACACACATCTCGGACGCCAGAGGAAAAAGCCAAAGACCATCTGGAACCCTGGTGCACTGAAGCTCCCGGAAGGGGCGGCACAGGTCTTCCTGGTTGCTGCCGCTGCAGAGAGCCCCTGGGCAGCACCCCACGAGCGAACCTGAGCCTCGGGACCACAGGTAAGACCAAATTTTCTGCTGCAAGAAAGCTGCCTGGTGAACTCAAGACACAGGCCCACAAGAACAGCTGAAGACCTGTAGAGAGGAAAAACTACACGCCGGAAAGCAGAACACACTGTCCCCATAACTGACTGAAAGAGAGGAAAACAGGTCTACAGCACTCCTGACACACAGGCTTATAGGACAGTCTAGCCACTGTCAGAAATAGCAGAACAAAGTAACACTAGAGATAATCTGATGGCGAGAGGCAAGCGCAGGAACCCAAGCAACAGAAACCAAGACTGCATGCCATCATCGGAGCCCAATTCTCCCGCCAAAACAAACATGGAATATCCAAACACACCAGAAAAGCAAGATCTAGTTTCAAAATCATATTTGATCATGATGCTGGAGGACTTCAAGAAAGACATGAACACACTTAGGGAAGCACAGGAAAACATTAATAAACAAGTAAAAGCCTACAGAGAGGAATGGCAAAAATCCCTGAAAGAATTCCAGGAAAACACAATCAAACAGATGAAGGAATTAAAAATGGAAATAGAAGCAATCAAGAAAGAACACATGGAAACAACCCTGGATATAGAAAACCAAAAGAAGAGACAAGGAGCTGTAGATACAAGCTTCACCAACAGAATACAAGAGATGGAAGAGAGAATCTCAGGAGCGGAAGATTCCATAGAAATCATTGACTCAACTGTCAAAGATAATGTAAAGCGGAAAAAGCTACTGGTCCAAAACATACAGGAAATCCAGGACTCAATGAGAAGATCAAACCTAAGGATAATAGGTATAGAAGAGAGTGAAGACTCCCAGCTCAAAGGACCAGTAAATATCTTCAACAAAATCATAGAAGAAAACTTCCCTAACCTAAAAAAAGAGATACCCATAGGCATACAAGAAGCCTACAGAACTCCAAATAGATTGGACCAGAAAAGAAACACCTCCCGTCACATAATTGTCAAAACACCAAACGCACAAAATAAAGAAAGAATATTAAAAGCAGTAAGGGAAAAAGGTCAAGTAACATATAAAGGGAGACCTATCAGAATCACACCAGACTTCTCGCCAGAAACTATGAAGGCCAGAAGATCCTGGACTGATGTCATACAGACCCTAAGAGAACACAAATGCCAGCCCAGGTTACTGTATCCAGCAAAACTCTCAATTAACATTGATGGAGAAACCAAGATATTCCATGACAAAACCAAATTTACACAATATCTTTCTACAAATCCAGCACTACAAAGGATAATAAATGGTAAAGCCCAACATAAGGAGGCAAGCTATACCCTAGAAGAAGCAAGAAACTAATCGTCTTGGCAACAAAACAAAGAGAATGAAAGCACACAAACATAACCTCACATCCAAATATGAATATAAAGGGAAACAATAATCACTATTCCTTAATATCTCTCAATATCAATGGCCTCAACTCCCCAATAAAAAGACATAGATTAACAAACTGGATACGCAACGAGGACCCTGCATTCTGCTGCCTACAGGAAACACACCTCAGAGACAAAGACAGACACTACCTCAGAGTGAAAGGCTGGAAAACAACTTTCCAAGCAAATGGTCAGAAGAAGCAAGCTGGAGTAGCCATTCTAATATCAAATAAAATCAATTTCCAACTAAAAGTCATCAAAAAAGATAAGGAAGGACACTTCATATTCATCAAAGGAAAAATCCACCAAGATGAACTCTCAATCCTAAATATCTATGCCCCAAATACAAGGGCACCTACATACGTAAAAGAAACCTTACTCAAGCTCAAAACACACATTGCACCTCACACAATAATAGTGGGAGATTTCAACACCCCACTCTCATCAATGGACAGATCATGGAAACAGAAATTAAACAGTGATGTCGACAGACTAAGAGAAGTCATGAGCCAAATGGACTTAACGGATATTTATAGAACATTCTATCCTAAAGCAAAAGGATATACCTTCTTCTCAGCTCCTCATGGTACTTTCTCCAAAATTGACCATATAATTGGTCAAAAAACGGGCCTCAACAGGTACAGAAAGATAGAAATAATCCCATGCGTGCTATCGGACCACCACGGCCTAAAACTGGTCTTCAATAACAATAAGGGAAGAACGCCCACATATACGTGGAAATTGAACAATGCTCTACTCAATGATAACCTGGTCAAGGAAGAAATAAAGAAAGAAATTAAAAACTTCTTAGAATTTAATGAAAATGAAGATACAACATACTCAAACTTATGGGACACAATGAAAGCTGTGCTAAGAGGAAAACTCATAGCGCTGAGTGCCTGCAGAAAGAAACAGGAAAGAGCATATGTCAGCAGCTTGACAGCACACCTAAAAGCTCTAGAACAAAAAGAAGCAAATACACCCAGGAGGAGTAGAAGGCAGGAAATAATCAAACTCAGAGCTGAAATCAACCAAGTAGAAACAAAAAGGACCATAGAAAGAATCAACAGGACCAAAAGTTGGTTCTTTGAGAAAATCAACAAGATAGATAAACCCTTAGCCAGACTAACGAGAGGACACAGAGAGTGCGTCCAAATTAACAAAATCAGAAATGAAAAGGGAGACATAACTACAGATTCAGAGGAAATTCAAAAAATCATCAGATCTTACTATAAAAACCTATATTCAACAAAATTTGAAAATCTTCAGGAAATGGACTATTTCCTAGACAGATACCAGGTATCAAAGTTAAATCAGGAACAGATAAACCAGTTAAACAACCCCATAACTCCTAAGGAAATAGAAGCAGTCATTAAAGGTCTCCCAACCAAAAAGAGCCCAGGTCCAGATGGGTTTAGTGCAGAATTCTATCAAACCTTCATAGAAGACCTCATACCAATATTATCCAAACTATTCCACAAAATTGAAACAGATGGAGCCCTACCGAATTCCTTCTACGAATCTACAATTACTCTTATACCTAAACCACACAAAGACACAACAAAGAAAGAGAACTTCAGACCAATTTCCCTTATGAATATCGACGCAAAAATACTCAATAAAATTCTGGCAAACCGAATTCAAGAGCACATCAAAACAATCATCCACCATGATCAAGTAGGCTTCATCCCAGGCATGCAGGGATGGTTTAATATACGGAAAACCATCAACGTGATCCATTATATAAACAAACTGAAAGAACAGAACCACATGATCATTTCATTAGATGCTGAGAAAGCATTTGACAAAATTCAACACCCCTTCATGATAAAAGTCCTGGAAAGAATAGGAATTCAAGGCCCATACCTAAACATAGTAAAAGCCATATACAGCAAACCAGTTGCTAACATTAAACTAAATGGAGAGAAACTTGAAGCAATCCCACTAAAATCAGGGACTAGACAAGGCTGCCCACTCTCTCCCTACTTATTCAATATAGTTCTTGAAGTTCTAGCCAGAGCAATCAGACAACAAAAGGAGATCAAAGGGATACAGATCGGAAAAGAAGAGGTCAAAATATCACTATTTGCAGATGATATGATAGTATATTTAAGTGATCCCAAAAGTTCCACCAGAGAACTACTAAAGCTGATAAACAACTTCAGCAAAGTGGCTGGGTATAAAATTAACTCAAATAAATCAGTTGCCTTCCTCTATACAAAAGAGAAACAAGCCGAGAAAGAAATTAGGGAAACGACACCCTTCATAATAGACCCAAATAATATAAAGTACCTTGGTGTGACTTTAACCAAGCAAGTAAAAGATCTGTACAATAAGAACTTCAAGTCACTGAAGAAAGAAATTGAAGAAGACCTCAGAAGATGGAAAGATCTCCCATGCTCATGGATTGGCAGGATTAATATAGTAAAAATGGCCATTTTACCAAAAGCAATCTACAGATTCAATGCAATCCCCATCAAAATACCAATCCAATTCTTCAAAGAGTTAGACAGAACAATTTGCAAATTCATCTGGAATAACAAAAAACCCAGGATAGCTAAAGCTATCCTCAACAATAAAAGGACTTCAGGGGGAATCACTATCCCTGAACTCAAGCAGTATTACAGAGCAATAGTGATAAAAACTGCATGGTATTGGTACAGAGACAGACAGATAGACCAATGGAATAGAATTGAAGACCCAGAAATGAACCCACACACCTATGGTCACTTGATTTTTGACAAAGGAGCCAAAACCATCCAATGGAAAAAAGATAGCATTTTCAGCAAATGGTGCTGGTTCAACTGGAGGGCAACATGTAGAAGAATGCAGATCGATCCATGCTTATCACCCTGTACAAAGCTTAAGTCGAAGTGGATCAAGGACTTCCACATCAAACCAGACACACTCAAACTAATAGAAGAAAAACTAGGGAAGCATCTGGAACACATGGGCACTGGAAAAAATTTCCTGAACAAAACACCAATGGCTTATGCTCTAAGATCAAGAATTGACAAATGGGATCTCATAAAACTGCAAAGCTTCTGTAAGGCAAAGGACACTGTGGTTAGGACAAAACGGCAACCAACAGATTGGGAAAAGATCTTTACCAACCCTACAACAGATAGAGGCCTTATATCCAAAATATACAAAGAACTCAAGAAGTTAGACCGCAGGGAAACAAATAACCCTATTAAAAAATGGGGTTCAGAGCTAAACAAAGAATTCACAGCTGAGGAATGCCGAATGGCTGAGAAACACCTAAAGAAATGTTCAACATCTTTAGTCATAAGGGAAATGCAAATCAAAACAACCCTGAGATTTCACCTCACACCAGTGCGATTGGCTAAGATCAAAAACTCAGGTGACAGCAGATGCTGGCGAGGTTGTGGAGAAAGAGGAACACTCCTCCATTGTTGGTGGGATTGCAGACTGGTAAAACCATTCTGGAAATCAGTCTGGAGGTTCCTCAGAAAATTGGACATTGAACTGCCTGAGGATCCAGCTATACCTCTCTTGGGCATATACCCAAAAGATGCCTCAACATATAAAAGAGACACGTGCTCCACTATGTTCATCGCAGCCTTATTTATAATAGCCAGAAAATGGAAAGAACCCAGATGCCCTTCAACAGAGGAATGGATACAGAAAATGTGGTACATCTACACAATGGAATATTACTCAGCTATCAAAAACAACGAGTTTATGAAATTCGTAGGCAAATGGTTGGAACTGGAAAATATCATCCTGAGTGAACTAACCCAATCACAGAAAGACATACATGGTATGCACTCATTGATAAGTGGCTATTAGCCCAAATGCTTGAATTACCCTAGATCCCTAGAACAAACGAAACTCAAGACGGATGATCAAAATGTGAATGCTTCACTCCTTCTTTAAATGAGGAAAAAGAATACCCTTGGCAGGGAAGGGAGAGGCAAAGATTAAAACAGAGACTGAAGGAACACCCATTCAGAGCCTGTCCCACATTTGGCCCATACATATACAGCCACCCAATTGGACTAGATGGATGAAGCAAAGAAGTGCAGACCAACAGGAGCCGGATGTAGATCGCTCCTGAGAGACACAGCCAGAATACAGCAAATACAGAGGCGAATGCCAGCAGCAAACCACTGAACTGAGAATAGGTCCCCTATTGAAGGAATCAGAGAAAGAACTGGAAGAGCTTGAAGGGGCTCGAGACCCCAAAAGTACAACAATGCCAAGCAACCAGAGCTTCCAGGGACTAAGCCACTACCTAAAGACTATACATGGACTGACCCTGGACTCTGACCCCATAGGTAGCAATGAATATCCTAGTAAGAGCACCAGTGGAAGGGGAAGCCCTGGGTCCTGCTAAGACTGAACCCCCAGTGAACTAGTCTATGGGGGGAGGGCGGCAATGGTGGGAGGGTTGGGAGGGGAACACCCATAAGGAAGGGGAGGGGGGAGGGGGATGTTTGCCCGGAAACCGGGAAAGGGAATAACACTCGAAATGTATATAAGAAATACTCAAGTTAATAAAAAAAAAAAATAATAGAATCGAAAAAAAAAATAAAATCTTTATAAATAAATAAACTTCATCTCTTTTAAAAAAAAAATAAAATAAAAAAAAAAAATAAAAAAAAAAAAAGTTACCAGCTTACAGTAAGGTGTTTATTGGTGATTTCTTTGGTTATTGTTAAAATTTTGTAAATGCTCTGTAATGCTAATCACATCAACTTTCATATAAAAATGAATTTAATTTTTAAATAGCATATATATACATATATATAATCATGCCTTTCATTCACAGTATAATTAAGGCTTTGTTTGTTTCTAGTGTACATTTCAGAATTAAACTTTCACAGTCACCTCTGGCAAGCAGGGATCCTGAGTTGAAAGAGTTAAGAAAGAAGAGAAGACATCAAGTGGTATCCCTTCTTTATTAGTATCATCATATCTTTCTTGAGTTTCTCTTCCTATTAAATTATCTTTATGGAGAGAAAACTGTATCCCCTGAGAGTATCCCTCAAGGAACACAGCACAATGTCTAAGTGATTATAAATGGTCGCTGTCCACAGAAGGAAACAGCTTGACTGTTGCTTTAGTGTTCAAGAGATTGTCCTGGATCAGCTACATTACTAAGAACCCAGGAGTGCAAGGCAAATTACTGTGCTAATTCGCTGAGACAAGAATTATACTACCAAATTCCAGAAGATAAAGAGGGCTGTAAAGAACTTGTTAAGATTTATAACCCCACATAAAGAGTGAACAGCGTAATTCAAATCAGGTTCAAAGTGATTCTAAACCCAAATCTACTACTCAAAATTTATATGGGGAACAGAGGAAGACAAAGTAGCTGATTTTCCTTATACACTTTCTTTTCATAAAAAAGAAAAGAAAGAAAGAAAGGTTCCACTTTCAAACGTCAACAGGACTTCAGCTTTTGGATCTATAGTTCAGTGGATCCTGGACCTTTTTGTTTTGCAGACTGGTAAGGTCTGAGAAGGAAGAGGTTGATGGTTGTGATGAGTTGGAGTCAGCAACCTGAATTCTTTCTCTTGAGAAACCACACCAGTAGTAATCCTGTCCTCCATGAGTTCATCAGGGAAACAGACGCAAGTGAGGCGGAGGCTGGCACAGTAGCACGGCGGTGATGAATTAGTTGACCGGGTCACGACTGTTGAACCAGGTGCTTACGTTGTAACCTGCCCGTAAATGAACTGCTTTCCTAGAAAATGTGCTTGAAATAATAAGCTTACTATTCATTTGCACACTTGTGCCTATATAATTAGAAAAAGAATAAACTTTGATTTAAATGCCATTGAAACATTCAAGTAAGAGAACAGAGTGCACTGCTTTATTCTCTTAGACCTGGCTTCCAACCAAAGTGTAGCAAAGAAGGTAAGAGGTTCCTATTCATGTTGTGACATAATGTTGATTTATAATGGCTCTCAGAGGAACTCAGAGGAGCATGTGAAATCCATCTGCTCCATAATACCCTACTTAAAAGGACACAATTCCCTTTAAAGTCAATTATGTCACAGCTGAATGCTTTGATGACCTGCTAGAGCTATCAGACACAGTGTTATTACTGAACTAGAGGAAACGGAAACCCCCGAGGGGCCACTGGCCTCTGTCATATCTCTACAGTCAGCCCCCTCATAGCCCTCATAACAGTGACATAGAAAATTCTCTGCCATGGCGGCTAGGTCAGCATCTGACGCTCTTCCCTTCACTACGAATTCTCTATCTGCAGAGGCCTCTATGTGGTAACTCGCAGGGTTCAAGTGGAGGTAATGAGCTGCTTTCCATGTCTTCCGTGCACACCTCCCATTGTTCTTGCAAAGATGACGACTGCACACTTCAGCTGCTGTGGTCACATTGATTACGTAGCTACCAAAATCAGAGTTCACAAAGCGGTTCACCTTTGTACAGTTCTCCTGGAAAGGTTAAAAAAAAAAAAAAAAAAGCTGTATTAGAGGTTTTAGAACCAGAGGCAGCTCTTTAGAATGAACTGAAAGGATGGCTTTGTCCTACCAAAAGTAGGTAAACTCTTGAATTCTGCAGTAACCCAAAGGTCTCAGAGCGGAAATGAGAAAGGCCCTAGAGGCAGAGGTTACAGTCAAAGTAGCTGAAGCAGCAAGCTAGACTGATCAACACGTAGGTCCTTGCCTTTCTTCAAGTCATACATTGTTTCCTTCCCTCCCTCCCTCCCCCCTCCCTCCCTCCCTCCCGCCCGCCTTCCTTCCTTCCTTCCTTCCTTCCTTCCTTCCTTCCTTCCTTCCTTTCTTTTCCTAGCTGTCAAGGTAATGAGTAGTGTGAGATAGAAAGGAACAGACACAAAGCAGAATCCACATCAGAGCAGATGCTCCAGGCTGTTTCTTAGAAATTAGTTGCTGGGTTGGGGATTTAGCTCAGTGGTGGAGCGCTTGCCTAGCAAGCGCAAGGCCCTGGGTTCAGTCCCAAGCTCCGAAAAAAAAAAAGGAAAAAAAAAGAAAGAAAGAAATTAGTTGTTGTTGGTCTTGTTTTGTTTTGTTTTTTGCTTTGTTTTGTTTTTTGCTTTGTTTTGTTTTTCTGGTCATGTTAGAATCTGAGCTGTCACATTTGCTGATTTATTGTAGACCTCCCACCTATAGCATTCTGGACTTCTCTGTTAAGTATAATCAAACATAACCTGTTGTAGGTTCTACATTCCTACATACTACTAGACCCAGGAAAGCTAATAACACTAGATCATTCGTGTGTGTGTGTGTGTGTGTGTGTGTGTGTGTGTGTGTGTGTGTGTGTTCTAGTATATGTTCTACATAGAGGTTGCCTTGATTACATGTTATTTCCTGACAAAGCTCCACAAGTCTGCAGTTGAACCTCTGGCTCTCCGTATAAATCCCCACAGATGTGTGCGGTAGCTATTCTTCATTGTCAACTTGACTACATCTGGAATTAAATAAAACCCAGGTGACTGGGCCTACACCTATGGGAGGGTTTTTTGGGGTTTTTTTTTGTTTTTGTTTTGTGTTTGTATTTCTAATTAGATCATTTGAATTGGGAACCCACTTCTAACCTGAATCTTTGAAATGGGAAGGTCCACCTCTCATCCAGACCACATCTGCTGGCAGCTTAAATAAAGGACATGAAAGAAGGGAGCAAGCTGTCACTTTGCCTGCTTGGTCTCACTCTCACTAGCAAGTCCATTCTGTTCCTGACCTTAGGCCCTGCTTCTTCAGGATTCTGACACATACTGAAGACAAGCTGAGGCATTCAGTCTCCTGAACTGATCAACTACTAGATTCTTGAACCTTCTGTTGGTAGACAGCCTTTGGTGAATCCCAGTGTATGGACATACATATGTATATATGCCTATATATGTGTGTATACATATATATATTCTATGAATATATGTATATATTAATTAGTATATTATATGACCATACATTGATTTTAATAAGTTCTGTTGCTCTAGAGTCTAGAGATCTAGAGAGCCCAGCTGGCTTCTCTATAGGGAAAAAAAATACTTTCAATGGGACCGTTTAAAAGTTTTCTGTTTCTGCTTCTCCAGATAGGATACAACCTATTTCATGTAGTGGTCCAATGCAATAGATCTTGTATCAGAAAAATCTGTGGTGATCAATAACAGTTCTACTACTAACTAGTCTGGTTAGCTGTCACCCTGCTTGATTTCCCCTTGTCTCCTTGTCTATGAATGAGTAGTCATTAGCTTTCATGACCATGTTGTGAGCGGATCCAAAGCAAACAAAACAGAAAACGTTACTCTCTTAGCATATGATAAATAGTAAAGAAATAATTGTGTTATGATCTCTATCTTTTCAAAGTTAATATTTTTAGACAGATCTAGGTACTAGGCACAGGTTTTAAGTTTTATCCCAAATCTGGCTTCCTCTGGGAATAATGAGAGCTTTGATTAGAGTAATGTCTACAGAAAACAGAACAATCTACCCTAAGGTACTGACTTACCGCAGATGAAGTTAAATTCATGTCTCCCCAAACAACAATGCCTGCAGCTCCCAACGCAGCACTTTCTCCTATGGTACTAATTAGATCTTGCTGGATGGGAGAGAACAGAGTTGATCAGTCATTGGAAGATAAATCACTAGTAATTACAATTATAGGCTGAGATAAAATGCTCCCTAGATATCACCCCCTGCTTTCTTAGAGGAACATAAATGTCAAATAGACTGATGCTCAGAATCATATTCTCAGACCACAACAGTGTGTGTGTGTGTGTGTGTGTGTGTGTGTGTGTGTGTGTGTGTGTGTAGTAGCCTTGGCTGCTCTGGAACTCACTATATAAATAAGGCTAAACTCAGACTTATAAGCGATCATCCTGCCTTTGCTTGCCTCTGAGTACCTGGATTAAGAATGCATGCCTGGCTAATATGAATATTTTTAAAGAAAAAATATTACACTTTAATAGGCAGGCTATTGTTTTTAATTTAATAGGCAGGATATAGAAATAGTCACCAAAAGTTTTTTCTTTAAACTTGATTGGGGACAGTTGCTCACAAGCAAATATATAAATGCCTACACAGAATCTAAAGACTTTTCTCTTCCAGAAAGAAGTCTTTAGCTTCCTTCTGTCACTTACCTCTGCGGGGTATCATGAGCACAGTCACTCAGGTGGCTTCTTGTCCTTTTGAATCCAAGCCAGGCAAATGTACAGTGCTTAATGTCTCTGTGCTCTGACTTTTTCAACCTTTATATTTGGCCCCTGACACTATATTTTATTTTAAAGTACTGGATATAATGGGGCTTATCTAATACTCATCTGGCAATGACAAACTTACAAGGGTTTCTCCAAATATGGTTAAGATAAAGGATTTCGAGTTTTCAGTAGGAGGAATTTGTGTTTTATCATTTAAAGACTACCTTAGTGCCTAAACACGATTGTGGACCTATGAAATATAAGAGAGTTGGGTATAGAAATTAGTTAGAGAGAAATACAAGCAAAGAGAGCAAACTCTTTTACTTTGGCCCCTGACACTTCTCCAGTATATCAAACAAATGAACAATTTACAATGTTCATCTTCACACAGATATTTACAGACATTTTTTCCTGGAGATTTGTGAAACGTGAAGAGGGAGTTAAGTTGAAACTAATTTACCTTTGTGGTTCATATCCACTTCTATTCTCCATGACCCATATCATCTGACAGCACACAGAACAGGAAGGGGAGGTTCTTTGGGGCTCAATTGAGATAATGTACATTAAAAGGCTTTGAAAATTGTCAACAGTCTGGTAAATACAAGCAGAAGAGGAATCACCCATAGTGCCCAGATTGCAGACTGCAAGTACATCTGTTGACTCAAAGATGTAAGAAAAATGCAGACCACTGACACGATACAGCCTTGAGACTAGCAAGATGATAGTTACACACTGTGATCAGAAGGAAGTCTCCCAGTCTTCCTGGGATTAAGGAGACATTATCAAAGGAGAGACCGGCCATAGCATTTACATCTTGTACTTATGTCATTGATTTACATTCACTAGATATGGAAGTTACAGATTTATGTGATGATAGTCATACTTTCTAAGGTTACATTAGTTTAAGTATGACAGTCCTTTAGTGCCATTATGAGAAGGGGTTTACTAGGACAGATCGAAGACATAGCCAGTTTTCAAGCACATTTTCACCAAACATGAGGCAGTAATTTTTTTGAAAGACTGATTGTCATATTGATTTACTGTAATCTGGCAGAGATCAAGTTGATAACAGACCAGGTATAGTCTGGGGATCAGAACAGCAAAGACACTAGAGAAATGCCTTTGGGAGTCTAAAAGGACCACCTAAGAGTTAGAACCTCATGGATAGCAAGAAGAAAGGAACAAAGTGGTTGTAGCCAAAATGGACCCCTGGGTCCCAGTATGGCCTCTGGCCTCTGGGCTTTACTGCTCACGATCCTCAGATTCAAATCACTGTTTCAGAAGTGGATAAGTACTTCGGTTGTAGAACCAAAGAGAACAAAACCATTCTGGCATTAATCAGAAAACTTCCTCCATCCATGCTAGCTAGTTTCAAATAGTGCCGAGATGCCAAGCAGGCTACTGGTAGAAAAAAAAGACATCAATGGCCTCGCCTATCACAGTGGTAGGTAATACTGTTGCAATACCACCCACCAAAGCAAGATCCACCCAGTGGTACGATAATGTCTTATCTGTTAGACAGGTAACCAACCACTTTGCGCTTAGATTTGCAGCCCACTCCACAGGAGGGAATTCATATCTAGGAATGAGATCCTGGACAGAGGCCTAGGACTGGTGAGGCCATAGGCCTTAGAGAGAAGCCTACGACTGCACTTTTGCTGAGCGGTCATATTGCCAAGCTGTCTGTAATCACTTGTATTTATTATATCCTATTCTTAACTCCAGTCAAGGGACCTTCTTTAGGCAGTGAACAATGATTCAAACAATTCACAATTGTTTCAATGTAAAGAATAAGAGTTTATGAGTGTAGGACATTATGTCGATCCTCCGCACACTCTACCGTTCTAAGGTTTAGGAAACATCATGGATATGGGGGCATAAAGGAAGCCAGAGCTAGTAGGTGAGGAGGAGTGCTTTGAAACGCTGCCTTCTCTATACAGTATGGCTACTGCACTCGTGAACTCACAGAAGCTATGGTTTCTTGAACAAGATCAAGCTATTTAAAATTCTAGTCTTACAGGGGGTAGAGAACCCATGTGGCCCCACTCCTACTTGAGAAACTATTGGTGGTTGTTGGAGAGATAGGGAATCATTTGTCTTTGAGGCTGTAGCTACTAGAAAGTGGCTAATGATCCCTTAGATGGTTCCATACTCATATACAAGCAGATAGCGAGAGACCAGTTCTTGGTTTCATACTCCATTGTAGAGAACCTGACCTAAGGTTGAACTCTCTAGCACCAGTTTCCAGGTTACTCCCCAACAAACTTGTGTCTCCAGGTTACAACCCTGCCCCTGGCATTTTACTTCCTAACCACCACCAATCAAGAGGAAAGCAGAAGTTAAGTTTATGGTTTGGCTCCCAGCACCAGCCAATTATTTTAAAGGGCAAGACAACTCCATAAGAGCCCCACACACACACCCAATCAGATATGTGCCAGGCTAGAAACCCCCTCGCTTGCTTGCCATTTCCTGTAACACCTTGTCCTACTGAGAGCTCAGGGCTTCGTCCTCAGGTCCTGCAGCGTCACAGATGGAGGCGTGGCCTAAGCTCAAGCTAGTGCGATTGCATTGGGATTGACTCCTTGGTGGTCTTTTGGGGCTCGCAAACGGGCTCTACCATAACACTAACTGGACTGAGTGTGCTATTAAAAAGGAAACTTGAAATGAGAAGGGCATGTATTGAAAGGAAGACCAGGGAGAGTTTGAGGGGCAAAGTGCAGGGTGGATATAATCAATTTACATTGTGTATATGTAAGGGGGCAAAAGGAAGTAAAGGGTAGGAGGATGCCTTAGAGGAATCGTTTTTCATACTTGGTTTTTGGTCCCTGGTGTTTACCAGAGCTTATATTAGAAAGTACTGTACTAGTGGGATATATAATGAAGAAACAGAGTCAATATGGAACTTACTTTATATGATAACAGAGAAATTAATTGCTTACGGAAAAACATTTAAATCTTCAGCCACAGAAATAATTTTCATCGTTTTTATAGAGCATGACATCACGTTCTGTCTAGACTGAATTTATATGTTGGCAGTATGGGCCATCTTCCCAGTGAAATGAGGTATCACTGCCTCTGTACTGTTCGCCAAAGCTTTGACTGCTGCCTGAGATTCTTAGATAGCCCATGGTCAAGTTCAAGGCTTTGATGCTTGTTTTAAAATGATAGCTATTCCACCTGTATTTCTGAAGGGATTCAAATTTTCACATACCTTTCCTTATTTGATTTTTATCATTCTTCTGTTAGATCAGTGGGGTAGATGGTCCCAACCCTTACTCTGTAGTTGTTTTGTTTTGTTTTGTTGGTCCAGGTGGTTTGTTTTTTGTTTTCATTTGTTTTGTTGTTGTTGATAACCAAGAAGCTGAGTTCTGGGAAGGTTAAAAGATGTGCTACCCAATCCTCACTGGGTGCATGCATTCTGAAAGGCAGACATATTGCAGAAAAAAAATGGAAACCCTTCATAGTCGTTCAGAGTTTGGAACAAATGAGCATCAGATATTTTTAAAAACTATGAGTAGATTATTTTTTATGATTGGTTGAGTACAGTGGTGTGCATGCTAATGTTTTTAAATGCTGGAACATAGCTCCCCTTTCAGAATGAGATGAGGCCCAAATTCTGATGACGCTTTCCTGGGAAGGAAGAGTACGATTTCTGAGCTGTCACTATTAAAAAAAGGTTATCTTGCCTTGTGCAATGTGCAGAATGCACACTGTGCCTTTCAATTTTAGAGTTCTTTTTTCAAAAATAAATGAATTCTCACTAAAGAGACATTATTGACCTAAATATATGAATATATGTATGTATGTATATATGTGTGTATATGTAAAAAATATACTTTCTGGTATATATAACATGTATAGAATAATAAATAAGCATATGTAAGTATGTTTTCCAGTTCCAGAGCCATGGTGGTTCTGTAAAAATTGAGATATCATTTCCAAACCTCCCAGAAGTGATCTCTTGCCATTCTTGATTCAATTTTCACAGCTCATTTTGGAGGTTAGTGTGAGTTTCAGACAAAACGGAAGACTGTCACCTTTTGGATAGTGTTAAAGGCATAGATAGCATTTTCTCTACTTCCCACTGATGTGCAGCCTCTGCTTTTAATGGGCATGCACATAAAGCCCATACATAAGTGTTTCCTAAGCATCCACCTGAGGTTGTCAAGCACTCAAAACACCTTTTGTCTTGTAGCACAGGCTGGTCAACTGAAATTTATAATAAGGAGAAAAAAGAAATGCCTCTGTTGAACTATCTCAAACCCTTTGGTGTAGAGTAAAATGGAGAAATACTATTACATCATAAATGGGATGGCCGAAACAGGTTTCAAGTTTTCTCAGTTTGGAAATATATATACCTTAGTAGTAAATCTACTCTTTTTCCTAGAAGTTACTATTTAAGTGACTAGACCAGCAAATGGAGAGACAATCAGGGTGAAAGTCACTTGGTTTAAAGACTGCTCTTCCGAAAAGTATGAGGTCTCTGGCAACATATATAATTTGAATGAAAATAATCAGTCACAAAGACAATCCACTCAGAGTTTTACCTGAGTTGTGAAACTATTCATGGTTAACATCAAATTTCTAAGCCCACACTGCTTTACCAGATTTTCATTAGCAGATCGGAGAAGTAACTGTATCTAAGATGGTTCAGTCTACAAGCTTACATATGTTCTTTATATTTAGAATGTCTTTCATTCTACTTTTACATGTATGGCCAAATGGTCCCATATTAAAACATCCTCTCTAACTTTTTAACCTGCTCACTACAAATTATTTTAATAATCTCCCACAATAACCAGTCATAGGGAATTCAATAGCTGCTAGCACCATAGGCTAGTTTCTTCTACCTCGGTGTGTCCTATAAAAAGGAATGCTAATAAGAAACATAAAACATTTACTTTCCACAAAGGGAGAGTCTAAACAGATCAGTAGTTTAGAAAGATGCTAGCTTTACACTAATAGTGTTCTTCAAAGGACAAAATTAACAAAGAAATGCTTTGTTTTAGATACAGAAGAAGTCCTGCACTAAGGGGCAAGGACAGTCTTACCTTAGAAAGGAAAAGCAAAGGTTCCTCTTTGTAGCCCAGCCGTGTGTAGACAAATACGGGCAGAGCATAATCATGTGATGTCATAGTAGAGATCCTCAGTGATTCACGCACCCGAAATTGTGAGAAGTGCAAAGTATTTTCACTGTCTGCAAAGGATTTCCTAATACTAACAGCAGGATACAGGGCAGTACTGCTGTTCCAGAGCCAAGAGAGGTCATTGTTCCTCAAAACTTCCTCTTCTGGGCATGACCCGGTATAGTTTGTAGCATAAAAATTGTAATTGTGGCAGTCAGGATACAAGTAATAACCCCAAAAGCCCTTGGGTCTGCTCTTAATTCCCAATTTGATAGTTTCCTCCATGAAAGCTTTTGCACTTTTCTCAAAAGTTGCTTTGGCTAAATATTCAATATCAGCAGTGGATATGTTCTCCTTCATATCAGAAATAAGAGTTCTTGACTTCTGTCTGTAGATATCCTTGGTGTTCCAGTTCCGGGCCCACTGTGGGCGCCAATATTCCCAGTCTATAACAGCAAGTCCACTGAAATTTTCAGAAGGGATGTAATAATTAATATCCTGGTAAGCCTTTTCCAGGTGTACCTGTAAGCTTGTGTTTTGGGGAAGACCACCATTGATGGGTACCCCTTCTGATGTATACCATGGGTAAGATCCCAATTTGTTGGCATAAAATATAACAACATTTTGCCTCCTGTCTTTGAGCCGAGGGCTTCCAACCATCTGAAACACTTTTAAGTTCACTGCCAAATTATATTTTATCAAACACAGGTCTGTTGGAGCATTCCAAGCAGCTATAAAAGGTTTCCTTTGATAAACTGGAAGTCGAGCAGGTTTTAGGGATGAGATAGACTTCAGGATAAAAAATATGAGCAGCCCTGATGTAAGATGTACTGGTTGAACAACACAGCGTCTTAATTGTCCTTCAGACAATAGTTGCATGATAAGATAGAAACTTACACTACCTCTTCTTCAACGTAATCCAAAAGGCCTGTGGAGAAATTTAGTTTTCCATTAGTGGTTACTCCTAAGAGCAGGGATGCTGTGACTGCTTATTTATATTTTCAAAGAACGATTTATTTTAAAATTATAACAATTTGGATGAATGAACTGAGATGTAAAATCAAGTGTCATGATCAAGTTTCTACTCAGGGATAAGGAAAAGAATTCAAAACGTGCCTAGCAGCTACAAAACCTTTATATCCATAATAAAATATGAAGAAGATGTGAGGTCCGTGATGAAAAACAGATGTGAAATAATACTTACAATCACATTGGAAAACTTGCCAATATGAGGCATTACAACTTAAAACGCTTTAATTGCTTTCTTATAACAATTATATAACAATCTGTGATTGCACTTTGATTTCCCAAAAGAGGAAACTAAGACAGAAATGGAGAGCTCTGATTGATGTCCCATCACGTGAAAGATGAGGCCATACAAGAAAATGCTATAGGGAATGCTTGGATAGGTTAGAGGAGTGACTACCCTGGCTGTGAGGGATGTAAGAAGAAAACTGAGGTCGGTGACAAGGAACACATCAGTGGAGGTGCACTCAGGATGAATGAGTACCAGATGGAGAGTTGTCATGTTTCCCTTTCAGTCTTCTGGGAGAAACTGCAGAAGAACTACTTTTAGGTGGCTACAGCAAAGACCTTATTGGTGTGAAGTGTTCTGTTGTACCAGGGAAATGGTATGCCTTATGCTTTAAGTATGCCATCATGATGTTAAGACTTGTAGCAGACATTTGCTGATTAAGAGCTGAGGAAAAAGATTCCTTTCCAGTTCCTTTGTGGTAAATTCTGTAGTGAAATGTGGAGTGAAATAAATATTGGGTAGCTTCATGGGTTACCTAGAATTTTTATTCACATTAGTATGCTAGACCTGAAAAATGCTATGAGTTTTGGTTGGTGACCTCTGGTGGTTAAAATGATAATTGCATACAATAACTGAAATTCTCCTAAGTCAGAAGAGGTTTCATAGGAAGATCCTCTATCAGAGTTTCTGGTTTGAAGTAAAATCTACCATATGTGAACAGAAAAGTTCTGCACCAAGAGAACAATGTAGGCATAAAACAGCAGAATCATGGACATTAAACGCTCACCAAAACGCTCATCAGATCCAGTTCTAAACAAAGAAAGGTGTTTGTGTGTGTGTGTGTGTGTGTGTGTGTGTGTGTGTGTGTATGTGTGTGTGTGTGTGTGTGTGTGAATGTGTATGTGTATGCAAGTGCTCTTGCCTGCTCATGAATGTGTGAAGACCAGAGGTCAATGCCCAGTATCTTGCTTTATTACTCTCTCAGTTTTTTAAGACAGTAAGCACTTCTTTCTGAACCTTAAACCCATTTATTCATCTAGGTTGCTGGCTAGTGACCTTTAGGATTCCACCCATCTACATTGCCCCAGTGCTGGGGTTACAGGTGAGTTCCACGGCATCTGCTTTTATGTAATTGCTGGGGATCCAAACTCAGGTTCTCATACTTCTGCAACAAGCACTTTTCTCATGGGACCATCTCCCTCAACTCCCGTCCTCAGTGCTGGAATTTTATCACCATTATCAACACCACCGCTTAGACTCATTGAATCCCAAGATCTCAACTCAAAAGCTTGAGTAGGATGTATCTAGGCAGTTCTATCGAGGTCCAAATCAGCATCAAAGCTCTACTGAAAGCTGGGGAAGCATTTGGACTTTGGGGCTTACTTGGTGAAACGATATTTAAGAAGTCCTAAAGTAAAGTGAAACATTCAAATGTCATTTTTAATTAAGTATTTTCTTTCATTGGATAGATCTCTACAGCCTGAAGATGAATAACACTACTCTACCTACTAGCATACAACTGAATTTTGCTTCAAGCTTCCTCAGGTCCCCTTCCCCTCACCCCATCCATGCATCCACAGCCCCTGCTTCTGAGCCCTGCTGTACCTCAACCGGTGGAAGTGCAGATCACTGCCTGACTTCCGCACCTAATCATAATCATCCCATAGCAACCTGCCTTTGCTTCCTGGCCTCCCCATGCTCCTCTCATGAAAGTCTATTTCTTTAAATGCGTCTTTAATTGGCGGAATTGAGAGAGATTTGATAACATATTGACAGAATGGATGGGTGAGGAGTTTAACCTGGGTTTGCCCCTAAATTCTATCATCTGTTTCTCTCTGCTCAGGAGCCGGGTTTACGGGGGAACATAAAACCATCTCTGAAGACATTTTGGAGGCCTTTAAACAAAAGAAAAAGGAAGTAGGTTTCTTTTTTTTTTCTATTTTTCGGAGCTGGGGACCGAACCCAGGGCCTTGCGTTTGCTAGGCAAGCGCTCTACCACTGAGCTAAATCCCCAACCGGAAGTAGGTTTCTTGTCAGCTCTCTTCACCCCATAGAGAAAGGCATGCTCATGAAGGCTTCTTTACTACTATACTGTGATTTTGGGCTTCACAGTTCCAATGTTGCCCACTGAAAGATGAACACTACAAAGGCCACAGAAAGGTGAAATGTGTTTCCAGGAACCCCTCCAGCCCCTACGATCTTACCTCTTTGGTTTACTCTTCCAGATAGTGAAGACGGCGAGTACGTGGCCCTTGGGTGGAGTCTGCCACATACAGACAGGGGTCAGCGAAGAAGCCACTCTCCTCTATTCCTCTCAGCAGAACAGTTGTGATAAACTATGTTTAAAACCTAAAATGAGTAAACCAACACTCAGAAGCTGTTGAAACCATGGAGCCTGACTTTAGATGGGGTAATTTCACAGGCTAGCAAAGATAGGCTAGTTCACTGTCAAGCCACGATAAAAGTGAGTCAGTGTAAGGGCCCCTTTAAATCGTGTTCAAGCAAGGGAGGTGTTGGTGTCAGGGTTGCAATGCACGAATTCCAAACACATCTGTCTCAGAGGAACAAATGACTACAGAGATGGTTCTGCTCTTGTGGTTTTCTGTTTATTTGCTTGTTTGCAGTCTTAGGAATGAAATCCGAAGTCTTGCGCATAACCACTCTTCATTACTCACACATTGACTCCCTCTGGGTACATTCCCCCTCCCCACTCTTAGACTCTCTCAAGTCACCCAACCAAAGTTGAAGTCCTACAGATAGCTCTCTCTGACATCCTTTTGCCTGTGGTGCCTGGAGATATAAACATTCTGTTTCTTCCATAAGCAATAAGCCCCCTTAATTGAGTACTAGTATGCCCTGATGGTCTTCGAATCTCTGGACCCTTAGCATTCATGCAAGCAATATTTCAGTAAAACAAACTGAGCCTAGTTCTGGAAGGATCAGGATGACTATAAAGTACTTCCTGTGATGACCCCAAAAGACTGTTGATTCAAAGTGTTATGAGTAACAGTATTATGGTGTTTTTAACAATCGCCACTTTTTTGGGGGGGAAAAGGATGTGTTTTAATGAATAAAGATATTTACATATCCAGATAACTTTTGTTCATTTTAGTTTACGATATGGCTTCAGGTAGAACATATTTTCACTGCTCATAAATTCTAACCTTTAAAGTTAATTTTACTCTCAAAAATTTTGTTCAGAGGAAGTAGATATTCTTGCACAGAACAATTCAATATATTTTTGTTTAGCTCAGCATTGCTAGTAATACTGAGAATTAGGAAAAACATATAAGTATCTAGTACATAGTGTTATTAGTTAATCATCTGTATATAGCAAAACATTTTCTTTTTATGTTTCTAATTTTTGAAAAATACGTAGAACATATAAAATTTAATAATCAGTAAAAGTAAGTTGTTTGCAGTTTGGACAAAGTATACCACTAGTTGTCACCTATAGCTTCACTTTAAAGGCAAACTAATCTTTACTAAATTAATCCTGTCAATCCATGAGCTTGGGAGATCTTTCCATCTTCTGAGATCTTCTTCAATTTCTTTCTTCAGAGGCTTGAAGTTCTTTTTTTTTCCGTTTTTTCTTTATTAACTTGAGTATTTCTTATTTACATTTCGAATGTTATTCCCTTTCCCGGTTTCCGGGCCAGCATCCCCCTAACCCCTCCAACCTGAATATATGTATTTTCTTCTTTGGTTCTGATGAGAAACAAATCCAGCACCTTGTACATGTCCATGGAAAACAGCACTCTATCCCTGAACTATATCTCTACCTTTGTTTACTTTTTCTTGGTTGTGTTTAAATTTTGTATTATTTTTGTTTGGGAGACTAGATCTTTCTTTGCACTAAGGCTGACCTTGACCTGTAATCTTCCTGTCATCATCTTCCAAGTGCTGGAATTAAATTATTCCTTAGTCTTGACGATAGCTCAATTTTTTCCTTTTTTTATTCATGCATCAAGGACAGTGCATATTAAGATTAAAGAAATTACCCAGCAAAAATTTTAAAACTCATACTCTCCTGACATCATCATAATACATTGCAGAAGAAATCTAATGCTCTAATTTATAACCCTTCTTTTTCTTTTACCTGATGTTGGGATTTAATTTTTCAACACCTTTTTAAGATGTCAAGGGAAATTAATAAAGGTTGACAGAGATATCCTAGAGTTCTCAGTCCCTTGGAGATCCAACAGATGTGATTTTACTTTCAAACTCTCAAAGAAAGTATAGTTCACTGTGGTGTTTTCCTAAACATTATAAAATACATAAATATTTATCAAGCTGAAAAGCAGGTTGAAGCTGGTGATCTCAAAGCTGCATTGGCAATTCTGTAGTAGTAATTGCTAGGTTACAATCCAGTAACAGTCACTGGAGCAACAGCCTATAAGAAGCATGCTTTTTCCTTATGAATTCCTTCCCTTTTAAATGTCATAACTCAATGAGCTGGGTTTCTGCCTGCTTGGAAAAAAAAAAAAGGTAGGTAGATAGATAGATGATAGATAGATTGATAGATAGATAGATAGATAGATAGATAGATAGATAGATAGATAGATAGATTCTCAATGGGTTTTTCTCATAATGTTTAATTAAAAATTTAGCACCAATTGTATTGCAATACAATCCATTTTATTATCATATCTCTTGAAGGCCTGTAATTTATAAGTGTGTCCAGAATTTTCTATAAGTCTGTTTCACAACATAATCAAGGAACACCAGTATGCCTTCGTTTTAAACAAATTTTAGAACTACTGTGATATCTGGGTTCCTTTCTATTCTTCTCAAAATAAGCTTTAACTTTGTAAGTATATAATATTAACCATTTCCGGGTCTCCTGTTACAAAGCTATTTCCTCTGGATGGAAACCTTCCCTCATAGAGGGAGTGTTGGTACTCACAGGGCTCCAAACATTCACAGGAAATTCGTAAGAAGTGCCAAGCCACTCCACAAAGCTCTGTAATTCCCAAATAGCTGCGGCGGAGGACACCTCTTGGTGGTGAGCATTCATACAACTTACAAGAGGAACTGGTTGTACAGCTCTTTTGAGTAATCACCTATCATCTGGAGGCTGAGCCTCCATGGCGAGCATTTCCTGTGAAGTGGGAAGGAAGCTTCTCAGTGATGGGCAGCCACCCAAGAGCCATTCACGGTCCAGAAAGTCACTCCGTGCCTATGTTCTCACAAGCATCCCTGATAAACTCACTGGTGATGAAAGCCAGATTTGGGTGGGAACCTGTCTTTGCTATGTCGGTGTTCTCTATTTGGAATAAATAACAACGTTTCTATGCATCTTCTCAGGAAAATTCACATAATACTAGTAAATGGAAACTTCACTGTTTTTCAATATAAGTCATACTTCTTTGTGAAGCAGAACCATTTTGTTTTTTTTTTAAAGAAATGCCATCTAAGAGAGGATATAAACTCTAATTCTTTAGCACAAATATATGGAGTCCTGCTCACTCGTTCATTGCCTCCCTGAAATCCCGTGTCACACTCGCTGCTTGAGTTTCCTCAGGGACAACTTTCTTACCCTGCACAGCCATGTCACTGAATTGAACAGACTCTGGGCATCTTACAGCTATGCTCTGCTCTCCCACATGCCACCGATGTATGCCTGACCGTACAGCGTTCTCTGACTTTATAACCACCTTCTAACTGAAATATCTCCGTCAGCCTTCAGATGGTAAGTTATCAAGTTCATTAAAGCTACCTAATCTGAAAAGGCTTTGGTACCTAAACAAAGGGTTAATGAAATAATCCGTGTACTAAGTCCTTTTCTTAGTTCATTTTTTTTAAAGGTTTATATCTTGAGGGATTAGTTACATAGTATTTCATCTTTGTCTAAGGTCCTGGACATAGACTTTCAGCATCCTTTCTGGATTAATGAGAAACCCCAATGTGGCAAGTAAATGTGGCAAGCAGTGTATGCTATCTTATAACCAGGGAATTAAACTCCTGACCAAATAGCAAACAGTTAACTAAGTATTAATTTGTGTCCATTTTTTAAAGGTCATCGGATAACTGGATCTCTACCTTAGGCTTGGTACATGTACAATAGTAAAGAAAATGAGTTTCTATATTAGTTGTAGAATCATACATTAATCATCAATGCAAAGGAAATGTCCTTTCAAACAAATGAGTTTTGACTTTTTACAATAGGTTTTTACTTCCCCAAGATTACAAATTGCACCCTGGATAGTTACAAGCCTTGCAACTTGAAAACAAATCAACTGCCAGGTGGGTGGGTGGTGCACACCTTTAATCCCAGCACTTAGGAGACAGATGATCTCAGTGAATTGGTTCAAGGCCAGCCGAGTCTACAGAGTGAGTTTCAGGACAGCCAACGTTACACAGAGAAACCCTATCTCGAAACAAAACAAAACAAAAATAGTAAAGTGATTTGGAATTATAATTCCCCCATGCAATGTAAGAGGATCTTCTCACATGGGGAAGCAATAGAGAAATGTACCAAGCACCAGTTCTGGGCTGCACTGACATGACCATGACAGGTTTTGAAATACCTATGCAAAGAAAGGAAGTGTCCAGACTGGAGTAGCCAGTTCCTGACACACCTGACATACTCTACCAAAGAAACATTGCCTCATGTGTTCTTGTCATTCTATTTCGTGAAAGAATCTTAGAAACTATCTTACCAACTAGGAAGAGGGGTCACATAAACATGCTCACATACACATATTTTTTCTAAAAAAGATGAGACAAAAGTACAAAAGTACAAACTGGTTCGAGAAAGACAGTCAGAGATTATTCTCTACTCAGTTGCTTTCGGAGTGGTTGGGTAAAATTTAAACCTATTTTTGTGATAGAAACTATAGAACTATAGAAACTATTTTGTGATAGAATCTATTTTCTGAAGCCTTTCAATAATACATGTTTCCTAAGAACTGTAACATTTTCTATAAACAGCAGCCCTCCAGTATTAATCATTGTGATAGATCAATAATTACAGAATAGATTACAAGACATTACTAAAGATTATGAAAACTATTTTATTGAATAAATGCACTGCTACTGTAATGGAAATTGTTAGCATGAGGAATTTTTTACCACTAATTATTACAAAATGATTCAAGTGTGTAGCACTCCAATAAACCTGCGTTGCAGCTGTTTACCAGGCCTGCTTTGCGAAATACCATTTACCACCTCAGAACTTACGGCCGTGACACATGCTACAAAATCCTGCTTTTCAGAGAAACTCTAAACATAAAAGAGAAGTAACCCAGCTTGACTAAACACAAAAGCGAGAATATTTTCAAATATAAATATGTAGTGGATAAAAATTACTAAATTTAATTTACAACTACCAGGGACAAACACATTTTCTAAGATCCTGGATTCCCAAAAGTAGTTCATATTTAAGAAGGTACTTCAGTTGAACAATAAAAGTTAGCTAAAAGAAGAAAGTGGAATATTCAAGGAAGTGAAGATTAGTTTCCTTCTAGTTGTTGTAAGAAGACATTTTGAAAAACAATCTTTAAAAATTTTTTTCAGACGGAGCATAAAGTATAGTTTACCTTTGCTTTTGTTTGCCTGCTGGTCCTTTATTCACCTGCTCCAGAGCAGTGGCTGGAGCGGCCAGGATGTCCCAGCACTCCCGGAAGCCTGTCATTACAGGGCTGACTCAGTCCTCCAAGCTAAACAAGAGGCTTCCATTAAATCTCTTTATAATCAAAGTCAGGCTCCCTTCAAACTATCTTGGTATAAATGAGCACTGCTTCCTTAAAATATCCAATTTAGATTCGCTGACCCGAGCAGGGAGAAAAGACAACTGATTGGGATTCCAATGGGAAGCAGTCAAGAGGACTGCGTGGGTAAGATTTCCAGAAGGAAGAGCAAAAGGGGGTCAAAGGCTTTGTGCGCCCTATGTTATTTTAACAAACAGACCCTCATGTGCCGGCCTCAACAACAGAATCACTGACCTCAGCGGGTCATTCCATATCATCCTGAGAAAATGACCGAATCAACCAGAACTGGCGACTCAAGGTGATGAGTTGAGCGGGTATTTGTAATGATGTGCCATTCTCTGCTCCCGGGATTAGACAAAATAAATATAAAGCTGGATACAAGAAGGGTTGATAAGACTTACACACTGAAAACAGATGCGATGAGGAAATGCGAAAAATGAAACAGAAATAAACAAGGTCCATAGAAAAACAGCACTGTGGAGTCCTCAGCTATTCCTTCCTTAAAAGACGCTTCCGCAGTAGAAAAGGAAAACACATGGCGTGGATGGAAGGCAATTCTCAGAGTTATCTGTTGGAATATTGTTTATAGATCTCAGAACAGCCAGTCGTCTTTGCCATTCCCCAAATATGTACATTGTCAAGCAGGACTGATACCCATCAGAATATTTAAACAGCTCTTCCTCTATAAGGGCTCCACTTGTGATTTGGATCAAATGCAAAAGTGTAGTTTAAATGCAGAAAGGTGGTCTCCCTAGTGCGCATAGAAAGCAGGCTGTTCAGCTCTCTGGGAATTAACACTCTTCTCTCAGGATAATTCCCTCCTTCCTTTGGTAATTATGGGAGTTCCTACCAACCTGTGTGCCTTCCACTCACGTGCATCAGATGGAATGCTACTTGTGGACATGCCCCAGTCTTTATCACAAAGATCATCTCCCATGCAGTACAGAATTCTGTTTCGTAAGTGGCTCAAGCTCGGGAGTTAAATCCCTATGGTAGATTTTTTTCAACAACTTGAGTCCTTCAAGGATATGATGACCAAGGACTACCAGACATATAATACTAACCAACAGTGTGAAGGAGAAGAAATTAAGAAAGTGAAAACTGGTACTAGAGAATGGGGAAGTGGAGATAAAATACATAACACTGACAACATTTAAAAAAAAAAATGAAGTGTAGTGATGGCTATTCCTAACTGTCAATTTGATTACATCTGAAATGAACGACAACCAGAAATGGAGGGCACACCTGTGGTCCAGATCTTGAGGCTGGAAGACACAAGGTTCTAACCCAGATCTTGGCATGGAGATCCTGAGGCATAGTGGTTATGAAAAGCTTAGGTCCAGGCAAGGTAGTACACGCCTTTAATCCCAGAAGACTGAGGCAAGCAGATCTCTGAGTTCAAAGCCAGCCTGGGACAAGGCAAGTAGGATGAGGGTCTTTTTTTTTTTTTATTAACTTGAGTATTTCTTATATACATTTCCAGTGTTATTCCCTTTCCCGGTATCCGGGCAAACATCCCCCTCCCCCCTCCCCTTCCTTATGGGTGTTCCCCTCCCAACCCTCCCCCCATTGCCGCCCTCCCCCCAACAGTCTAGTTCACTGGGGGTTCAGTCTTAGCAGGACCCAGGGCTTCCCCTTCCACTGGTGCTCTTACTAAGATATTCATTGCTACCTATGAGCTCAGAGTCCAGGGTCAGTCCATGTATAGTCTTTAGGTAGTGGCTTAGTCCCTGGAAGCTCTGGTTGCTTGGCATTGTTGTACATATGGGGTCTCGAGCCCCTTCAAGCTCTTCCAGTTCTTTCTCTGATTCCTTCAACGGGGGTCCTATTCTCAGTTCACTGGTTTGCTGCTGGCATTCGCCTCTGTATTTGCTGTATTCTGGCTGTGTCTCTCAGGAGCGATCTACATCCGGCTCCTGTCGGCCTGCACTTCTTTGCTTCATCCATCTTGTCTAATTGGATGGCTGTATATGTATGGGCCACATGTGGGGCAGGCTCTGAATGGGTGTTCCTTCAGTCTCTGTTTTAATCTTTGCCTCTCTCTTCCCTGCCAAGGGTATTCTTGTTCCCCTTTTAAAGAAGGAGTGAAACATTCACATTTTGATCATCCGTCTTGAGTTTCATGTGTTCTAGGCATCTAGGGTAATTCAAGCATTTGGGCTAATAGCCACTTATCAATGAGTGCATACCATGTATGTCTTTCTGTGATTGGGTTAGCTCACTCAGGATGATATTTTCCAGTTCCAACCATTTGCCTACGAATTTCATAAAGTCATTGTTTTTGATAGCTGAGTAATATTCCATTGTGTAGATGTACCACATTTTCTGTATCCATTCCTCTGTTGAAGGGCATCTGGGTTCTTTCCAGCTTCTGGCTATTATAAATAAGGCTGCGATGAACATGGTGGAGCACGTGTCTTTTTTATATGTTGGGGCATCTTTTGGGTTTATGCCCAAGAGAGGTATAGCTGGATCCTCAGGCAGTTCAATGTCCAATTTTCTGAGGATCCTCCAGACTGATTTCCAGAATGGTTGTACCAGTATGCAATCCCACCAACGATGGAGGAGTGTTCCTCTTTCTCCATATAGGATGAGGGTCTTAAAGCCCTTGCCCACAATGATACACTTCCTCCAACAAGGCCATACCTCCTAATAGTACCACTTCCTGGGCCAAGCATATTCAAACCACTACAAGTATCAAGTCCACAGAAGAAGAATTCTGAGTTCAAGGCCAGCATGCACAGCATTAGAAGACCCGGTGATCCTGTGTCAGAAAATAATAAAGCAGTAACAAAACCTGATATTTTTACAGAGATTTAGATTGGTGCTAAATCTGCTACCATGAGAAAGGAAGAATGACATGTATCCAGCCCCCCACCCCAAAAGAACTCTTTAAAATCAGAGGATTAAACTGGGTGCTATAGAAAAAAAAGTGAGGAAAAAAAAACACAATACAAAGCAAGAATTTCATAAAAGCTTAGAACACTAGAGAGAAAAGCAACACAAGACTGATACAGAAGAGCCAGGACTCAATCCAATAGAAATGTTGCAAATGAACAGAGGGAAAGAGGGAACAGAATTAACTTTAAATAGTAAAGTCCCCCTGAGCTGAAGGCAGTAGTCTGTATTTGAAGAGAACTTCAAAAGACATGGTGAAGAAAGCCATTCCTATAAAAATAAACACGCCACAAATTCGCTGAGAGCCGAGGGGTGTGATTATAACATTCTGTTTGTGAGATGAAGATGTGCATCCCTTCTGATTGGAAAGAAGGAGCAGTGTGGAATGGTGAGGGAGAAATATAAGTGACTAAAGGAAAGGGTTGTGTCTAAACAAAGACTGCTATGCTTGTTTGTTCAACAATGAATGGGAGGTAGAGAGTGCTAACCCAACACTAACTTGTTCCTTCTGCTAGGCTCACTCAGGTCAAAGGTGAGGGAGATGGGGTAATGGGGAGATGGATTTATAACAATGGGTTGGGAGATTAGGAGGTGGTGGAGCCCGAGAGACCCAGATGTAAAGTGAGTTAATAAATTAGTGGGGAAAAAATGTAATTGGTAGCCCCTCCCACAAGTTTCTAACATAATCTTTATCATCTTGTAAGATGCTCCCTCTACTGAAGTCACATACTTTGTTAGACATTGGGCCAACAGAGGATTCCTTTGCTGGTTGCCTTAGGAAGCATATCTGAAATAGATATGAAAGACACAAATGTCTTTGTCTTTGAGTTAAACACGACTACTTCTCATTTTCACGAGGTGGCTAATGAAGCACAGAGTGCAAGCATATGCCAGCTAACGGAAGAGACAACAAGGCCTGAATTTGACTTCAGATTTGCAAAGGACAGTTGTAAAAATCTCCTGTTAGAAATGTGACCGTTGGGGCTCCTGAGATGGCTCTACACTGAGGAGCACGAACTGTTCTGGAAGCGGACCTGGGTAGGGTTCCCAGCACCCACATGGCACCTCACTACTGTCCAGGATTCCAATTCTAGGGGACCTGAAACCCTCTTCTAGCCTCTGAGGGCACTGCATGCACGTGATGTAGATACCTAGATATAAGCAATGCAAGTCATACACAAAAATATTTTAAAGAACCAAAATGTGGCATTGTTTGTATTTTATAATACTAGTGAAATCAAATCCATTAGTGTTCTTACTTAGAAAACTGTAAATGACTATCTAGGGTTGCTAGCATTTCTTCTACTAATTGTTTTCCCCTTTCTCCTAATATACCAATCCTTTCATATTCCCTAATGATTTCAGGAGCATTTTATTTTTTTATTGGATATTTCTTATTTACATTTCAAATGTCATTCCCTTTCCTGATTTCCCTGGCCATAAGCTTCCTATCCCATCCCCCTCTTCTTTTTCTATAACAGTGTTCCCCTTCTCCAACCACCCCCCCTTCCCACCCACTCCCAACATTTGCCTACACTAGGGGACCCAGCCTTAGCAGGACTTCTCCCATTAGTGCCCAACAAGGCCATCCTCTGCTACATATGCGGCTGGAGCCATGGGTCTGTCCATGTATAGTCTTTGGGTAGTGGTTTAGTTCAGGGGCATTTTAAACAGTGGATTCTGCCTCTAATGCATTCATTGGTAGCTGGATACAACTGAGCATGTCTCTATTATTCTTTACCTGTTTTATTACCTTCATCTTCAAAATGGTATTATTACTCAACATTTGCCTTTCCTGCTTTACCAGAAGGAGTTAGGTGTCTGAGCCCTGATGTAATAGCTGTTAAATACTTTTTCATCACTGGAAGACTAGGAAGAGTCGTTGCTCCTTGTGTGTCTTAGTAGGCAACTGAATGCTTATGAAAGACATTGCATGCTTGTGCCAAAGGCTTTAGTTCCTGTAAATATGGGTTTTGTGCTACAGGAGACCAACACAACAGGAGAATTTATACATGCCCATCAATCTAGGTTCCCATACTGCTTTCTTTACTTTTTACTTTTTCCCAGAACACATAATGGAATAACTAATTAATGAAGCAATTAATGTGACTGTGAGAATCTGACTTTATGACTTTTCATAAAGTTCTATGTGTGTTCCAGGATGATATCTACCTAATAATGCAAAATTTAAGACATATTAGAGAGGAAAATACCTGTCCTAGCCTTAGAAAACTAATAATAGGACACCACACTCTATTGAGCCTTTGTGGAAACATTGGGTCTTTGTGAAATAAAATTATTTGGATGACAGCTAGGTTATGTCAGGTCACCATAACGAAATTTTCAAATGAATTACCATCCAGTGACAATTAAGAGGCTGTTTGGTTAGAGTGTATTTCAATAAACCAAAAAGTACTGAACAAAAGAATTTCTGACACAAATTCAATTGTGTAGAAAGCTAGTAAAGTTTATCTTTTGATATTGATGAGACAAATGAACTCTGGATAAAGTTAATCCTTGATGAGACCATTTAAAGAGTCATTTTCATCTCCATAGGTGACGATCCTATTGGTGTCCTTCTTGTTGGTGCTGTTGTTTTTGTTATTGTTGTGATTTAAAAGTTCACAATCCCTGGAATGCAGAGTCCTTTCCTCTGGATTTGCTCTTTTTTTTTTTATTTCCCAGATACATTCTTTTGGATCTTTCCTATTTTGTTTCTAGTTCCTTATCCCCCCAACCATGCCCCCCAGACAAACTCTCACTATGTTGTCTTGACTGACTTGAGCTCACTTTGTCAGCTAAGCTGGCCTTGAACTTGTCATCTATCTCTGCCTTCCAGGTGCTCATATTATAGGAGAAAACTCTAATATCTGTCTCCCTGATAGTGTTGACTTAATTCATCTGCTCCCTGATTTCTCACTACAAAGGCCTTATGTGATAATCTTTTATAAAATTTCCAGTGCTTTCTAATACCTCCTAATGCCTTAAACCTGTTTCCTCTTAATTCTATAGACTACTATCACCATCATACGTGTCTGTTTATCCTTAACTTCTAATCTCCATGAGATTAGAATTCCAATTACCCACCATGAACTGAGCAACCAACAATGTGTATGAAACTTAAAACTAAAAGTTCTTTAGAAAAGGCTTGCAATCAGAGAAAGATAATGTTTTCTTCTCTTCGGTGTTTTACAGAAAAATTACCATTGTAGTAGGGAATAGGAAAAAATTCATCAGAATCACAAATAAGGCCATGCCAACAGAAACTGCTAAATTAAATCCAGTTGCAGGAACCTTGTTCTTTTGGAGATTTGGAGAGTGAGATCTGCAGGACTCTCCGTGCCAGCCATAGTAACAGTGACACACAAATCCATTCTTCATATTCACTATTGCCTTCAGTTTACTTTTTGGAGAAATGACAAAATTGACACCTTTGCTCGTGACAGAATTCTTTTGGCTATCTTCAGGCATATGCAGATAAAAGGAGGAGTCGGGGGTCTTCCGAATACATCTTCCATGGCTGTTACATAGACTTTGACTACAGAGCTTTGCTGCTGATGTTACATTGAGAGCATAGGGGCCCAATAGCCCATGAACAGTTTGTTGCAAAGATAAGCAAGTCTCCTGTAAGAAAAAAATATAAGAGATGCTTATAGAACAGAACAGAGTCCAGAGAAATAAATTCACATGTATACAATCAAGTGAACTTTGACAAGGGTATCTAGAATACACAACATGGAAAAGATCAACTTGTTAACAAATAGTGTTGGGGGAGGGGGATGATCTAAACAAAGTAGAACCACTCACTTATATAACATACAAACTCACTTATATAACATACAAAACAACAAAAAGTTGCTTAAACTTAAACACACACACACAAAAAAAAAACTGATAAAACTTTAAGCAGAAAGTGCTTTTCTTCCTAATTCCTGTCAACTGTGACAGCTTTTTTGCAGAAGACTAAAGGAACAAGAGGAATTATGTCAGACTTAACACTCTACAAACAAAGAAAAAGCAGAATTGTCAGTGGAATGAGAAGATATTCTACAAAGTAAAAGAAAAGATGTGTAAAACCCCTATTTCCCACAGTAACTAGTTACACATCTAGAAGTGACTCAAAAAAACATGCACGATAACTGAAAGGAACAAAACAAACACCAGCACAGCCAAGTTTGATGGTATAGACCTATAACCAGCTTCTTGGGAGGCTGTGGAAGAGAATCACAAGTCTGAGGCTTGCGTGACCCACAGAGTTGAGTTCAAGGCCCTCCCAGACAATGTAATAAGATCTCATCTAAAAACATGAGATAAAATGAAAGCCAGGGATATAGCTCACTGGGACAGCCCTTGCCAAACATATTGAAGCCTCAGGTTCAGTCCCTAACATAGAAAATATGGATAATAAACAGACAGGGACGTGGTGGCACACATCTTTAATCCCAACACTTAATTGGAAGGCAGAGGCAGGTGGATTTCTTTGAGTTCAATGCCAGACTAGTTTATATAGAACGTTCTAGGTCAGTTATATAAAGAGATTTTTGTCTCAAGGGGAATAAAAGCTGGCTAACTCACCTGTACAAAGAAATAGAAAAGACATAAATACATATTTGTAAATCTCAGGGAAAAAATGCAAATCAAAAGTATGATGAGACGTTACCATGTACCCATAAGGTTGGCTACTATCAAGACAAATGTAGAGATTACATGTATCAATTGCGTTGTTTGAAACCCTTTTAGCCTGCTGATTCAAATGGAAAGATACAAGACCTATGGAAAATAGTATGGAAGCTCTTTCAAAGTTAAAAATAGAGCTACCATATGCATGCATATACATGCACATACATATGTGCTCATATACACAGTTATGGGCATACATATTTAGAAAGGTTAAATTATGATCTAGAAGTAGCACCTACACTTCTAGATGCAAAACAGGGCTTCTTTGTGTAGTCAAGAACTGTAACTAACCCGAGTGTCCATCAAGAGATAAATGGGTAATGATCATGTGATACATATACAATCGAATATAATTCAGTCTTTAAAAAATAGAACTAAGGGGGAGTGGAAAGATGGCTCAGCAGTTAAGAGCCATCGAGAGATAAATAGATAGTGATCATGTGATTGATATATATACAATTGAATGTAATTCAGTCTTTAAAAATAGAAGAAGTAAGGGGGTGGAAAGATGGCTCAGTGGTTAAGAGCACTGACTGCTCTTCCAGAAATCCAGAGTTCAGTTGCCAGCAACCACATGGTGGCTCGCAACCATCTGTAATCAGATCTGATGCCCTCTTCTGATGTGTCTGAGGACAGTGACAGTATACCCAAATACTCAAAATAAATCTTTAAAAAAAAATAGAAGATTCTGCCATTTGTGACAAAGCTAAGGAACACAGAAGACATTATGCTGAGTAATCAAAGAAATAGCAAAAAGCACCGCAGTCTGAGCCCACTTATACCTGAGTTATCTAAATTGCCAAATCAATGCACTGAAAGATGCATGCATGCTTAACCAACAAATGTTAGAAATCTGCTGTATAACATGGTATCTATAATCAACAATACTGGATTATGACCTTCCAAATTTGCTATAACATAAATTCTAGGTTAAATATTCTAGCTACAAAATTTTAAAAATATCAAACAACTATTGTACAAATACAATTTTCCTTCCATGTACACTTTTATCATAAGCTACCATCAAAATAAAAAATTGTAAAAAAAAATCTATTCTTCATAATAATAAAATTATTTTCAATTTTTTATAATAACGTGTGTTCGGTATACATAATAGTGTTTATTTGACTAAAATTCCTGCCTTGTGAGTTTAAGTCTAGTACGATTTTTAAATGAAGAAAGTAAGACTGAGGGTAGTTACTTAACACACCTCAAATTATACCCTTAGAATATAATAATCGGCTTCTTACTTTAGGCTGCCCAATTGAAGATTACGCTGGTCCACCCTTCTGTTAGCCACAGTTTAGTATAGAGGTGAGTGATCAGTGTTCATCCCTACAGTCTTTGAACTTTGTTAAAGCCAAAGAAACAAATAATCAGCAGCCAACTGATGTGAGAAAACATTTTTAAATGTTTTTAAATTGTTTTACATGTTTAAGATCACTAGCTAGACAGCAGTTCTCAACCTGTGAGTCGCTATGCCTTTAGTAAACTTCTATCTACAAAAATGTCAATTCATAACAGTAGCAAATTTACCGTTATAGAGTAGCAATGAAACTAATTTGGTGGTTGGGGGGGAGGGGTCAAAGGATCACAGCATTAGAAGGGTTGAGAACCACTGACTAGAATGTAACACTAACAGAGAAATCAACACTGACCTTTGTATCAGAATATTCATATCCTCCCCACAATATTATTCCTGCTGCTCCCAATGCAGCACTTTCACCAATTGTGTGCACTAAGTCCTCCTATAAAAGAGAAGGACCAGGAGAAGTTTTTGTCAAGTCATGTTAACTCATTAAGATTGTTTGTTATTTTTTAAAAAAAAGTATAAAAGAACTGGAAAAGGCGATTTGAGCATTTTAGATTATCTGATAATATTTCAGTATGCCAGGAAATGCTGTAAATAATGAGGCTATAAAAATACATAGATTTTAATCTTTGATCTGGAGTTCTATAAAATATTGTTTAAGATAGACATATAAACATATAAAGACAATACAATGACATAATATCCATATTTAGGAGAGAAATAAAGATATATGAATCCTTGTATATAAACAGAACCAACTGCGACGATAAATTCTCTACTTAAGAGTATCAAGATAGTTCTGCTCCTAAACTCCATAGTGTGTTGAAGGAAAATAAACCACAGTGCCAGGGTGGGATACCTCATTATGTGCTGTCAGTCAGGAAGTCCCTAGAGGCCTTGTTAAATCAGCTCTTACCACCTCTCTTACCTACTTGAGGAGACCCTAGTGATGCAAACAGCATGTATCTTAGTTATAGGATACAGAGAAATCAAGTGAGACTGAACTAGACGTTTTCTCCTGACTGCCTAGATTTTCTAGTCCCAGAGAATGCTGTACGAGCTACTGGTTCACCCATCGGTGAACCCTAGAAATTATAAGACCAACATGCCAGGCAAGATGTGCCCACTATCTTTATGGAGATTACCAGCTGCTTTGCCTGATTGGATTTCAGGCTTGTTCCACAAAAACAAAATCCATGCATGTTGCTATAAACCTGGCCAAAAGCCAGCATCTCTCTAATTGGTATTAAGACTTGATCAGCAGCTCAACAAGAGGGAGACCGTGTCTGGTACCAAAAACTAGCTAACTACTTGGTGACAAATGATAGTGAGGACATGGTTAGTGGAAGAGAATCTTCCACCACTAATTTACTAAACCTTAGAAATCTTTAACAACCCATGCACATTTGTCTTTATACCCATACCTAAGTGTAGTTTTCACCCCTCATCCAAGAAACCTCTCTTTGCAACAGAGACCTTTATTACAACCACAGCCAACCAAAATGCAGAGCTGTGAATCCTTGTCCTAATAGATACCTCCACAACACAAACTCACCCCTAAGGCTCAGGGATCATTGTGGAAGAGGTAGTGGAAAGACTGTAGGAATCAGAGGATCAGGGAGCTTACTGTGAGATTGCATCTCCTAACAGTAGCAGTCTCTACCCATGAAAACTTCACTGACCAAATGTAGATTGAAAAGGATGACTTCTCTCTGTAACAAAGACACTTACTTCAACCATAACTAACCGAATTGCAGAATTGTGGATCCCTATCCTAATATACATCAACAACACTTCCCCACCCCTAATGCTCAGGGAACATTGAACAAAGATGACAGCAATAAACATGTTGAACTGGATGGAGGAAAGCCCATGAGGCCTCAACTCTACACAAAGAACTACCCAAAGGACAAGGCAACTGAAGAAACCTGGGAAAAGGTGAGGGGACCTTCCCCACGGAAGAACACAACAATTGCTTGTCCAGTGCCAAACACCAACCCTGAAAACAAACATATAGGTAGCATTATACGGGCTGAAGAGGTTATACTTAGGAATATATGTATATATACATACATACATAATATATACATATAATAATAATTAGTAAAAAAGGCTGCAAATTTGAAGGAGAGTGGGGAGGGTTAAATAAAAGTATGTGGAAGTGTTTGGAGGTGAAAAAAAGGAAAATGTAATCAAATTATAAATAATATTTTATATAAAAATATTTTAATATTTTATAATCAAAAAGTTTTAAACCCGTGATAAGGAAAGTCAGACTCCATGAGGAAACTGAATAGTATTCTTTATATAATGTAGAACTTCCTTCTAAATATTTATACTTATACTCATAGACAAATGCTACTCCCAAGCTTACCAGAGAAGCTTTATTTTCACTGAAAGGCTTTGTGAATCCAGTGATTCAAGCTGCCCGAGGTGCTGAGAGTACTCAGCCCTAAACATAACTGTTTCACCACCCCTCTAAGGTTCTCAATACAAATATGGATGAAGGCTGCAAAGTTCTACCTTTAAAGTGAGATATAGTCATTCCAAACACGTTATCTAAGCAGCTACAGTTGAGTTTACTGAACAAGCACAAGACTGGACCTGTCAACAGTGAATCATGAATGGGAAGAGCTCATGGACTCTACCCTCCTAACCATTTAACTATTAAGAAAGTCTAGGTGAGTTAGTCATTCATTGTCTCCAGTTGTAACCCAGAGATGAGTCCACCAGGTACCAATGGATAGTTCCAAACCCACAGTCCCATTGACAGCCCTTGTTAAAAAATCAAGATCACAGAACAGAACAAAAGGACCTGAATGTGGAAAAGAGATCTGTAGAAGGGAACAACAGTCACAAGAAAAGGAAGGAAGTATGAGAGGGTAGGGAAGGTATGAGGGTAATCAAAATGTATTATATAATGTATAAAATTGTCAAAGAACAAATACTATCAATAGAAAAAGACTTACTTATAAGCATTTATTACTAGAATAGTACAAATTTGCAACTTTAGTAAGATATATTTTTGCAGTCATTAAAAAAAAAACATTGGGTAGGGGTATCACTATGGTAGAGATCAAAGATAATAACTAGGGGTGATGGGAGTTGTTTTGTGAAAAATTAGAAGGCCCAACAAATGCAATGATCATCCAAAAAAAAAAAGGAGGGAAGATATTAGAGTCATTTCTAATTTGGACATATAATTCTTATCTACCTGTTGACAAATAATAGAAAGAGAAGAAAGAAGGCATTCAAATGACTTTTAAGTTGAGTGACTGAGTAGATTAGAAATTGAGGAGGAGGTTGTGTTCAGGGTTGTAGGCCAAAAACTAGAAGCAGAATGATAGGGAAAGTAAGGTGAACAACAGAGGAAATGGTCTAAATGTTTTCCTCTCCCATGATGTACTAGAGATTCTTTGAAAATCTGGGCACTCAAGGACCAGATGAGTAAATCTTCATGCCACGACCAAGCTTTCCTACACTCTGGAAAAGCTCCAATTATGTAAGCACTTAGCAAAAATAAGTGTCTCTTATTTGAAAGGCTTGGAACCTGAACTACTTCAAGTTTCTGACTTTCTCAGATTTTATCTTTAGTTTTGTGTGTATGTGGGTGGGGTGTGTGCACATGGGGAATTCCAGAAGAGGGTGTTGGGGCCTGTGGAGTTATGGTGACAGTCAGTTGTAAACTGCCTGATATAGATGCTGGGAATTAAACTCTAGTCTTCTGCAAGGGCTATATGAGCTCTAACTGCTGAAGCATCTCTCCCAATCCTACTCTCATACTTAAAATGTCAACTATAGGCTATCCCCTCTGAACTCTGCTTCATAAACCATATACTCTATCCATCAAAAAGTATACAGTAGATTAAAGCTATTAATAAATTTAATGCTTTCCTGATGTGCATGCATTATTTATCAACCAACAGTATAGATTATTTTTACCTGTTGTCTAAGAAGCATAACTTTTCAATGGGAGCTTTCTTTCAAAGAAGTTTTTGTTGATTCTTTCAAATGTGCCCTGGCAAAAGTCTGGTCTTAGATTTAAGTAATGCGTTACCATTTACATAGTAGAAGAAGTTCATCCCTTGTATTACCTTAAAAATTGCAGATCACAAAGACTAGTAAAAGGATCCCTAAGCAGAAATCCCCAAACCTGAAATGCTCTAAACTCTGAAACTGAACAGATCTGCTGCAACAAGAGAAATATTCTGCATCAGACCTCAGGTGTCTGGTTACAGTGAAAACATAGACACATTAAAACATTCTTAATTCACCATTTATTTTTAAGTGAATCCTTTAGCTTCTTGGATTATTAGTGCTGCTGTTAGTATTAATAACAGTATTATTGACCCTTCATAGTCATTAAATAATTTTGAATGGATAATTATAACCTCTAAAATTAGTTCTTTGAAATGCCCACCCTATTACACGCAATGTGTTTTAACCATGCTCCTTCCCCAACTATTGGATCCCCCTTGTTCAATGTTGTGTCCTCCTTTTCTTTTTTAACCCATCAAGTACAATTTGTGCTCCCCATATACTCTGAGATGTGTGGCAATCAACTGGATCATGGTTAGCCTCCCAGGTGTTAGACTCTAACAAAAACCAACCCTCCCTCTCTCCTAGGAGCTGTAAGTTACTCAGCTCCTCATCTGGGGCTGAAACTTTGTGTCCACCTCCTCTCTAGAATTCTGTTTGGCTTTAGTTTATGTTGGTCTTGTGCATGCTGTCACAACCACTCTGAGTCCATAAGTGCAAACCCATAAGATAGTTCCTACTATTTTCCTGCTTCCTCTTCTGCAATGATCCCTGAGCCTTAGGAGAAGTAGAAGTAATATATACCACTTAGGTTGAACATTCCATGGTCTCTTATTATTCTCTATACCTTAGCTAGGTGTGAGTCTCTGTATTAATCACCATCCAGTGCAAAAAGAAGCTCATTCTCTTTTTGTTTATTTAGTAGAATAGTAATAGTTCTACTAAATAATAGTAATAGTTCTTCACTAAGTCTTATGATCCATCTAGTTGAAGGTTCTTGATCCCAATAATGGTGTCAAGAATAGCTTTCATCTTGTGAAATAGGCCTTAAGTCTGACCATTAAGTGGTCAGTTGCCCATGATGTTGGTGTTAATATTACACCAATGGGCTTCCTTGCCAGGCTGGTAGTTATTGTAGCTCAAATAGTCTTTTTGCCAAAAGAATTTGAAAAGGTGATATTTGAGAAATCTGTCAGTTGAAGGATCATTCTGTGAAAAGACTTTGGAAAGCAAGAGCTGTGCCTTAAAGTATTCAGAGAGGTGGCTTTTAAAACAATATTATCATTATTATTATTATTATTATTATTATTATTATTAAGTGTGTGTGTGTGTGTGTGTGTGTGTGTGTGTGTAGATACACTGCAATCATGCATGTGTGCAGATTACAGAACAACTTTCAGGAGTTGTTTCTCTACTTCTCTTGTGGGTTATAGGTTGTCACGTCTGCAAAGCAAGGAAGTAATTTTACCTGTTGAACCTCCCACCTCTGGCCCAGACTGGCTTCTGAAATAAAAACTTAGTCTACGTTGTACTTGAAATAGTATTAGAATTAATGGTGTAAAGTTATCCAGAGGCAAAGTAACTCTACATGCATGAACTTCTTAAGAATTAATATTGCCTGAAAATGTAGGTTTCTTTCTGGTACAGAAAGTAGTCCATCAAAAATACTAAAGCAAAATCAAGGTAAAAGTGAATTCATGTTTGAGTCAAAGTGGAATTTTTTTTTACCATAGTGCTATAATTCTTTTTGTCCTTTATTGAATGAACCTACCATTTTGAATAACATTAGTAATCTTGTGATGCTAAAACTAGGTAGTCTAATCAATAACGTATAATAAATATTAGGTTAACAGGTTTTATTCTGAAATCTTATAGGAATAGTTGCTTCTGCACTTAAGTACCCTTACTGTAACATAGTGTTCTAAGGAAATGAACTCTAACAGTCTTATGTTTGTGTTAGTCATTGTAATAATGGAGCTGTTGGCACTCAGGTAGGGTTAGTAATTTTTTTTTAAAGATTTATTTATTCATTTATTATATATAAGTACACTGTAGCTGTCTTCAGATACACCAGAAGAGGGCATTGAATCTCTTTACAGATGGTTGTGAGCCACCATGTGGTTGCTGGGAATTGAACTCAGGACCTCTGGAAGAGCAGTCGGGTGCTCTTAACCGCTGAGCCATCTCTCCAGCCCCAGTAATTTTCTCATGAATCTATCTGCCTAATGGTTACATCCATACAGCAACGCCCCAAGTGACAATCCAGTTGATGGTTGAGCACTTCTAGAATCTGCAAATTCATTATGTCCCAAACGAGTTCACCAAAGAGTTCTAAACTTCATAGTCGGTGCTAAAGCTGAAGATACCCCTGTCCTGGCTTCATTTCCCATTGCTGTGATAAGATATTCTGAGGAGAATAACTCATGAAACAATGTGGTTATTGTCATTCACAATGTTAGGTTACAGCCCAGCATTTACAAAAAAGTCAAGATAGCAAGGACTGCAAGCAGCTAGTCACATTCGGTCACGAACAGACAAATGTCGGATGTCTGCCTGCTTCCCACTCGTCAGTTCACTTCTTCCTGTTTTATTCCATCCAGGATCCAAATCCAGGAAATGCTACATCCCATGTTTGTTCTTCCCACATCTATTAGCAGATTTAAGGCATTTCCCAACAGACATGACCACAGGGCAACCCAATTTAAACAATTCCTCACTGAGAATCTCTTCCCAGGGGATTCCCAGGGGATTGTGTCAAGTTGACAGTTACAACCAATTATCAAAATACCTATTTATATAAACTACTCACTCCGTTGACACTGGTAGCCTATACGATGGACTCCTAAGAAACATTCAATAGAATCCATGCCATCCTTTCAGCAAATATAATACTGTATAATGAAAAGTTCGTTTGATTAATACCTTAATCCCAAATCCCCAGTTTATACACTTCCAGTCTGGAAAACAACCAGAACCTTTACAATAAACTCTTGAGTTCTAAATGAGTTTCTTCGTTTCTTTGTTTCTTTGTTTGTGAGACTGGGTTTCTCTGTTGTAACACTGGCGATCTAAATTAGTTTCTTTTATCTTCTAAAACTCTAGATGGCATGTCTAATCAGTTGTATGGAATTTCAAAATTAAGTTGAATAAACATACTCCTTTAATATTAGAATAACATTTTAATGAGAAATAAATATCACCCAAAGGTTTCTTTCTAAATTTTACATATATTCTATTAACCCTACATTGTTTTTAATGTGACTTTTTTTTCTTACCTCTGACAAAGCTTCAATACTTTGCAAATAAAATGGTCTGGAAAAAATAAAAACTGGCAAAGCATAGTCCTTCCTAGCCTTTTCAGCAATTCTCAGGGCTTCTCTCACTCGAAAATGAACAAATTTCAGTGCATTTATGTCTGATTTTAATATTTTACTCAAATATATGGAAGGATAAAGTGCTGCACTCTTTTCCCACAACCACATGAGCTGGTCATTGCGGAAAATTTCATCGTCTGGGCAGCTACCTGTGTAGAACTCTGGATTTATCCGGTAATCATAATTGTAGCAATCTGGATAGAGATAGAAGCCCCATAAACGCTTTGGTCTCATTTCTAACGCCAACGTGAGAGTGACGTTCATTAAACTTTTTCCAGCATTTTCAAATTCTTGCTGAGCAACTGTTCTCACTTTCGTTTCGGCCCAGTCAGGATGATGGTGGCGAGTGAAGGCTAGCGAGTGGTTTTTATATATTATTCTGCCGCCCCAATTCCTATCCCACTGGGGCCTCCAGCCTTCCCAGTCAATAACAGCAAGTCCTTCTGATCGCCACAAAGAGACAGCATTCGCAATGTCATTGGCGCTTTTCCTGAGGTGCTCAGAGAGGTTCACATTCTGAGGTATTCCACCGTAGAAGGATATTCCATCTTCAGAGAAATAAGGATAATATCCCAGTTCCTTTGGATAAAATACAGCAATAGTGGATCCACTCTGGGTTTCAAAGGGATTGGGAATGATGTTGAACGCTTGAAGATTCATATTTACATCGAAGTTATCTTTACAAAACAAAGTAGGGGCAGCCCAGAAAATGTTGAAAGGTTGGTTCTTGATCACGGGAGGCATTGCTGGTTTGAGAGCGGCTTGAGTCACCAGAACCAAGAGCACCAGTTCACCAAGCTGCGCCACCCACTGGCTACACATGGATTGTTGTTTTCAGCATGACACAAGTGTACTAAAAGCAAAAACAAACAATCACATGAAGAACTCAAATGCCTGGCAAGTTTTAGAGTATAAATTAAATATTTTGAAAGACTTACAGGGTTTATTAACATACTTATTCACGGTGTCATCTGAACAAGAGAAGAGTGAGACTTTTGTTCCCTCCTTGAAATGTTGAAGGACACTTAATGAATACAGAATAGAAATTTCATACAAATCCTCTTCCATGTAAACACTATGTTCATCTATGCAAGCTTGCTTTTTTGTTCTGAATTTAACTTTCTATAATTCTGAGTAAATGACCCAACCCATCATACACCAGCAAGCCTTTAGTGTGAGGCCAACTAGAAAAGGGCATCTCAATACACTGTTACATTTTTCTATTAAAGAAATTCCAAAAACACGGCCACTTGGAAATTAACAGATATAGGCACTTAGGCAAATATTATGTAGAACAAAAAGAAATGACATGTATTAACAAAAAGGAGTACAGTGTATAGAATTTGAAGTATACTGACCTCAAAGGTTTATTTGATTGTTTCCAAACACAGAAGAGTTCCCACAGGAATAGCATAGGGTGACACAGAAACTAGAGATGCCATCAATCATCTGTTGTTGATTGTAGAGTTCGCTAACATCCTTTCTTGGGCACAAAAATGAACATTTAAAAAGTATTATTTCCTTAAGACCACTATTCTTCTATGAAAGAATTGGGCCATATTCTCAGCAGCTAAATTGCAAACAAAATTCAGCCTTTTAGTCACACACACAGTCAGTTAAAACCAAAAACTGCCAAAGAATCTCGACAGAACATAGGGACTAAGGAGTGACACATCCCAGCCAATCAGAACATAGCCTGAAAGCAATATGGCTGAAACTAGCCAAGTTTCTTTGGTATGTAGTGTACATACTTAAAACTAAGGGGTTGGGGATTTGGCTCAGTGGTAGAGCGCTCGCCTAGGAAGCGCAAGGCCCTGGGTTCGGTCCCCAGCTCCGAAAAAAAAGAAATTAAAAAAAAAAAAAAAACTAAGGTTTGCTGGTTAGTTTGGGCTGTTAACTTCACACAATCTAGAATCACCTCGTAAAAGAGTCTCTACTGAAAAAATATCTACATGGAAATTGGCCAGTGGATGTGTCTGCGAAGATTTTTTTGTTTATTGGTGTAGGAGGAGCCAAACCATGGTAGGCCGTACCATGTCATGGGTCGGGCCCTGACCTCTCCAAGAGTAAAGAAAAATAACGGAGCATTAAAAATGCAGACATTTGTTTCTCTCTGTGCTTGACTATGGATATGATGGGACTAGGGACTAGTTCCTGATTGACATCCCAGAAATGACAGACTACGGCCTAGAATTGTCAGGTAAAGAAATCCTTTGTTTCCCGTGTTGCTTTTGGTCAAGATACTTCATCATAGCCAGAAATTAAACCAGAACATAAACATATTGCAGGTTTTCTTTGAAGTAGTCAAATTTTGTCTGTTTTTTAGGAGTTATACATTACTAAGTATATATCTTTTCTTATTTAATCTAACAAATGCTAGAAAAACACACCAACCAAAATCATATATAAATTCTAATAGCATAGCACCCAAAGTTTGTGAAGAAGGAGGAGGAGGAAGAGGGGGAGAAGGAAGAGGAGAAAAGAAAGAAAGAGAAAGAAAGAAAAACAGTCACTTTCCAAATCAGAGGCTATCAGTAGCTTACTCTCAAATATTCTGGATTTTACTGAGATGACAGACTTCATGGACTTTGTATTGTGATACCAGATGGAACCGTAAGTCGCCACATATGGCTCCTTACCCATCACTCTACTCCATCTATAGGATCTTAATGTGAATGTGAATGGGTCCGCCCTATAGAAGAGGGAGGAGTCAACGTTCTCCATCTTTACTGTTCAGGGGAAGTAAGTATACTCACTCTACATAGATAGAGTGCTTCTCTTTCCTTATGTCCTATCTCCATACCAGTGTGTGCTTAAACACCCTTGGAATTAAATTTCGTTGCATGTCGCCTTGCATAAAACATGTTAGAGAAAAGGTGGCAAAAATATAAAAGATAGGCCTGGGGTTGGGGATTTAGCTCAGTGGTAGCGTGCTTGCCTAGCATGCGCAAGACCCTAGGTTCGGTCCCCAGCTCCGGAAAATAAATAAATAAATAAATAAATAAATAAATAAATAAATAAATAAATAAATAAAAGATAGGCCTTAGTAAAATCCAATTTCAAGCTTCTTTTGTAGGGAATTTTAATCTTGTTTTCTGTATATATAAAGTAGTATGGACCCTATCTTTGTCACTAGCCTAGAGCTAATTTATTATTTTGGCCCTCTGTTGATTGGCAACAAACATTTTTCTAACAAAGGTCTAGTATACTAACAAAATTATGTATTATTAATTCCATGAGATTCTTTTCTTTTTTATTCAATGAAAAAAATCTCTATGATTTTCTTACAAGCTATTTTTATTATTTATAGTGTGAAACACAGTTTGTTTTTTCCCATTTATAGCACATGCCTGCACTTGAATGTGTTGGCTCTGATATGTTTTCGACAGTGAACTGAGTCAAGGAATGTGATGACAAAAACAACATTAACTCCACATATTGCAAAAACGTTACAAATCTTTAAAGATAAAACACAAAATTATAAAACAGAGAGAAAAATATTTATCACCTTGGCAAAGAAATGGCTCTCTATGATACAATATCAAAGATACAATGCATGAAAATAGTCATTGATAAGGAGCTTCGCTCATATAATTTTAAGCTGATCTTTTTTCTCTATGTATTTATATCATAGACATTTTTTTCACTTATTGGATAATTTTTATTTACATTTTAAATGTTTTCCTATTTCCTGATTTCCCCTCCAGAAAGCCACTATCACTACTCCCGCTGCTTCTATGAGGCTGCTCCCTCACTCACCCACCAACTCCCTTCCACCTACCTACCCTGATATTCCCCTACACTGAGGCATCTAACCTTGACAGAACCAAGGGCCTCTCCTCACTCTGATGACAGACAAGGCTACATATGCGGATGGAGCCATAGGTACATCTCTGTGTACTCTAGGGATGGTGGTTTAGTCCCTGGAAGTTCTGGGGTGTCTGGTTGATTGATATTGTTGTTTTTCTTATGGGGTTTACAAACCCCTTCAGCCCCTTCAGTCCTTTCTCTAACTCCTCCACTGGAGACCCTGTTCTCAGTTCAATGGTTGGCTGTAAGCATCTGCTTCTATATTTGTCAGGCTCTGGCAGAGTCTCTCAGGACACAGCTATAACAGGCTCCTGCCAGCATGCACTTCTTGGTATCCACAATATTGTCTGGTTTTGGTGGCTGTATATGAGCTGGATCCCCAGGTGGGTCAGTCTCTGGATAGCCTTTCCTTCAGTGTCTGACCCATGCTTTGTTTCCATATTTCCTTCTGTGAGTATTTTTGTTCCCCATTCTAAGAATGTCTGAAGCATTCACACTATGATCTTCCTTCTTCGTGATCTTCATATGGTTTGTGAATTGTATCTTGGGTAATTCAAGCTTTTGGGCTAATATCCACTTATCAGACTATGTGTGTTCTTTGTGATTGGGTTACCTTACTCAGGATTATATTTTCCAGTTCCATCCATTTGCCTATGAATTTCATAAAGTCATTGTTTTTGATAGCTGAGTAATATTCCATTGTGTAGATGTACCACATTTTCTGTATCCATTCCTCTGTTGAAGGAAATCTGGGTTCTTTCCAGCTTCTGGCTATTATAAATAAGGCTGCTATGACATAGTGGAGCATGTGTCCTTGTTATATGTTAAAGAATCTTATGGGTATATGCCCAGGAGTGATATTGCTGGGTCATCACGAAGTACTATGTCCAATTATCTGAGGAACGTCCAGACTGATTTCCACAGTGGTTGTATGAGCTTGCAATCCCACCAACAATGAAGGAGTGGTCCTCTTTCTTCACATGCTAGGCAGCATCTGTTGTCACCTGAGTTTTTGGTCTTAGCCATACTGACTGGTGTGAGGTGGAATCTCAGGGGGATTTTTGTTTGTTTGTTTGTTTGTTTGTTTTGTTTTGTTTTTGTTTTTGTTTGCATTTCCTTGTTGACTAAGGATGTTGAACATTTCTTTAGGTGCTTTTTGGCCATTCGATATTCCTCAACTGAGAATTGTTTGTATAGCACTGTAGCACATTTTTTTAACCTGGTTATTTGATTCTCTGGAGTATAACTTCTTGAGTTCTTTGTATATATTGAATATTAGCCCTCTATCAGATGTGGGATTGGTAAAGATCTTTTCCCAATCTGTTGGTTGCTGGTTTGTCTTAATGACAGTGTCCTTTGCCTTACAGAAGCTTTGCAATTTTATAAAGTCCCATTTGTCGATTGTTGATCTTAGAGCATAAGCCATTGGTGTTGTGTTCAGGAAATTTTCCCCAGTGCCCATGTGTTCAAGGTTCTTCCCCCAGTTTATCTTCTATTAGTTTGAGATTATACGGTTTTATAGAGAGGCCCTTGATGCAATTGAACTTGAGCTTTGTACAGGGCAATAAGCTTGCATTCTTCTACAAGCTAACCACCAGTTGAACCAGCACCATTTGTTGAAAATGCTATCTTCTTCCAACTGGATGGTTTTAGCACCTTTGTCAAAGATCAAGTGACCATATATGTATGGGTACATTTCTGGGTCTTCAATTCTATGCCACTGATCTACCTGCCTGTCTCTGTACCAATACCATACAGGGGTTTTTTTCCACAATTTTTATTGGATATTTTAATTTACATTTCAAATGTTATCCTCTTTCCCCCACCTAACAACCCACCCTTTCCTGCCTCCTAGCCCTGAAATTTCCCTACACTAGGGGTCCAGCCTTGGCAGGACCAAGGGCTTCTCCTCCCTTTGGTACCCAACAAGACTATCTTCTGCTGCATATACAGCTGGAGCCATGGGATCGTCCATGTGTACTCTTTGGATGATGGTTTAGTCCCTGGAAGCTCTGGTTGGTTGGTATTGTTGTTCTTATAGGACTGAAAACCTCTTTAGCTCCTTCAATCCTTTCTCTAACTCCTCCAATGGGGATCCCATTCTCATTTCAATGCTTGGCTGTGAACATTCCCCTCTGTATTTGCTGGTAGAGCCTCTCAAGAGACAGCTATATCAGGCTCCTGTCAGCATGCTCATTTTGGCATCAGCAATATTGTCTGGGTATGCTGGCTGTATGTATATTGACTGGATACCCAGGAGGGGCAGTCTCTGAATGGACATTCCTTCAGTCTCTGCTCCAAACTTTATCTCCATATTCTCCTATACATATTTTTGTTCCCCCTTCTAAGAAGGACTGAAACATCTCACACTTTGGTCATCCTTCTTCTTGAGCTTCATGGGGTTTGTGGATTGTATCTTGGGTAATTCAAGCTGTTGGGCTAATATACACTTATCAGTGAGTGTGTACCATGCGTGCTTTTTGTGATTGAGTTACCTCACTCAGGATGATATTTTCAAGTTCCATCATTTGCCTATGAATTTCATGATGTTTTGATAGCTAAGTAGTACTTCATTGTGTAAATGTACCACATTTTCTGTATCCATTCCTCCATTGAAGGACATCTGGGTTCTTTCCAGATTCTGGCTATTATAAATAAAGCTGCTATGAACATAGTGGAGCATGTGTCCTTGTTATATTTTGGAGCATCATTTGTGTATATGCCCAGGAGAGGTACAGCTGGGTCATCAAGTAATACTATGTCCAATTTTTTGAAGAACCTCCACATTAATTTCCACAGTGATTGTACCAGCTTGCAGTCTGATCAACAATGGAGGACTGTTCCTCTTTCCCCACATCCTAGACAGCATCTGTTGTCACCTGAGTTTTTGAACTTAGCCTTTTTGACTGGTGTGAGGTGGAATCTCAAGGTTGTTTTGATTTGCATTTCCTTGATGACTAAAGATGTTGAACATTTCTTTAGGTACTTCTCAGTCATTCAATCAATATTCCTCAGTTGAGAATTCTTTGTTTAGCTTGTACCCCATATTTGAATAGGGTTATTTGATTCTCTTAAGCATAACTTCTTGAGTTCTTTGTATACATTGAATAATAGCCCTGTGCCCATGTGTTCCAGGCTCTTAACTATTTTCTCTTCTATTCGTTTCAGTATATCTGGTTTTATGTGGAGGTCCTTCATCCAATTGGACTTGAGCTTTGCACAAGACTATAAGAATGGATCAATTTGCATTCTTCTACATGCTGATAGCCAGTTGAACCAGCACCATTTGTTTAAAATTCTGTCTTTTCCCCCCCAGTATTTCTTTTATTGTTGAGGATAGTTTTCACTATCTTGGGTTTTTTGTTCTTCCAAATGAATTTGAAAATTGCTCTTTCTAACTCTGTGAAGAATTGACTTGGGATTTTGATGGTGGTTTGCACTGAATCCGTAGTTTGCTTTCAACAAGAAGGCCATTTTTATATTGGTCCTGCCAATCCATGAGCATGAGAGATCTTTCCATCTTCTAAGAAATTCTTCAATTTCTTTCTTCAGAGACTTGAAGTTCTTGTTGTACAGATCTTTCGTTTACTTGGTTAGAGTCACACCATGTATTTTATGTTATTTGTGACTATTGGAAAGGGTATCATTACCCTAATTTCTTTTTCAGACTGTTTATCCTTTGAGTAGAAGAAAGTTACTGATTTGTTTGAGTTAATTTTATACCCCGACACTTTGCTGAAATTGTTTATCAGCTGTAGGAGATCTCTGGTGAAACTTTTGATGTCGCTTAAGTATACTATCATATCATCTGCTAATAGTGATATTTTGACTTCTTTTTTTCCAATCTGTATCCCTTTGACCTCTTTTTGTTGTCTAATCGCTCTGGCTAGGACTTCAAGTACTATATTGTGTAGGTAGGGAGAGAGACTGGGTAGCCTTGTCTAGTACCTGATTTTAATGGGATTGCAAGTTTCTCTCCATTTAGCTTGATATTGGCTACTGGTTTGCTGTATATTGTTTTCATTATGTTTATGTATGGGCCTTGAATTTCTGATCTTCCCAAGACTTTCAACATGAAAGGGTGTTGAATTTTGTCAAATGCTTTCTCAGCATCTAATGCAATGATCATGTTGTTTTTTATTTTGAGTTTGTTTATATAGAGGAGTTTGTTGGTAGATTTCCATATTTTGAACCATCCCAGCATCCCTGGGATGAAGCCTACCTGATCATGATGGATGATCATTTTGATGTGTTCTTTGATTCAGTCTGAGAGAATCTTATTGAATATTTTGGCATCAACATTCTTTAAAAATTGGTCTGAAGTACATTTTATTTATTGGGTCTGTGTGGTTTAGGTATAAATGTAATTATGACTTCATAGAACAAATCGAATAGTGTTCTTTCTGTTTCTATTTTCTGGAATAATTTGGAGAGTATTGGTATTAGGTCTTCTATGAAGGTCCAATAGATTTCAGCATTAAACCCATCTAGTCCTGAGGTTTTTTCGGTTGGGAAACTTAATGACTGCTTCTATTTCTTTAGGGGTTGTGGGACTGTTTAGATGGTTTATCTGATCCTGATTTAAATTTGGTATGTGATATCTATCTAGAAAAATGTCCATTTCATCCAGACTTTCCAGTTTTATTGAGTATAGGCTTTTGTAATAGGAGCTGATGATGTTTTAGAATTTCCTCAGTTTCTATTATTATGACTCACTTTTCTTTTTTGATTTTGTGCCTTCTGGTTAATCTGAGTAAGGGTTTATCTATCTTTTTGATTTTTTCAAAAACCAGCTCCTGGTTCTGTTGATTCTTTGTATAGTCCTTTTTGTTTCTACTTGGTTGATTTCATCCCTGACCTTGATTATTTCCTGCCATCTACTCCTTTTGAGTGTATTTTCTTCTTTTTGTTCTAGGGCTTTCGGGTGTGCTGTCAAGGTACTAGTGTATGTTCTCTCCAGTTTCTTTTTGAAGGCACTCAGACTATGAGTTTTCCTCTTAGCACTGCTTTCCCAAACTGTGTCCCATTAAGTTTGGGTATGTTGTACCTTCATTGCCAATAAATTCTAAAAAAATCTTTAATTTCTTTCTTTATTTCTTCTTTGACCAAGTTATCATCAAGTAGTAAGTTGCTCAACTTCCAGGTGTAAGTGGGCTTTCTGATGTTTTTGTTGTTAATGAAGACCAGCCAGTCTATGGTGATCAGTTAGGTGCATGAGATTATTTCTATCTTCCTGTATCTGTTGAGGCCTGTTTTGTAACTGGTTATATGGTCAATTCTGGAGAAGATATTATGAGGTGCTGAGAAGAAGGTATATTCTTTTGTTTTAGGATGAAATGTTCTATGGATATCTGGTAAATCCATTTGGTTAATAACTTCTATTAGTTTTTCTGTGTCTCTGTTAATTTCTGTTTACATGATCTGTCCAGTGATTAGAGTGGGGTGCCTTCCACTATTATTATGTGAGGTGCGATGTGTGCTTTGAGCTTTAGCAAGATTTCTTTTATGAATGTAGGTGCATTTGAAACATAGACATTCAGAATTCAGAGTTCATCTTGGTGGATTTTTCCTTTGATTTTAAAGGGTCCTTCCTTATCTTTTTTGATAACATTTGGTTGAAATTCGATTTTACTAAATACTAGCATGACTACTCCAGCTTGTTTCTTGGGACCATTTGCTTGGAAAATTTTTTACCAGCCTTTTTCTCTGAGGAAATGTCTTTCTTTGTCACTGAGGTGCATTTCCTATATGCAGCAAAATTCTGGGTCCTGTTTACGTATTCAGACTTCGTCTATGTCTTTTTATGGGAATTAAGTCCATTGACATTGACAGATATTAGGGACCAATGACTATTGCTTCCTGTTATTTTTGTTGTTAGAAGTGGAATTATGATTGTGTGACTATCTTCTTTTGGGTTCATTGTAAGAAGATTACTTTTTTGCTTTTTCTAGGCTGTAGTTTCCCTCCTGCTGTTGGAATTTTCCATCTATTATTCTCTGTAGGGATGGACTTGTGGAAATTTATTGCATAAATTGGGTTTTGTCCTGGAGTATCTTGGTTTCTCCATCTATGTTAATTGAAAGTTTTGCTGCACATAGTAGCATGGACTGACATTTTTGTTCCCTTAGGATCTGTATGACATCTGCCTAGGCTCTTCTGGCTTTCCTAGTCTCTGGTGAGAAGTCAGGTGTAATTCTAATAGGTCAGCCTTTATATGTTACTTGACCTTTTTCCCTTACTGCTTTTAATGTTTTTCTTTATTTAATGCATTTGGTGTTTTGACTATTATGTGATGGGAAGAATTTCTTTTCTGGTCCAATCTATTTGGAGTTCTGTAGGTTTCTTGCATTTTTATGGTCATCTCTTTCTTTAGGTTAGGGAAGTTTTCTTCTATAATTTTGTTGAAGATATTTACTGGCCCTTTAAGTTGGGGATCTTCGCTTTCTTCTATATCTATTATCCTTAAGTTTGGTCTTCTCGTTGTGTCCTAGATTTTCTGGATGTTTTGGGTTAGGAGTTTTTTTTTATCATTTTGCATTTTCTTTGACTGCTGTGTAAATGTTTTCCATGGTTTCTTCTGCCCCTGAGATTCTTCTATCTCTTGTATTCTGTTGTTGATGCTTGTGTCTATGACCCCTGATCTCTTTCTTAGGTTTTCTATCTCCAGGGTTGTCTCCTTTTGTGATTTCTTTATTATTTCTATTTCCATTTTTAAATCCTGGATTTGTTCAGTTCCTTCACCTGTTTGGTTGTGTTTTCCTGTAATTCTTTAAGGGATTTTTGTGTTTCTTCTCGAAGGGCTTCTTTCTGTTTACCTATGCTGTCCTGTATTTCTTTGAGGGAGTTATTTATGTCCTTCTTAATTTCCTCTAACATCATCATGATGTTAAATCTGAATCTTGCTTTTCCAGTGTGTTGAGCATCCAGGACTTGCTGTGGTAGCAGAACTGGGTTCTGAAGATGCAAAGTGGTTCATGCACTTGACTCTTGCCATCCGGTTGTCTCAGGTGTTATCTAGCCTTGCTGTCACTGACAGTGGCTGGACCTTCGTGTAAGTCTGTGTGTCAGCACTCCTGGCAGAACAGCTCTCTCCCGGCCAGATTTGGGTACCAAGAGTTGTGGCACAGGGTCAGCTCTGGGCTCAGATGAAAACCGGAAGGGTCTGGTCCCAGACTGCTTCTTTTTTTTTTTTAAGTTTAGAGAATACTTTATTAGTTTTTGTAATCAAACCCACGTAGATAAGACCTTACATATTTAATACAGTGTGTTACCCCTGTACAAATGGAAAAAACTTAAGTTCAACATTTCTAGACCAATATGGCTGTTAATTTCTGTACAGTGCCAACTCAACACAGTAAACGGGGATACTTTTTTCCAAAGTTGACAGCACAGCTAAAGTTTCAAAAAATTCAAATTATATATCTGTATATATATTTATATTTATATAAAAAGACCAATAATAGCAGTGTGTTATGCATCAACAGCAGCAACAGCTTTTCCAGGTTCTGCAGTCATCTGAACAAAACTGTAGAGACATCCAGCACACTCCATTAAAAAAAAAAAGTAAAAAAACAAAACCCGAGAAAACAGCACAGTTCTGTTACTCTTGTGGTACCTGGCACCATTTTTTTTTAAATTAGCTTCTCAATCATCATCTGGAAAGAAAACATTCTGAGCAACATCATTAAAAACAGCTCTGATAAAGCACGGTCACTACTACGTATCATAAAGCAGGTACAAGCTATTTTACATACACAGAGGTATGATACAGTACTGTCCTACATCTATAATACTAGAGGATACAATTTAAAAGGCATTATTTGAGACTTGATTCTACTTTTCCAGCAGAGGGCCCAAAGGATGGTGTGACACAGCTTTGTAAAGAAACATACTCTAGACAGGATTTCCTTTCACTAGTGGCACAGTTCTAAGGATTCATTCTCTCCATGAATGTCAGCTAAAACCATTATTAAAAAAATGAAATATCCCTAGAACAAAACCGTATAACCACCGGATTCACATGAAGATGACCTAGTGGAGACAAGCTGGACCTCACCTTACCAACAAGCTATCAAATTTGTTATGTTTAAACAGTGAGACCTCCAAGGAAGGAGATGCCAAGTAGTGCTTCAAAGCTTCGGACCACAATCAAACACAGCATCCTTTTCAACAGAAGCAGAAGCTCATCTGAATATGCTCAAGGATGCTGACATCAACATTTAATCATCTCCTCACTCATCCAGGAAGAAGGGGAGATCAGTTACTACTGTACTTTATTGTGTTCAACCAAATCACCATGTTACAAAAATAGCAAGCTGCCATAATAAAATATAAGGCTCCTCTATCCAGCACCAGATAGCATCATTTTACTTTCAAGCCTACAAATTGCACACTTGTATATAAACCAACCGAAGATGAGGATTGAGAGTTCATCTTGGTGGATTTTTCCTTTGATGAATATGAAGTGTCCTTCCTTATCTTTTTTGATGACTTTTAATTGAAAATTGATTTTATTTGATATTAGAATGGCTACTCCAGCTTGCTTCTTCTGACCATTTGCTTGGAAAGTTGTTTTCCAGCCTTTCACTCTGAGGTAGTGTCTGTCTTTGTCTCTGAGGTGTGTTTCCTGTAGGCAGCAGAATGCAGGGTCCTCATTGCGTATCCAGTTTGTTAATCTATGTCTTTTTATTGGGGAGTTGAGGCCATTGATGTTGAGAGATATTAAGGAATAGTGATTATTGCTTCCTGTTATATTCATATTTGGATATGAGGTTATGTTTGTGTGCTTTTCTTCTCTTTGTTTTGTTGCCAAGATGATTAGTTTCTTGCTTCTTCTGGGGTATAGCTTGCCTCCTTATGTTGGGCTTTACCCTTTATTATCCTTTGTAGTGCTGGATTTGTAGAAAGATATTGTGTAAATTTGGTTTTGTCATGGAATATCTTGGTTTCTCCATCTATGTTAATTGAGAGTTTTGCAGGATACAGTGACCTGGGCTGGCATTTGTGTTCTCTTAGGGTCTGTATGACATCTGTCCAGGATCTTCTGGCTTTCATTGTTTCTGCCGAAAAGTCTTGTGTAATTCTGATAGGTCTGCCTTTATATGTTACTTGACCTTTTTCCCTTACTGCTTTTAATATTCTTTCTTTATTTTGTGCGTTTGGTGTTTTGACTATTATGTGACGTGAGGTGTTTCTTTTCTGGTCCAATCTATTTGGAGTTCTGTAGGCTTCTTGTCTGCCTATGGGTATCTCTTTTTTTAGGTTAGGGAAGTTTTCTTCTATGATTTTGTTGAAGATATTTACTGGTCCTTTGAGCTGGGAGTCTTCACTCTCTTCTATACCTATTATCCTTAGGTTTGATCTTCTCATTGAGTCCTGGATTTCCTGTATATTTTGGACCAGTAGCTTTTTCTGCTTTACATTATCTTTGACAGTTGAGTCAATGATTTCTATGAAATCTTCTGCTCCCGAGAGTCTCTCTTCCATCTCTTGTATTCTGTTGGTGAAGCTTGTATCTACAGCTCCTTGTCTTTTCTTCTGATTTTCTATGTCCAGGGTTGTTTCCATGTGTTCTTTCTTGATTGCTTCTATTTCCATTTTTAATTCCTTCAACTGTTTGATTGTGTTTTCCTGGAATTCTTTCAGGGATTTTTGCGATTCCTCTCTGTAAGCTTCTACTTGTTCTCTAAGGGAGTTCTTTATGTCTTTCTTGAAGTCCTCCAGCATCATGATCAAATATGATTTTGAAACTAGATCTTGCTTTTCTGGTGTGTTTGGATATTCCGTGTTTGTTTTGGTGGGAGAATTGGGCTCCGATGATGCCATGTAGTCTTGGTTTCTGTTGCTTGGGTTCCTGCGCTTGCCTCTCGCCATCAGATTATCTCTAGTGTTACTTTGTTCTGCTATTTCTGACCGTGGCTAGACTGTCCTATAAGCCTGTGTGTCAGGAGTGCTGTAGACCTGTTTTCCTGTTTTCTTTCAGCCAGTTATGGGGACAGAGTGTTCTGCTTTCGGGCATGTAGTTTTTCCTCTCTACAGGTCTTCAGCTGTTCCTGTGGGCCTGTGTCTTGAGTTCACCAGGCAGGTTTCCTGCAGGGGAAAAGTTGGTCCCACCTGTGGTTCCAAGGCTCAAGTCTGCTCGCCGGGCACTGCCCAAGTCCTCTCCGCGGCGGCAGCAACCGGGAAGATCTGCGCCGCTCTTTCCAGGAGCCTCCGCACACCAGGGCTCCAGATGACACTTAGTGTTCTCCTCTGGCGTCTGGACATGCACAGAGTGCAGCCTCCTCTGGTCTCCCAGGCGTGTCTGCCTCTCTGAAGGTTCAGCTCTCCCTCCCACGGGATTTGGGTGCAGAGAACTCCCCAGACTGCTTCTTGATTCCTGTGTCCTGAGGGCTCTGGTGGGTCCCTCAGAGTAGAAGTGGTGGTCTTACCTGAGCTCTCAGCTATGTTAGTACTTCTGGGAGACCAGCTCTTTCCCTGTTGGATCTGGGTACAGAGAGCTGTGGCACAGGGTAAGCTCTGGGTGCAGACCGAATCCGGAAGGATCCTGTCCCAGACTCCTCTTTGGTTCCTGTGTCCTGAGGGCTCCAGAGAGTCCCTCTGAGCAGAAGTGGTGGTCTTACCTGTACTCTTGGGTGTGTTAGCCCTCCTGGGAGACTAGCTCTCTCCCAGAGGGATCTGGGTACCAAGAGCTGTGGCACTGGGTCAGCTCCGAGCGCGGACAGAAACCAGAAGGATCCTGTCCTCTGTCCTCTAAGCCGATCCTAAAGAGCTTAAGAACACAGTGATGAACTGGCAGCTCACTGGGGAAAGTGTGTTTTACATTATGTGTATGTGTTTTTGGCTGCCTGTATAACTGTGTACCCTTTGCATTCCTGATGCCATTGCTAGTCAGCAGAGGATTTCAAGTCGTCCAGGACAGATGTTGCAGATTGCTGAGGTAGAAGTCAAACTCAGAACCCTGGAAAGTAGCTTAACTACTGGGCAATCTCTCCAAGCCCTAAAAAAAATAAAGTATTTGTCTTATGTGTGTGATAGTTGAATTCAATTTCTCCCCGACAAAAGGCTAAATTAAGTGTCATACTCTTGTAATTCCAGCCCTGAAAAGGCTGGGACAGACAGATCCCTGGCCATTCTACACAAACAGCGTTGCCTACTTGGTCTAGGCTAATAAGAGACCTGATTCAAAAGCCATGTGGAAAGCACATGAGGCGCAGCACCTGATGCGATTCTCTGGCCGTCACCGATTCATAGACAGGCATGTACACGAACAACAGAGAATCTGACTGACAGCAATTTAGAAATTCAGAGTGTTAATTCTGTATACTGCAGATGAGCAGGACATGTGTTAGCTAATCCGAAGTCCCATGTTTCAGTCATCCATGAGGAAGCTAAAGTTAATTCTCTATAAATACACTCGTGTTTGTGGAACGTTAACCATTGGTGAGCACTGGATCCAGATCAGTGGAAGGCTTTGCCATTTCCATTCCACATTCCTGTCAATAACACACAATTCCCTCAGGACTTCATCTGCTTCCCACACTAATTAATTTTCCCTCTTTAGCAAGTCTTGTGAGAGCCTTCCACAAAGCTATCTTTTACATGCCATGAAACTATGATAATGTATAAAATTAAGATTGAGTTTAAAATTGCATTAAAATTCACAACTTTAAGTTAATAAATGTGTATATATATATATATATCTTTTACTGTACTGCAAGCAAAGATGAATATTTCTCTTGCAGGGGCTTTTGTTTGCACATAATTTATCTGAACTGAAGACAGGAAACAGTGATGGAACAAAAGAGTTTTGGTCATGATTTTAATTTTTTTTTAAAAGTATTTAGCTTTGAGGATCTTTTCTTTTTATTGGCTATTTTATTTTTTTACATTTCAAATGTTGTCCCCCTTCCCTGTTTCCCCTCTGCAAACTCCCTCACCCCTTCACCCTACCTCTATGAGGGTGCTTCCCAATTCATTCCTGCCTCTTCAACCTAGCAAACATGGGTCATTGAGCCTCCACAGGACCAAGGGGTTCCCCTCCCATTGACACTACATAAAGCCATCGTCTGCTCCATATGCAGCTGGAGCCATGGGTCCCTCCCTGTGTACTCTCTGTTTGGTGCTTTAGTCCCTGGAAGTTCGGGGGAGGGGGGTGTTGGTTGGTTGATTTTGTTGTTCTTCCTATGGGGTTGCAAACCTCTTCAGCTCCTTCAGTCCTTTCCCTAGTTCTTCTATTGGGGACCCCATGCTCAGTCTGATGGTTGGCTGTGAGAATCATGATGGTAGTTTTGATCTGAATGTTTTAATGATTTTGATTTTTAGAGAGAGAAGGAAGTTCATAGAGAGCAAAAACCAAAAAATGATGGATGGATCCTACAAACCATGGGGCTTAAGGTTGCCCATATTTCCAGTTTTTGATGGAAAAAAAAAAGTCAAATCAGTTCAAATTTAGTTAAGTTTTCATACTAAGAGAAAAGTAATAAATTTTCAGGAAGGGATACCTGGTACCTGGGTGGCCTATGACGTTTCCATTTGGCTTCCTGCTTCACAACCACAATCCATGATTCACAAACCAAGTGACATCATGGGAATGTCCTTCTGCTTATTTCCTAGCCTCTGAAGATGTAAAAATAAGAAAGGGAAAAAATAAAACCATCACTTTTAGATGTTATTTCTGATTTTTAAAAAATTAAAGTATTCTGCGAATCGTATAAATTAATAGGCTAGCCTAACAGAGAGCTGGATGTAAAATCAATGTAGCAAAGTCGGATGAGTTGATAAGGTCGCCTATGTGATTAGAGAGGAAAAACAGTTGAACAAAATACTCAAAACTTGTGTGAGATCCCTATGGATGACATGCATTAATCTTTATCAAAATGGAGTCTTGACATCTCCACCCATGTCTGCCATTCTTTGACTATACAGACCCATCATTATTCATTTACAATATTTCCATTTTCCAGAACAGCCAGCAGAGGAAGACTGGAGATTAAGGATATTTTTATGGGTTCTTCCTTAGCCGGCTCCACCCCCATGATAGAAGTGAGAGTAGACCTCATGTATAACCTGAGGTCACATTGTTGTGCATAAGGAAAAAAAAGACATTTAAAGTCTCACAGGAGTTTACTGATAAGGAGAAGGTAAACATTCACTGGTAGCCCAGATTTAGTCAGTGGCACTTGGATTCAACACAACTCAATAAACATTCATTGGCAATTTGTCTCAGTCATGGCACAGTGTTTAATGTGAAAAATATACAGACATCATTTCCCGAAGCATCAAGATCAGTCATGTGGGATATATGCATATACACATCACATGTATATGTTTGTATACAGAATAGCAACTGTAGGCAGAGAAATATGTGCCCCATATAAGATACCTGAAAAGAGGAAATAAGTGCCGTGGTTTTGTTTATGTTCTTTTGGTTTGGTTTGGTTTGGTTTGGTTTGGTTTGGTTTGGTTTGGTTTTTGGTTGGTTGGTTGGTTTTGTTGTTGTTGTTGTTGTTTGCTTAAAAATGAGAAAAAACCTAATGCATTATAAAATCAAGTAAATAAAGAAGTATAAAAACAAAATTAATATTAATAGTATTCCCGGCCCGCAGCAGCTCTCTGCTCCCAGACCCGGTGAGAGAGAGACCCAACCGCCTGGTCAGGTGGGCACTCCTGAGGCTGCAGAGCGGAAGAGACCACCAACACTGCTCACCCCTGCCCACATCCCTGGCCCAAGAGGAAACTGTATAAGGCCTCTGGGCTCCCGTGGGGGAGGGCCCAGGAGCGGCAGGACTTCTGCGCCTGAGACACCGCCTGAACCTGAAAGAAACAGACCGGATAAACAGTTCTCTGCACCCAAATCCCGTGGGAGGGAGAGCTAAACCTTCAGAGAGGCAGACAAGCCTGGGAAACCAGAAGAGACTGCTCCCTACACACACATCTCGGACGCCAGAGGAAAAAGCCAAAGACCATCTGGAACCCTGGTGCACTGAAGCTCCCGGAAGGGGCGGCACAGGTCTCCCTGGTTGCTGCCGCTGCAGAGAGCCCCTGGGCAGCACCCCACGAGCGAACCTGAGCCTCGGGACCACAGGTAAGACCAAATTTTCTGCTGCAAGAAAGCTGCCTGGTGAACTCAAGACACAGGCCCACAGGAACAGCTGAAGACCTGTAGAGAGGAAAAACTACACGCCGGAAAGCAGAACACACTGTCCCCATAACTGACTGAAAGAGAGGAAAACAGGTCTACAGCACTCCTGACACACAGGCTTATAGGTCAGTCTAGCCACTGTCAGAAATAGCAGAACAAAGTAACACTAGAGATAATCTGATGGCGAGAGGCAAGCGCAGGAACCCAAGCAACAGAAACCAAGACTGCATGCCATCATCGGAGCCCAATTCTCCCGCCAAAACAAACATGGAATATCCAAACACACCAGAAAAGCAAGATCTAGTTTCAAAATCATATTTGATCATGATGCTGGAGGACTTCAAGAAAGACATGAACACACTTAGGGAAACACAGGAAATCATTAATAAACAAGTAGAGGCCTACAGAGAGGAATGGCAAAAATCCCTGAAAGAATTCCAGGAAAACACAATCAAACAGATGAAGGAATTAAAAATGGAAATAGAAGCAATCAAGAAAGAACACATGGAAACAACCCTGGATATAGAAAACCAAAAGAAGAGACAAGGAGCTGTAGATACAAGCTTCACCAACAGAATACAAGAGATGGAAGAGAGAATCTCAGGAGCAGAAGATTCCATAGAAATCATTGACTCAACTGTCAAAGATAATGTAAAGCGGAAAAAGCTACTGGTCCAAAACATACAGGAAATCCAGGACTCAATGAGAAGATCAAACCTAAGGATAATAGGTATAGAAGAGAGTGAAGACTCCCAGCTCAAAGGACCAGTAAATATCTTCAACAAAATCATAGAAGAAAACTTCCCTAACCTAAAAAAAGAGATACCCATAGGCATACAAGAAGCCTACAGAACTCCAAATAGATTGGACCAGAAAAGAAACACCTCCCGTCACATAATTGTCAAAACACCAAACGCACAAAATAAAGAAAGAATATTAAAAGCAGTAAGGGAAAAAGGTCAAGTAACATATAAAGGGAGACCTATCAGAATCACACCAGACTTCTCGCCAGAAACTATGAAGGCCAGAAGATCCTGGACTGATGTCATACAGACCCTAAGAGAACACAAATGCCAGCCCAGGTTACTGTATCCAGCAAAACTCTCAATTAACATTGATGGAGAAACCAAGATATTCCATGACAAAACCAAATTTACACAATATCTTTCTACAAATCCAGCACTACAAAGGATAATAAATGGTAAAGCCCAACATAAGGAGGCAAGCTATACCCTAGAAGAAGCAAGAAACTAATCGTCTTGGCAACAAAACAAAGAGAATGAAAGCACACAAACATAACCTCACATCCAAATATGAATATAAAGGGAAACAATAATCACTATTCCTTAATATCTCTCAATATCAATGGCCTCAACTCCCCAATAAAAAGACATAGATTAACAAACTGGATACGCAACGAGGACCCTGCATTCTGCTGCCTACAGGAAACACACCTCAGAGACAAAGACAGACACTACCTCAGAGTGAAAGGCTGGAAAACAACTTTCCAAGCAAATGGTCAGAAGAAGCAAGCTGGAGTAGCCATTCTAATATCAAATAAAATCAATTTCCAACTAAAAGTCATCAAAAAAGATAAGGAAGGACACTTCATATTCATCAAAGGAAAAATCCACCAAGATGAACTCTCAATCCTAAATATCTATGCCCCAAATACAAGGGCACCTACATACGTAAAAGAAACCTTACTAAAGCTCAAAACACACATTGCACCTCACACAATAATAGTGGGAGATTTCAACACCCCACTCTCATCAATGGACAGATCATGGAAACAGAAATTAAACAGTGATGTCGACAGACTAAGAGAAGTCATGAGCCAAATGGACTTAACGGATATTTATAGAACATTCTATCCTAAAGCAAAAGGATATACCTTCTTCTCAGCTCCTCATGGTACTTTCTCCAAAATTGACCATATAATTGGTCAAAAAACGGGCCTCAACAGGTACAGAAAGATAGAAATAATCCCATGCGTGCTATCGGACCACCACGGCCTAAAACTGGTCTTCAATAACAATAAGGGAAGAACGCCCACATATACGTGGAAATTGAACAATGCTCTACTCAATGATAACCTGGTCAAGGAAGAAATAAAGAAAGAAATTAAAAACTTTTTAGAATTTAATGAAAATGAAGATACAACATACTCAAACTTATGGGACACAATGAAAGCTGTGCTAAGAGGAAAACTCATAGCGCTGAGTGCCTGCAGAAAGAAACAGGAAAGAGCATATGTCAGCAGCTTGACAGCACACCTAAAAGCTCTAGAACAAAAAGAAGCAAATACACCCAGGAGGAGTAGAAGGCAGGAAATAATCAAACTCAGAGCTGAAATCAACCAAGTAGAAACAAAAAGGACCATAGAAAGAATCAACAGGACCAAAAGTTGGTTCTTTGAGAAAATCAACAAGATAGATAAACCCTTAGCCAGACTAACGAGAGGACACAGAGAGTGCGTCCAAATTAACAAAATCAGAAATGAAAAGGGAGACATAACTACAGATTCAGAGGAAATTCAAAAAATCATCAGATCTTACTATAAAAACCTATATTCAACAAAATTTGAAAATCTTCAGGAAATGGACAATTTCCTAGACAGATACCAGGTATCAAAGCTAAATCAGGAACAGATAAACCAGTTAAACAACCCCATAACTCCTAAGGAAATAGAAGCAGTCATTAAAGGTCTCCCAACCAAAAAGAGCCCAGGTCCAGATGGGTTTAGTGCAGAATTCTATCAAACCTTCATAGAAGACCTCATACCAATATTATCCAAACTATTCCACAAAATTGAAACAGATGGAGCCCTACCGAATTCCTTCTATGAATCTACAATTACTCTTATACCTAAACCACACAAAGACACAACAAAGAAAGAGAACTTCAGACCAATTTCCCTTATGAATATCGACGCAAAAATACTCAATAAAATTCTGGCAAACCGAATTCAAGAGCACATCAAAACAATCATCCACCATGATCAAGTAGGCTTCATCCCAGGCATGCAGGGATGGTTTAATATACGGAAAACCATCAACGTGATCCATTATATAAACAAACTGAAAGAACAGAACCACATGATCATTTCATTAGATGCTGAGAAAGCATTTGACAAAATTCAACACCCCTTCATGATAAAAGTCCTGGAAAGAATAGGAATTCAAGGCCCATACCTAAACATAGTAAAAGCCATATACAGCAAACCAGTTGCTAACATTAAACTAAATGGAGAGAAACTTGAAGCAATCCCACTAAAATCAGGGACTAGACAAGGCTGCCCACTCTCTCCCTACTTATTCAATATAGTTCTTGAAGTTCTAGCCAGAGCAATCAGACAACAAAAGGAGATCAAAGGGATACAGATCGGAAAAGAAGAGGTCAAAATATCACTATTTGCAGATGATATGATAGTATATTTAAGTGATCCCAAAAGTTCCACCAGAGAACTACTAAAGCTGATAAACAACTTCAGCAAAGTGGCTGGGTATAAAATTAACTCAAATAAATCAGTTGCCTTCCTCTATACAAAAGAGAAACAAGCCGAGAAAGAAATTAGGGAAACGACACCCTTCATAATAAACCCAAATAATATAAAGTACCTCGGTGTGACTTTAACCAAGCAAGTAAAAGATCTGTACAATAAGAACTTCAAGACACTGAGGAAAGAAATTGAAGAAGACCTCAGAAGATGGAAAGATCTCCCATGCTCATGGATTGGCAGGATTAATATAGTAAAAATGGCCATTTTACCAAAAGCAATCTACAGATTCAATGCAATCCCCATCAAAATACCAATCCAATTCTTCAAAGAGTTAGACAGAACAATTTGCAAATTCATCTGGAATAACAAAAAACCCAGGATAGCTAAAGCTATCCTCAACAATAAAAGGACTTCAGGGGGAATCACTATCCCTGAACTCAAGCAGTATTACAGAGCAATAGTGATAAAAACTGCATGGTATTGGTACAGAGACAGACAGATAGACCAATGGAATAGAATTGAAGACCCAGAAATGAACCCACACACCTATGGTCACTTGATTTTTGACAAAGGAGCCAAAACCATCCAATGGAAAAAAGATAGCATTTTCAGCAAATGGTGCTGGTTCAACTGGAGGGCAACATGTAGAAGAATGCAGATCGATCCATGCTTATCACCCTGTACAAAGCTTAAGTCCAAGTGGATCAAGGACCTCCACATCAAACCAGACACACTCAAACTAATAGAAGAAAAACTAGGGAAGCATCTGGAACACATGGGCACTGGAAAAAATTTCCTGAACAAAACACCAATGGCTTATGCTCTAAGATCAAGAATTGACAAATGGGATCTCATAAAATTGCAAAGCTTCTGTAAGGCAAAGGACACTGTGGTTAGGACAAAACGGCAACCAACAGATTGGGAAAAGATCTTTACCAACCCTACAACAGATAGAGGCCTTATATCCAAAATATACAAAGAACTCAAGAAGTTAGACCGCAGGGAAACAAATAACCCTATTAAAAAATGGGGTTCAGAGCTAAACAAAGAATTCACAGCTGAGGAATGCCGAATGGCTGAGAAACACCTAAAGAAATGTTCAACATCTTTAGTCATAAGGGAAATGCAAATCAAAACAACCCTGAGATTTCACCTCACACCAGTGAGAATGGCTAAGATCAAAAACTCAGGTGACAGCAGATTGCTGGCGAGGTTGTGGAGAAAGAGGAACACTCCTCCATTGTTGGTGGGATTGCAGACTGGTAAAACCATTCTGGAAATCAGTCTGGAGGTTCCCCAGAAAATTGGACATTGAACTGCCTGAGGATCCAGCTATACCTCTCTTGGGCATATACCCAAAAGATGCCTCAACATATAAAAGAGACACGTGCTCCACTATGTTCATCGCAGCCTTATTTATAATAGCCAGAAAATGGAAAGAACCCAGATGCCCTTCAACAGAGGAATGGATACAGAAAATGTGGTACATCTACACAATGGAATACTACTCAGCTATCAAAAACAACGAGTTTATGAAATTCGTAGGCAAATGGTTGGAACTGGAAAATATCATCCTGAGTGAACTAACCCAATCACAGAAAGACATACATGGTATGCACTCATTGATAAGTGGCTATTAGCCCAAATGCTTGAATTACCCTAGATCCCTAGAACAAACGAAACTCAAGACGGATGATCAAAATGTGAATGCTTCACTCCTTCTTTAAATGAGGAAAAAGAATACCCTTGGCAGGGAAGGGAGAGGCAAAGATTAAAACAGAGACTGAAGGAACACCCATTCAGAGCCTGTCCCACATGTGGCCCATACATATACAGCCACCCAATTGGACTAGATGGATGAAGCAAAGAAGTGCAGACCGACAGGAGCCGGATGTAGATCGCTCCTGAGAGACACAGCCAGAATACAGCAAATACAGAGGCGAATGCCAGCAGCAAACCACTGAACTGAGAATAGGTCCCCTATTGAAGGAATCAGAGAAAGAACTGGAAGAGCTTGAAGGGGCTCGAGACCCCAAAAGTACAACAATGCCAAGCAACCAGAGCTTCCAGGGACTAAGCCACTACCTAAAGACTATACATGGACTGACCCTGGACTCTGACCCCATAGGTAGCAATGAATATCCTAGTAAGAGCACCAATGGAAGGGGAAGCCCTGGGTCCTGCTAAGACTGAACCCCCAGTGAACTAGTCTATGGGGGGAGGGCGGCAATGGTGGGAGGGTTGGGAGGGGAACACCCATAAGGAAGGGGAGGGGGGAGGGGGATGTTTGCCCGGAAACCGGGAAAGGGAATAACACTAGAAATGTATATAAGAAATACTCAAGTTAATAAAAAAAAAATAAAAAATAAAAAAAAAAGAAATAACTGAAAACATATTGTTTAAAGAGAAAAATCCACAGCAAAACCTGTAAAGTGACAAGACAAAGTAATTCAGTGGTCATGTTCCAAGAGGGTCTGTCATAGCAGCTCCCTACACAAGTAGTAAAGCACCTGTTTTATGATTAACTCAAAACCAAAGGTAGGAAGTAAAAGTAGGAAGAAAAGAAGGTGCTGGGCTGGAGAGATGGCTCAGCGCTTGAGAGCACTGACTGCTCTTCCAGAGGTCCTAAGTTCAATTCCCAGCAACCACATGGTGGCTCACAACCATCTGTAGTGGGATTTGATGCTCTCTTTTGATGTATCTGAAGACAGCTACAGTGTACCCATATAAATAAACTAAATCTTTTTAAAAAAAAAAATATTAATAGTATTCTCCTCCTCACTCAAATACATTTTACATGCATCCTTAAAGGCATTTCTCTGTGTTTTTCTCTCATCTATGGACGTCTAGGTCATAGTTGAGACTCCTTGGGGTCCAGATGGTCTATATAGTTCCTTTGTAGAGCACAGCCCTGATGCAAATGTGGTCTGATGACTGTGGAAACTAAGCACGAGACAAAACCTTGGGGGAATATCCTCCCAGGCAAAACAAGGCCACATGGGCAGGAAGGGAGGAAGGAAGAACTCAGATAAGCTGATAAAAGATGCTGTTTGCAGAGACGTGTGGAAGGAAGAATCACAAAAGATACTATTTTTCTTTCAAACTCTGCTTGCAATGCTATCTCTAGTAGATAGCTAAACAATATATAAGCAGCAGTAGGCAGAATAAAAACTTTTTATTGTTGAAGTGAACCAGCCACTGTGCTTCTGTCCACCGTGGCCCTTCCTCTCCAGGTCCCTGTGATGCTCAGGGCTGTTCTGACAGATGCATCTGTTAGGTGAGGGAGTAGTCCCTGGAACTGAAGACTCACGGAACTCAGAAATACCACATTTCACAGCTACTTGGGGAGGATTAGAGGGTAAGTATTTAGTATCTAGAATAGGTTAGGGGTCACACTGAGAAAAGCCAGGACAAAAATCTTCATCTGACTGTGACAGTAGGTCATAAAGTAATAGAGGGGAACATTCCAACGTAAGATTAATGTGTAGGGAGAGGAGGGGAGAAATGAAATAGGGGCGGGGTCATCCCTACTCTAGGACATGTCAGAGACCTGGGATGGAGTGTGGGGTGGGGGGGCACCCTAGAGTGGCAATGGAGGTGACTCTAACTGAAACTCCTAGAAATAGGGGATATGGATCCTGAAGTGGCCACTTCCTGAAGCCAGGTAAGACTCCCAGTGAAGGGATAACGGCAGCAACTTACCCAGGAAACCTTTGGCCTAAAATGTGTCCTGCCTACAGGGACAAAGAAAGAGCACAGACTGAGAGAATGACCAAACAATGACTGGCCCAACCTGAGGCCCATCTCATAGACAAAAGCCAATCCCAGCCCTATTAGTGATGCTTGTTATGCTCGCAGACAGGAGCCTAGTAAAACTGTCCTCTGAGAGGCTCTGCCCAACAGACGACAGAAACAGACGCAGAGACCCCCAGCCAAACACTAGATGGAGCTCCAGAGTCTTGTGGAAGAGTCCGGGGAAGGACTGAGAGACCTAAAGAGGACACCACAGGATGACCAATAGAGTCAACAAACCTAGACCCTCGGGGGCTTCCAGAGACTGAACCACCAACCAAAGAGTGAGTATGGACTGAACCTAAGCCACCCACACATATGTAGTAGCAGAAGCGCAGCTTGGTCTTCATGCAGGACTCTCAATAACTGGTGCTGTCTGCCTGTGGATCCTGTTCCCCTAACTGGGCTGCCTTGTCTGGGCACAGTGAAAGAGGATGTGCCTCGACCTGCAGTGACTGATGTAGGGGTGAGGAGTGATGATTGCCAGTGTGGGGCTATCCTGTCTCGGAGGAAAAAGGAAGTGGATTGTGAGGAGGAGCTGTAGGAAGGCAGGACTCATATTGGGAGGCAAAGTGAATAGACTAATTAATTCATTTAAAAAAAAGAAAAGCCATTATCAGTCAGATGTAGTGGCACAGCCTTTAGTCCCAGTTCTCCGGAGGCATAGGCAAGCAGATCTCTGAATTCTAGGCCAATCTGGTCTACAAAGTAAGTTCCAGGACAACTAGGGATACATGGAGAAACCCTATCTCAAGAAACAAAACAATTAAAAAAACAAAAAAAACACCTTCCTTTTCCCTTAAGATTCTCAATATAGGGCTGGAGAGATGGCTCAGTGATTAAGAGCATTGACTGCTCTTCCAGAGGTCCTGAGTTCAATTCCCAGCAATTCCATTATGGTGTCTTGTAATCACCTGTAATGGGATCTGATGCCCTCTTCTGGTGTGTCTGAAAACAGCTATAATGTACTATACTCATATACATAAAATAAAGAAGTAATTCTTTTTTAAAAATTTCTCGAGGTGGGCACTCCTGAGGCTGCAGAGCAGAAGAGACCACCAACACTGCTCACCCCTGCCCACATCCCTGGCCCAAGAGGAAACTGTATAAGGCCTCTGGGCTCCCGTGGGGGAGGGCCCAGGAGCGGCAGGACCCCTGCGCCTGAGACACTGCCGGAACCTGAAGGAAACAGACCGGATAAACAGTTCTCTGCACCCAAATCCCGAGGGAGGGAGAGCTAAACCTTCAGAGAGGCAGACAAGCCTGGGAAACCAGAAGAGACTGCTCCCTGCACACACATCTCGGATGCCAGAGGAAAAAGCCAAAGACCATCTGGAACCCTGGTGCACTGAAGCTCCCGGAAGGGGCGGCACAGGTCTTCCTGGTTGCTGCCGCTGCAGAGAGCCCCTGGGCAGCACCCCACGAGCAAACCTGAGCCTTGGGACCACAGGTAAGACCAAATTTTCTGCTGCAAGAAAGCTGCCTGGTGAACTCAAGACACAGGCCCACAGGAACAGCTGAAGACCTGTAGAGAGGAAAAACTACACACCCGAAAGCAGAACACTCTGTCCCCATAACTGACTGAAAGAGAGGAAAACAGGTCTACAGCACTCCTGACACACAGGCTTATAGGACAGTCTAGCCACTGTCAGAAATAGCAGAACAAAGTAACACTACAGATAATCTGATGGCGAGAGGCAAGCGCCGGAACCCAAGCAACAGAAACCAAGACTACATGCCATCATCGGAGCCCAATTCTCCCACCAAAACAAACATGGAATATACAAACACACCAGAAAAGCAAGATCTAGTTTCAAAATCATATTTGATCATGATGCTGGAGGACTTCAAGAAAGACATGAACACACTTAGGGAAGCACAGGAAAACATTAATAAACAAGAAAAAGCCTACAGAGAGGAATCGCAAAAATCCCTGAAAGAATTCCAGGAAAACACAATCAAACAGTTGAAGGAATTAAAAATGGAAATAGAAGCAATCAAGAAAGAACACATGGAAACAACCCTGGATATAGAAAACCAAAAGAAGAGACAAGGAGCTGTAGATACAAGCTTCACCAACAGAATACAAGAGATGGAAGAGAGAATCTCAGGAGCAGAAGATTCCATAGAAATCATTGACTCAACTGTCAAAGATAATGTAAAGCGGAAAAAGCTACTGGTCCAAAACATACAGGAAATCCAGGACTCAATGAGAAGATCAAACCTAAGGATAATAGGTATAGAAGAGAGTGAAGACTCCCAGCTCAAAGGACCAGTAAATATCTTCAACAAAATCATAGAAGAAAACTTCCCTAACCTAAAAAAAGAGATACCCATAGACATACAAGAAGCCCACAGAACTCCAAATAGATTGGACCAGAAAAGAAACACCTCCCGTCACATAATTGTCAAAACACCAAACGCACAAAATAAAGAAAGAATATTAAAAGCAGTAAGGGAAAAAGGTCAAGTAACATATAAAGGGAGACCTATCAGAATCACACCAGACTTCTCGCCAGAAACTATGAAGGCCAGAAGATCCTGGACTGATGTTATACAGACCCTAAGAGAACACAAATGCCAGCCCAGGTTACTGTATCCAGCAAAACTCTCAATTAACATTGATGGAGAAACCAAGATATTCCATGACAAAACCAAATTTACACAATATCTTTCTACAAATCCAGCACTACAAAGGATAATAAATGGTAAAGCCCAACATAAGGAGGCAAGCTATACCCTAGAAGAAGCAAGAAACTAATCGTCTTGGCAACAAAACAAAGAGAATGAAAGCACACAAACATAACCTCACATCCAAATATGAATATAACGGGAAGCAATAGTCACTATTCCTTAATATCTCTCAATATCAATGGCCTCAACTCCCCAATAAAAAGACATAGATTAACAAACTGGATACGCAACGAGGACCCTGCTTTCTGCTGCCTACAGGAAACACACCTCAGAGACAAAGACAGACACTACCTCAGAGTGAAAGGCTGGAAAACAACTTTCCAAGCAAATGGTCAGAAGAAGCAAGCTGGAGTAGCCATTCTAATATCAAATAAAATCAATTTCCAACTAAAAGTCAGCAAAAAAGATAAGGAAGGACACTTCATATTCATCAAAGGAAAAATCAACCAAGATGAACTCTCAATCCTAAATATCTATGCCCCAAATACAAGGGCACCTACATACGTAAAAGAAACCTTACTAAAGCTCAAAACACACATTGCACCTCACACAATAATAGTGGGAGATTTCAACACCCCACTCTCATCAATGGACAGATCATGGAAACAGAAATTAAACAGTGATGTCGACAGACTAAGAGAAGTCATGAGCCAAATGGACTTAACGGATATTTATAGAACATTCTATCCTAAAGCAAAAGGATATACCTTCTTCTCAGCTCCTCATGGTACTTTCTCCAAAATTGACCATATAATTGGTCAAAAAACGGGCCTCAACAGGTACAGAAAGATAGAAATAATCCCATGCGTGCTATCGGACCACCACGGCCTAAAACTGGTCTTCAATAACAATAAGGGAAGAATGCCCACATATACGTGGAAATTGAACAATGCTCTACTCAATGATAACCTGGTCAAGGAAGAAATAAAGAAAGAAATTAAAAACTTTTTAGAATTTAATGAAAATGAAGATACAACATACTCAAACTTATGGGACACAATGAAAGCTGTGCTAAGAGGAAAACTCATAGCGCTGAGTGCCTGCAGAAAGAAACAGGAAAGAGCATATGTCAGCAGCTTGACAGCACACCTAAAAGCTCTAGAACAAAAAGAAGCAAATACACCCAGGAGGAGTAGAAGGCAGGAAATAATCAAACTCAGAGCTGAAATCAACCAAGTAGAAACAAAAAGGGCCATAGAAAGAATCAACAGAACCAAAAGTTGGTTCTTTGAGAAAATCAACAAGATAGATAAACCCTTAGCCAGACTAACGAGAGGACACAGAGAGTGTGTCCAAATTAACAAAATCAGAAATGAAAAGGGAGACATAACTACAGATTCGGAGGAAATTCAAAAAATCATCAGATCTTACTATAAAAACCTATATTCAACAAAATTTGAAAATCTTCAGGAAATGGACAATTTCCTAGACAGATACCAGGTATCGAAGTTAAATCAGGAACAGATAAACCAGTTAAACAACCCCATAACTCCTAAGGAAATAGAAGCAGTCATTAAAGGTCTCCCAACCAAAAAGAGCCCAGGTCCAGACGGGTTTAGTGCAGAATTCTATCAAACCTTCATAGAAGACCTCATACCAATATTATCCAAACTATTCCACAAAATTGAAACAGATGGAGCACTACCGAATTCCTTCTACAAAGCCACAATTACTCTTATACCTAAACCACACAAAGACACAACAAAGAAAGAGAACTTCAGACCAATTTCCCTTATGAATATCGACGCAAAAATACTCAATAAAATTCTGGCAAACCGAATTCAAGAGCACATCAAAACAATCATCCACCATGATCAAGTAGGCTTCATCCCAGGCATGCAGGGATGGTTTAATATACGGAAAACCATCAACGTGATCCATTATATAAACAAACTGAAAGAACAGAACCACATGATCATTTCATTAGATGCTGAGAAAGCATTTGACAAAATTCAACACCCCTTCATGATAAAAGTCCTGGAAAGAATAGGAATTCAAGGCCCATACCTAAACATAGTAAAAGCCATATACAGCAAACCAGTTGCTAACATTAAACTAAATGGAGAGAAACTTGAAGCAATCCCACTAAAATCAGGGACTAGACAAGGCTGCCCACTCTCTCCCTACTTATTCAATATAGTTCTTGAAGTTCTAGCCAGAGCAATCAGACAACAAAAGGAGATCAAAGGGATACAGATCGGAAAAGAAGAGGTCAAAATATCACTATTTGCAGATGACATGATAGTATATTTAAGTGATCCTAAAAGTTCCACCAGAGAACTACTAAAGCTGATAAACAACTTCAGCAAAGTGGCTGGGTATAAAATTAACTCAAATAAATCAGTTGCCTTCCTCTATACAAAAGAGAAACAAGCCGAGAAAGAAATTAGGGAAACGACACCCTTCATAATAGACCCAAATAATATAAAGTACCTCGGTGTGACTTTAACCAAGCAAGTAAAAGATCTGTACAATAAGAACTTCAAGACACTGAGGAAAGAAATTGAAGAAGACCTCAGAAGATGGAAAGATCTCCCATGCTCATGGATTGGCAGGATTAATATAGTAAAAATGGCCATTTTACCAAAAGCAATCTACAGATTCAATGCAATCCCCATCAAAATACCAATCCAATTCTTCAAAGAGTTAGACAGAACAATTTGCAAATTCATCTGGAATAACAAAAAACCCAGGATAGCTCAAGCTATCCTCAACAATAAAAGGACTTCAGGGGGAATCACTATCCCTGAACTCAAGCAGTATTACAGAGCAATAGTGATAAAAACTGCATGGTATTGGTACAGAGACAGACAGATAGACCAATGGAATAGAATTGAAGACCCAGAAATGAACCCACACACCTATGGTCACTTGATTTTTGACAAAGGAGCCAAAACCATCCAATGGAAAAAAGATAGCATTTTCAGCAAATGGTGCTGGTTCAACTGGAGGGCAACATGTAGAAGAATGCAGATCGATCCATGCTTATCACCCTGTACAAAGCTTAAGTCCAAGTGGATCAAGGACCTCCACATCAAACCAGACACACTCAAACTAATAGAAGAAAAACTAGGGAAGCATCTGGAACACATGGGCACTGGAAAAAATTTCCTGAACAAAACACCAATGGCTTATGCTCTAAGATCAAGAATCGACAAATGGGATCTCATAAAACTGCAAAGCTTCTGTAAGGCAAAGGACACTGTGGTTAGGACAAAACGGCAACCAACAGATTGGGAAAAGATCTTTACCAATCCTACAACAGATAGAGGCCTTATATCCAAAATATACAAAGAACTCAAGAAGTTAGACCGCAGGGAAACAAATAACCCTATTTAAAAATGGGGTTCAGAGCTAAACAAAGAATTCACAGCTGAGGAATGCCGAATGGCTGAGAAACACCTAAAGAAATGTTCAACATCTTTAGTCATAAGGGAAATGCAAATCAAAACAACCCTGAGATTTCACCTCACACCAGTGCGATTGGCTAAGATCAAAAACTCAGGTGACAGCAGATGCTGGCGAGGATGTGGAGAAAGAGGAACACTCCTCCATTGTTGGTGGGATTGCAGACTGGTAAAACCATTCTGGAAATCAGTCTGGAGGTTCCTCAGAAAATTGGACATTGAACTGCCTGAGGATCCAGCTATACCTCTCTTGGGCATATACCCAAAAGATGCCTCAACATATAAAAGAGACACGTGCTCCACTATGTTCATCGCAGCCTTATTTATAATAGCCAGAAAATGGAAAGAACCCAGATGCCCTTCAACAGAGGAATGGATACAGAAAATGTGGTACATCTACACAATGGAATATTACTCAGCTATCAAAAACAACGAGTTTATGAAATTCGTAGGCAAATGGTTGGAACTGGAAAATATCATCCTGAGTGAGCTAACCCAATCACAGAAAGACATACATGGTATGCACTCATTGATAAGTGGCTATTAGCCCAAATGCTTGAATTACCCTAGATCCCTAGAACAAATGAAACTCAAGACAGATGATCAAAATGTGAATGCTTCACTCCTTCTTTAAATGAGGAAAAAGAATACCCTTGGCAGGGAAGGGAGAGGCAAAGATTAAAACAGAGACTGAAGGAACACCCATTCAGAGCCTGCCCCACATGTGGCCCATACATATACAGCCACCCAATTAGACAAGATGGATGAAGCAAAGAAGTGCAGACCGACAGGAGCCGGATGTAGATCGCTCCTGAGAGACACAGCCAGAATACAGCAAATATAGAGGCGAATGCCAGCAGCAAACCACTGAACTGAGAATAGGTCCCCTATTGAAGGAATCAGAGAAAGAACTGGAAGAGCTTGAAGGGGCTCGAGACCCCAAAAGTACAACAATGCCAAGCAACCAGAGCTTCCAGGGACTAAGCCACTACCTAAAGACTATACATGGACTGACCCTGGACTCTGACCCCATAGGTAGCAATGAATATCCTAGTAAGAGCACCAGTGGAAGGGGAAGCCCTGGGTCCTGCTAAGACTGAACCCCCAGTGAACTAGTCTATGGGGGGAGGGCGGCAATGGGGGGAGGGTTGGGAAGGGAACACCCATAAGGAAGGGGAGGGGGGAGGGGGATGTTTGCCCGGAAACCGGGAAAGGGAATAACTCTCGAAATGTATATAAGAAATACTCAAGTTAATAAAAAAAAAAAAAGAAAAAAAAATTTCTCAATATAAAACTTGAAAGAGAATGGGTACAAAAGGTTTGACTTCCACATTACTGGTCTCTAAGCACTGGAATTTGAAATTTTGCTACATTTTTCCTGGATAACGAATAAGTTAGGAAATATACATGTATAACTATACACACCATACACATGCAAAATCAATGTTATACTAATTGTACCATTTGCTATTGCTTTAGTCACACTGAGTAGGTAGTAGCATATATGTTGCATAATTGAAGAAAAAATTGAACTGAGGATAACTGTAAAAATAATCTACTTGCCATCTGTAGGAAAAGCGGTTCCACAAGAGGTTATGTGAGTTCAAAATGTTACACACCATCCAATGTGGTTTCAAGGATCTGAATTAGCTTCAAGCTGGAGGTAGTGTGTAAAACTTAAAATTGAGCACAATTTCCAACAGGCTAAAATCGCAGAGGTACCCTAGATGGAAGGAATACTAAGGAAAGTTTCAGAAGACACGAAAATAGACATTAACTGCAGGGTTTTATGATGGAGATGGATGGACAACAGGGAGCCAGGAAGTGTTCTGGAAAAGAGTTGAAAGTCTTCTGAGTTTAGATAGTGGTTGAATCAAAGGAGAGAGAAGAGATAAGGCCAACAGAAGGAATTGTGGGTCACTTAGGTTTGTTTTGAGAAAAGGAGAAGAAAAAACATATTTAGAAAAAAATCAGAAGGAAAACATTGTGTACCTAAAGATAAAGAGTGCATATCAAGGAAGATCTTTTAGAGTGAGTATAAAAGAAGATAAAGGAACTCTACAGATTCGTATGCTTGACTATTGATCTCCAAATGGTGGTACTATTCGTGAAGTCCTGGAAACTTCAGGAGGTAGGGCGGAGCTCCAGGAGGGTTGAAGGGTGAGGGTAGGTTGTTGAGGTTATTGTGCTTATGGTTCCTTCTTGTCTCCACATCTACTTTCTCTGAAAGTGAACGCGGCTCCTCTTCTGACACAGTCCTGGCATGATGTTCTGCATAAGTGCATGGAGCCAAGAAACCATGGAGCCTCCTTCCCTTAACTTATTCCTTCAGTCAAGTTCGATCGCAGTGATACAGAACCTAACAGAAGAGAATCTGAAGAATATTCTTGCTGAAGCAGTTAGGCACAGAAAGACTTGAAGACTGTCAGCACAGCAGTTTGCCAACAATAAAGGATGGTTTAGGGTTTTACTGCAGTGAAGAGACACCATGACTAAGGCAACTCTTATAAGCAACAACATTTAATTGAGGCTGGATTACAAGTTCAGAGGTTCCGTTCATTATCATCAAGGCAGGAAACATGGTAGAATCCAGGCACACAAGGTGCTGAGAGTTCTACTATCTTGTTCCGAAGGCAAATAGGAAAAGACTGGCTTCCAGGCAGCTAGGATAAGGATCTTAAAGCCCATGCCCACAGTGACACACTTTCTCCAAGGCCACATCTCCTAATAGTGCCACTCCCTGAGCCAAGCATGTCCAAACCACCACAGAAAGTGATGTCTGTGGGAACCAGTCCAGTCTCTGTGGCATCTGCATTTCTCCTTACAGATCCTGTTTAGGTAGAGCAGAAACAACAGGATTCCTCTCTCAGAAGAGATGCGTATATGACAAGGCGTTTCAACTTTGTGTTCAGTTGCATTCCTCCCTGAAAGGCTAAAACCATACTGTGGTGCTACATTTAAAGGTGTAGTGACTGGTGAGGCATATGGAGCTTGGTGCCTGCCATTCCAGAAACGGCAGGCACATCAGTCATGTCCAGTTTACAACAGACAGTAACACTGACTAATACAACATGTGCTTGCTTCATTATCTATAAAGACTCAAGCATGTGACTGTATCTTCCACAATTATTTATTCAGATCTCTTATTTTTAAGCAACTGTAAGTGCATATTTGTAAATATTTGCAAGTGCTCCTGATATCATTGCTTTCTTCCTTTAAAAAGAAAAGTTGAATGGTATCATAGGTCAAGGCAGAGTTGGTTTTGGTGGATATGAGATGCCTTCTATACACATTTAATACTTGATAGCCTGCTTGGGAGGTTGGAGAACCCTGAAGAGTTGGGCCCCATCTGGAAGGGGCAGCCGTCTCTGTTTCCCAATGTGAGGCAAGTAACAGGCCTGGTGTTACTACCACCATTGACAGACAGAGCTCCACCCCAAAGGCCTGGGCTTGTGCCCTCTCAAACTATTAGCTGAAATAAACCTTTCCTCCTTTAAGTAGTTTCTGTCAGGTATTCTTTCAAGGAGATGAGAAATGGAACTATGTCAACATTCGAAACAAATACAGATTTTCAAGCTATGCCCTTTCTGAGGGAGGTCTTTAAAAGAAGAAAAAAATTACAAATTTAGATGTATAATTTTACTTGTATTTTGTATTTTACCAATAAATTTAACTCAACATTTACAGAGTAAAGTAGGCAGAAACTCGATTGCATCTAATAGAATCACAGTTAATGCATGAAAAAGTCAAGAATTCAATTTAAATTTCTTTTATTTAAGCAGAAGAGTCTCAGAAATTCTTTGAAATGTAAGGATGAACATAAAGTGCTCTATTCCTAAAGAAAATCTAGGGAATAGTTTTTAAAAATTGGTAGTAATAGAGATGAATATAGCGATAAAATTATATGTTTAAATTTGGTTTTCTGAAAGTCTATATAAATTTTAGTTAGAAATAAATAAACTTAGAGTTAGAAAGCAAAGGCTATCTTTCTATATAAGATCAGAATCTTTTATAAGTATCTGGGGAAGTGTTTTCAGAAATGTCTAAAATTATGTCAGTTGCCTTGGCAATGGTCGTATTTGAGGATTGTACACTCAGTTTCTCCTGCTAAACTCATTGATCAGCCAAGGCATTTCACCTATGAAAAGCTGAAGAAAAAAAAAAAAAGAGAGAGAGTTAAAAAAAAAAAGCAAAGCAAAACAAAACAAAAACACAAAAGTGTTTCTATAAACACTAAAAATGTCTTCTTCGCTAAGACACCCCTTTACAGCTATGTATAGGATGAGCAGAGAGTCATGTTTGGTAGAGGTGGTTTCCACCCAACACCTTAGTATGATAATTAGCAGGTGATTATTCCTCCTTTTCTTTCTCCTCCTCCTCTTTCTCCTCCTCCTCCTTCTCCTCCTCCTGCTCCTCCTCCTCCTCCTTCTCCTGCTCCTCCTCCTGCTCCTCCTCCTCCTCCTTCTCCTTCTCCTGCTCCTGCTCCTCCTCCTCCTTCTCCTTCTCCTGCTCCTCCTCCTCCTCCTCCTGCTCCTCCTCCTGCTCCTCCTCCTCCTGCTCCTCCTCCTCCTCCTCTTCTCCTCCTCCTCCTCCTGCTCCTCCTCCTGCTCCTCCTCCTGCTCCTCCTCCTCCTCTTCTCCTCCTCCTCCTCCTGCTCCTCCTCCTGCTCCTCCTCCTGCTCCTCCTCCTCCTCCTCCTGCTCCTCCTCCTCCTGCTCCTCCTCCTCCTTCTCCTTCTCCTCCTCCTGCTCCTCCTCCTTCTCCTTCTCCTGCTCCTGCTCCTCCTCCTCCTCCTTCTCCTCCTCCTCCTGCTCCTCCTCCTCCTTCTCCTTCTCCTGCTCCTCCTCCTCCTCCTCCTCCTCCTTCTCCTGCTCTTCTCCTTCTCCTGGTCCTGCTCCTCCTCCTCCTCCTCCTCCTGCTCCTCCTCCTGCTCCTCCTCCTGCTCCTCCTCCTGCTCCTCCTCCTCCTCTTTCTCCTCCTCCTCCTGCTCCTCCTCCTCCTGCTCCTCTTCCTCCTCCTCCTCTTTTGGTATTTTGAGACAGGGTTTCCCAGTGTACCCCTGGCTGTCCTGAAACCATCTCTGCAGGCCAGGCTGGCCTCAAACACACAAATATCCACCTAGCAGGTAATTCTTAGTTCTCAAAACTATCCTAGATTAGACAAAGGAAAAAAAAATTGTGTGCTCAACCCTCTATATCAGTTGTCCTATGTAGAACCAGAAAATGTATAATAATGGAAATGGAAAGTAAGTTTTTTTTTATATTTCTTGAGTTTAATATTCTGCTGCTCTCTATTTGGCCTAAAACAATGGCAGATTAAGATAAAAGAGGAAAAAATCACAAAATCCAATACAAAATACGAGTGTTCACTTATTAAACACATAATATTCACTGATCTGTTGGCCTTGGCTTTCACATGTGCAGACTAGTCTAAAACACTTGGAAATGAGTTATCAATTCTTATAATTCCAAAGTTCAGTGTAGACTTTCTAGTCATCTTTATTAAACCAATACAGACTTTCTCATACTTGTTCTTCATGAGAGTAAGACTTTCAGGGCATCTCTGATTAAACCTAATGAATATATTGAAATAGTTCAGCTTTTTAAAAAGGTCCGTAGAAAGAAAATAGCCTAAAATTTGTTTTCTATATTAATAATTCTTTTAAAAATATCTTTACTGAAATATAATTATACCCCTTCCTCTTTTCCCTTTCTTCCTCCAACACCTTCCATGCCTGCTCTTGCTCCCCGTCAAATCGATGGCCTCTTTTTCACTAATTACCGTTGTTACAGATAAATAGGTGCACAAATATATAAATGACAGGATCATGACAAGAGGCATGCACTAATGACTTTGTTTTGTCTTGTTTTTCTTGTCTTATATTTCTTAAACAGAGATGTATCCCTGGCTTCTCTATGTAGGCCTGACTATCCTGGAACTCACTCTGTAGACCAGGCTGGCCTTGAACTCAGAATTCTATCTGCCTCTGCCTCTAAAGTGTTGGGATCAAAGATGTGTGCCACCATCTTTTTAGCAATATTATTGATTGTTAATGCCACATCGCTACCACTCAACTCCACTTAACTCTAGAAAACACTGGTTTCAAAGAGTTTTAGTAAATTTAATTAATTCAGTACTTTGTTAAGAAACCAGAAATGAATGGGAAATATAAAAAGTATCTAAAATAATTATACATATTATTCAAAAAGTAACAAGGAGTTATTGTAGGTATGAGAAGATCAATGGACACCTATTCTTCAAGAGATTCACAAGTAGTAGACAGAAGTCTCAAAATGCATTTTATAACACTATACGTTTTATATATTATACATTTATACATTATGCAGTATATACTTTATAACAAAATAGCATTGAGATTTCAAGTAAGTGTTTTACTCTCAGGATTTTTGAACATGTGAAGATTAGGAACTGGCTGTATTCTACTAAATTACCAAGTAAATGGCTTACTTATTTGGATTGTTGAGTACTAGAAGAAAATAAGCATATATTTATTTGGTAGTAAATTCATGTACCCAAAGAATGTATTCAGAAAAGAACTCATATTAGACGTGAAGTAAAGAGAGAGAGCTAGCAAGCTTAAAAAGCAAGACATTTTTTTTGTAGAAAATTACATCTGAGAAGACAGTAAATTATGGTGCAAAGATTAAGAAATGAAAACTATTAGCTAAAACATTTAAGGACTTAAAATGGTTTTCAGAGTATTATATTTTAAAGTATTTATAAAAAGAGTCCTGCTGGACCTTTCAGAGGGCAGTCATGATAGGCCCCTATTTGACTGCCCTTCAGAAGACCCAACAAGCAGCTGAAAGAGTCAGATGTAGATATTTGCACCCAACCAATGGACAGAAGCTGCTGACCCCTGTGGTTGAATTAGGGGAAAGCTGGAGGAAGCTGAGGAGGTGGGCGACCTTGTCGGAGGACCAGCAGTCTCAATTAACCTGGACCCCATAGATCGCTCAGACACGGAGCCACCAACCAGGCAGCATACACTAGCAGATATGAGACCCCAAGACATAAACGGCAGAGTACTGCCGGGTCTGGACTCAGTCAGAAATGAACCCAACCCTCAAGAGACTGGAGGCCCCAAGGAGTTGGGGAGACCGGTGAGGTGGGGGATGGGGAGTGGAGACATCCTCTTGGAGACTGGGACGGGAGGAGGTATGAAATGAGGAACAGTCAAAGAGCAGGCCTGAAGGGGGATAAAGACTGGACTGTTAAAAAGATTAAAAAATAAAAATAAAATAAAAAATAAAAGTATTTTAACATTAAAAAGGAAAAATAAATCTCAAACAGCTGTATAGTATTAAAACACTACCTGCTTCTGCAGAGCTTATCACATAGCCTGAGTTTGGCCAAGTCTCCCTACAGCTCTGTCTGGGACAGAGAGTTAGGAAGCAATGTTTGTGTGACTTAACTCTCCGTCTATGGTGAAATTTATCAGATATGAAATTTCTTTTCACTGTTAAAAGTTTATAAAAACCAGACCTTGCCTTTAATTTGGAGATTGGGGGGTATGGGATGTGGAATCGACCAGGAGGGGGATAAAATCTAGATTGTGGAAAAAGATTAAAGAATAAATTTTTAAAGGGGGGGGGGTCCTGCTAACAAAAGAACAGAATGGAAACTACTAACTAAAAGGAAATCTATCTAAATATTTTTTAAAATATTTCTCAAAAAAACAAACAAACAAACAAACAAACAAACAAATAAACAAATAAATAAATAAATAAATAAATAAATAAATAAATAAATAAATAAATAAATGGAAATGCACCTTTTAGGGGGAAATTATGTCTTTATATGGAGCTGTGAGAGAAAACGCAGGAAGCCGAATATTTTTTTAACCAGATTAATTACTGTGAAAATGGTAATGGAGGCAGAGATGAGGTAGGACAGGCAAGAGTGCTTTCCTACAGTGACATCTGAATTGGAATTTAAAGATAAAAAAGAAAGCAGCTTTGCAGTGATTACACCCACAGAGAAAGTTCCAGACACACGGAATAAGAGCAAATGTGCTGAGAAGTATCAGGGGGACCTGTGGTTTCCGATGTGGGAGGAAGGAAGAGCAGCGAGCACAGCAGGAGAGGGAGTTAGGGAAGCGGTGCTCAGCCGCAAAGCCCATGGATTTAGAATGTGTTTAATTCCTGTTCTAGGAACTGGACCCGGAAGCTAGAGCCCGTGCTCCCCGGCAACCCTCTACCCCTAACCTGTATTGCCAACCCTAGAATTTTATCCCGAGAGCACAAAAAGTCATCAACGAGTTTTAAACAGATGAGCGATAAGACTTCTTTCATGTTTTCAGAACGCCACACTGGTTTCTCCGTTTAAAAACACAAAGAGTGCTTAAGAGACGGCAAACTAAATGCAGACATCAAGTTGTCTTTTACGGAGTTTGAATGATGGAGAAAGGCATAGACTAAACACCTATTTGGTAAGAGAGACAGCAGAATTTCCTGATGCGTTAGACACAGAGTTAAAAGAAAGGATAGATGTAAAGACAGTGGGAATTGGCTAAACTGTGAGGCCGTTTACTAAAATGCTTCAGAGAGTGAGGGGGAAAAGTTAAAACTGCAGGTAAGCCCGTATTCTTCATTCACTCTATTAAATTTCTTATACTTTCTAAATATCTAAGACATAATGTCAGGCATTCTGGGAATTTTAAGTTAATTTTTCATTAAGCATTTATTAAGCACTTCCAGACGTGTAACGGGACCATATTAGAATTCATATATATGTGCAGAAAATGTATATCTTCATTTTATATACAACCACTCTAGCTGGTATTACAACCATTTCAGTTTGAATCTTCTATACACGAATAGGATAAGAACAAAAACTAAAGCCACATGTGGTGGCACAAACCTTTAACCTGAGTCCCCAGGAGGCAGGGGCAGGAGGACCAGAAATTGGAGGTCATCTTGGATTATATGAGAGGCTGCATGAGAAAAAAAATGTTAACGAAATTCTAATTCTGTTTACATGTATTTTAATGTAGCCTTTGACAAATACAATGTTCCCTTCTATATAATTCAAATGTTCAGCCTCTCCTGGGTCTCAGATCTTTTTTGCCCATCTTAAAGAAAACCTGTCATTTATTCATTGGCATTGTTGCAGTTGTTCTGGTGGGGGGGGGGGGGCGGCCCGTGTTGATTTTGAGTTTTTTTGCTTTTAAGACAAAATCTCATTGAACTCCTGATCTCCCTGCCTCTGCCTTCTAAGTGCTGGCTAAATAAGCCTTTTATCTTTATCACATTAGATCTTTCAAGCTCTTTCATAATACTGGAATTTGACCTCAGGGCCTCACACAAGCTGGGCACTCTGTGAAGAAGCTACACCCTTAGTTCCGGGATGAATCATTTAAGTAAAATGGAGGTCCCAATAGCAGGAAAGAATCAAGAGTCTTGAAAGTAATGTTTTTAGCCTATTCGTATTTCTTATGCAATGTTCTTTGCCCACACCTCTTCATTTTATTTCACACTAAAGTTTATGCCTAGCATAACTTACATTGTGTTTTCTAGCATCAGTCATGGCCTAGTAATGGTCTTTTGATGTCTAAAAGTTCTCTCCTGCTGGTCCAGCTAATGTTTCGGGATGTGGCTATGTCTCCCACGTGTTATGTAACTCCTCTAAACTATCACCAGGAATCCTGATCTGCTGTGATGACTTCCTCTGGCAAGCTTTGCAGGTTGATGCTTTAACAACTTGTGGGTCACTCTAAATCACTCCAGAGCAAAACGTGCTCTGGGAGGCCATATTGGCAGGCCTTTCTTCCCCTGCTCAGGGTTGACTATTAAATGACTGCCCCGATTGGTATACAATACCAGCCAATCCGCTTCCCCGCTTCATCTCAAACATTGAGTGACAGAGTGTAAGAGTCTCTCTCCACTCTTCATGTCCTCTTCGTTAGTTAAAGAATATCCGTGCCAGGTGGAACCAAAAACTGTCCGAGGGAAAGCTGGGCCAAGATAAAGCTGCTTCCCATTCTTCTCTCCTTCCTGTCATTCCTCTAAATTCAAATCACTTGAGAAATTAGCAAATGCCTTGTAACCTCGATCTGGAAAAAAGATACCTTCATCTGCACTACTATTTCATTGACCAGAACTTGCCCTTTTTATACTCTTGTAATTATAAGGGACCAGCAAGGCAAAAGAGTTAAAGGAATGTCTTACTTACGTCTATCAGAGAACCAGGAACATGATTCATACTCCCAGCCACCTGCTGCCTCTTAAGTCCAACTTTCTTTTGTACTGTTGCTTTTTAGTGCAAAATAAATATTATTATCTTTTGATAAAAAAACAGCTCTACCTTTTGTGGTTGTAAATGAATATCATAATGAATCTTTATTGGTTTGAGATCAGTATAAATATATATTTTTCATAAAGAATTTTCATGCCGCAACAAAATATCTATTCTTGTACCCCTTGGGAATGACATGCAAAATAACTAGAACTGGAAAGGTGACATTTTCAAAAAGTCCAAGCGTGACTAAAGCTATGCTTCTTTACGTGTTGCTACTGATTGGCCAATTTCCATTGACAGGTGTACAATTATAAACCCTATTGTACCACAGAGTCTTGGATCACAGATTCTTGCAACTTTAAATAGTATTAACAGAAGGTAATTAAAACTCACTGTAAAATGTCCTTTTTAAACATGCTGCTGTCTTCGGGAAATGTAAGGAGGCAGCACCATCTGGTGGTATAATTTTAGACATTTGTTAAGACATTGTTAATCATCAATGAAATTTTTTCCAAATAAAAACTTTCAGAGAGCTTTATAGCATTGAGACTTGAGAGACAAAAACCTTCTTTTCAAGAAACAGGATAAGTAGAAGGTATAGAACTTTTTGAAGTGTAACTGCTGATGGACGGATAACTACTCAAGTGAAACCCAGGTAAATCAGAGCAGGCTTTGGTAATAATGGGATGTTTATTTTTAATTGTAAATAATTCTTATCAAACAACCACATGCCTTGATTTTTAAGAAAGTTACATTTAGACCATAGTCCTTGGGTCTTTGTGAATTCCTGATTCACTCAGGAATTCTTGGGAAAAGGCCAGCAGGGGGCTCTTCATACCTGAAGGACTTTTGTTGTTGGGTTTGGTTTTAGTTTTTGGTTTCTGGTTCTTTTTGAGGGAGGTGCTTGTTTGTTTGTCTGTTTGTCTGTTTGTTGGCCAGCAATGGAAATGTGAGGCTGCATTTTTGATGAGGACAATACAAGCAAAGTCTCAGAGCTCTATTCCTTTAGCAGACTTTGTTCTTGAAACTTTAACTTTGAGAAATTAATCTTGAAATTGTATCTGATCATTGCTGAAAACTTAACTTAGAGAGGATATGCTACCTACTTAACTACTAGCCCCCCAACCTGCAGGTGCCCAATCATTTCTCTGTGTGCTGTCCTATTAGCTTTGCATATGTTAAAAACTTTGTATAAGTAGAAATCCATTTGCATGGATGGAATCACACACATAATGGCCTCATCAGTGACCATCAGTTTTAATTTAAGACAATATTTTCAGACTCATCAATGGTATAGAATGGATTTAATCTCATTCCTTTCTGTGGTTATTTACTATTTACTTAGATGGGTTCTTGTCCTATGTCCCAGGTGTTGTTATCAGGAATTGCCTTTAGCAGCCACACTGTTTAGTCACTGTTGCCATGGTAATGGCCATACATTCCCAGAAGATCTTTGGCTCAAGTCACAACTCCACCTGAAAGTAGTTATATCACATTCCAAATAAAAGGCAAACACCTTCTGCCCTCGCTTTCTCTCTTCTCTTCACTCTTTTCTTTCTCTCACCCCTTCCCCCATTAAATCTCACCATGTGGAACCATGTTGGTGTTGGTCTGGTGCACTCTTTCTGCACAGGCATGCCCAATATTTGGTATTTAATAACAACACCGGGCTGTCTTCAAATTTGTGATCTGCTTCAGAGTGGGTTTAATGAAGTTTAACCTTATTATGCCCCAGTTCTAAGAACTGGATTTATCTAGGAAAGTAAGTGTGAATTCAAAGTCTTTATATTTAAGACTTTCTTATATCTGTGAAATATGTTCTGTCTAGTAAAACTTACGGCAATATAGAGTGTGTATAATTGAATTCCAAAAGTAGTTTACAGAAGAGACACATAGATACTTACCTAGATGTACAATGAGAATAAAAGACAGACCCAATAATTAAAACTTTTATTCTGTTCCCAACAGTGGTGATTAAATGCACATAAACTGAGCAGTTACTCTATGCTATGTGGTTTGCTTGGGCAGTAGTATGATTTATTCAAACACTTTTTAGCATTTTTTTCTATTGTATTTTTTTAAGTTATAGAATGATGTCTGGTTTCTATGGTCCGGAGTCTTATTGTTCATATCCTGAGAAGAAGGGTTAGAAGGACTCATTTCAAAGTCATCATCCAATTACAAAAGTAAAATTGGATTATATCCAAAAAAGAAAATAAAAATAGAGGTTTGGGGTAAATAGCCTATTGATGGAGTTGACTCAACTGTTAAGAATACAAGGAGAAGGTGAGTTTGACATATAGTAATTTCTTTGAATTTTAACATTCAATCTTTAAGAATAAAGAAGTAAGCAAAACTTTGGAGTCTAGGAAGAAAACAGCTAATGAGTCTCAAGAAGTTCCTAAAATTTTCCAAATTCACAAAATCTCTGTTTAAGGTTATAGTAAGCAGTATAGAGTTCTGGTGAGTGAAAGGCTCCAACCTGTTAAACTGGCTGAAAGTTGTTTAGGGAACTCTAGGAATACAATGTTCATCAACAGTTATCTAGATGGTGTGAGTTCTACCTTTGGGTAACCCATACCCTGTAAGTAACACCTTATCCAGTCTCCTGTAAGTAACCCCAATAAATTCATTAGTTTACCAAATAGTCTTTGATAGAATAATTTCTTTGGTTTGTCATTAGTTGGCTATCTAGGATGACTAGACATTTGTTCACATCTCCCTCAGGAAACTCAGACCACACAGGAGGGCTTCTTCAGGTACTTAAACTCAGAATTTTAGAGACTGCAAATTCTAGTATGGGAAAGGATGTATGCATAAAGATGAGACTTGCCTATTTATTAATGGCTGTGTCCAGATTATCTTGTATAAATAACTATAACTAAGTAGTCAACAACAACAACAAAAAAAGATATTTTGAGTGGACATCATAATAACCATCCACAGAAGTCATCTCCAGTGTCTGAAATAAAAGCAGATTTCAAGCAGTAATGTGCATTTTGAAGAATAAGCCACCACCCATATTTACAAAAGATGTGTACCTACTGCCAAACGGATGAAGCCAAGTGAGACCAAAGTCCACACTCTCTCCCATATTCCTAAAATGGTGTAAGCATAAAGATGTCATAAACTTAAAAGAAGATAGCTCCAGTTAGTAACTCATGTAGGACTTAGCAATGAAGTGGATACATTGTAAATGCAGATGGCTTCCTTTCGGAAACAAAGACACACAAATTCCTTACATCTTGAGGCCAAGGGGTTCATCATACTTGTTTATACAAAGTAACTCAGTCATATCAAACTACCAAAGTTCTACTATCTCCTTTTTACAGAAAATGAAATCAGTCCTTAAAGTTGAGCTATTCACTTACATTCACACAAGCCATAAGCCTTCCGAAATATGAATAATTTAGGAGGCTCTCAGTTGTCACCATCATGGAAAACAACACAGTGCATCTGCGTGGCTTAAAAACTAATTCAAAAAAAGTTTGTCAGATAAACAAATTGTTACCTAACAAAAACAGGATGCACAATAGAATCTATTCTTTAACATAAACATACTGATATTGCGTGTGAGATATTAAAGAGTATTTCATACATAATAAATATTGCTGGGGTCCAGCCTCGACACAGGATCAGAGTTCTCAACTGGAAGCAGGGATATCTGGAAGGCGCATAATAAATATACACAGACTACTCCTTGGGTACAAACTGACAGGCAATTCCAAGGCTTACAGTCTCTCTCTCTCTCTCTCTCTCTCTCTCTCTCTCTCTCTCTCTCTCTCTCTCTCTCTCTCTCTCTCTCTCTCAGCTTGAGGCTGCACACACTCTGCATTCTCTTGTGTACTCTGCTATTTTTTATTGCGGCTTTCTTTTCTCGAACTCCCACACTCATGCACACCTCTGTTCATTACCCTTTCATTCTCACACACACTCTTCATACACACCTCACACATATCTCACACACACCACATGCACTCTCCTTTCACTCACACACACACTCTTCACACACACCTCACATTCTCTCTTCACTCACTCTTCACACGCTCTCTCACTCGCTCCCTCATTTGCTCCTTCGCTCAGGCTCTCATTCACTTTCTCATTCACTCACACATTTACTCTCTCATTCACTCTCCACATGCTCTCCAGCCTTTCTCTTGCCCGAATCTTTTATTGATAATCCAAAAGCAGGTAGAAAAAAAGACATTGTATAATCATTGACAAATCAAATTCAAAAGAATAACCACATCCCACAAAGAACTAAGAATTACAATTGTTCCCCAAAGCTTCCCCTATTCCCAGGTCTGTGGCCATAATAATAATAATTGTAAACTTATCATTATTTAAACTTTAACTTTTAACTTATTATACTTCAGAGCTCAAAGCTCTGAGGTCAGTTACTTGCATTTTCCTGTGAAGCTCTAATGATGAATGACATAGGCAAAGCTGCCAGGCAGTGGCCAGAAAGAACCAAGTTAATCCTTAATTCAGTGGTTCTGCTAGCTTTCTGCTCCTTGCACACAATGACTCTCATAAGAGTCCCAGTATTTTTACTTAGTTTTACTAGTATATAATTTTATATATTCTATACTTCCTTATCCAGGAACCACTCTCAAATGTTATATAAAACTTATTTCCTAACTTCAATAACTTTTTCCTTTCTTAAGATCCCAATGTTGACTCTAATTCATTTTCTAATAATTTCTTTAAAGTTTCTTTGCAAGTCAAGCATTAATCTGGAACTACTATTGTGCAGTTACTCCATTGTTTCCAAGATGAGAACACACAGCATACACCTGGGCCATTGCTAAGCCTCAATTTCCAATTGTTTAAGAATCATTACACCAAGGAACATCTAGTTTCACAGAATTCACCAGAGCAGAAGGAGAAAGAAGTAGGAAAGTCAGATATAATAGAATAATTTTGCACACCAAGGCCAACTGAAAGGCAGTCGCACACAAATGGAATCTATGCAGCCGTTGTCCAGGGCTAAGGTTAGGGGAAATGGGAACAACCAGTTTTTACAAGGAGCTGCCGCGGGCTTCTGAGGTGTCTCCATCCCGGCCTACTGCTGGCGTCCCTGTCATCGTACGCTGTCCCCAGCAAAACATGTCTTCAAATTAGTTGGAGGTACAACATATGTAAACAAACATATCATGAGCAAAGTTACAAGAAAAGATTAAATATAATAAATGCTTCAGGTATTTAGGGTTTAATAATGGAGGTACAACATCGGGATTACTAGATGACCTATCAAAAGACACTGTTTCTGATGCTGCTACCAAATGTGCCCCGCCTAGATCCAAACTTCAAAACCCATAAACTTCCCTGTGCTTTTTTTTTTCTTTATTGGAATTCTTATTCATATTTTAAATAGTATTCCCTTTCACGGTTACTCCTCCAGAAACCCACTATCCCATCCCTCCTTCTCCTGCTTCTATGAGAGTGCTCCCTCACCCACCCACGTACTCCTTCCCCCCTCCCCACCCTGATATTACCCTACACTGGTGCATCAAGCCTTGGCAGGACCAAGGGCCTCTCCTCCCATTGGTGGCCAATAAGGCCATCCTCTGATACATATGGGGATGGAGCCTTGGGTCCATCCTGTGTACTCTTGAAATGGTGGTTTAGTCCCCAGAAGCTCTTGGAGTCGGGGGAGAGTCTAGTTGGTTGATGCCGTTGTTGTTCTTATGCGGTTGCAAACCCCTTCAGCTCCTTCAGTCCTTTCTCTAACTCCTCCAACTAGGGCGACGTTCTCAGTTCAGTGGTTGGGTGCAACCATCCACCTCTATTTATCAGGATCTGGTAGAACCTCTAGGAGACAGCTATATCAGACTCCTGTGAGCATGCACTTCTTGGCATCTGCTATATTGTCAAGGTTTGGTGTCTGTATATGGGATGGATCCCCCATGTGGGGCAGTCTCTGGATGGCCTTTCCTTCAGTCTTGGCTGCACATTTTGTTTCTGTATTTCCTCTTGTGAGAATTTTTGTTCCCTCTTCTAAGAAGGTCTGAAGCATCCACACTTTGGTCTTCCTTCTTCTTGAGCTTCATGTGGTTTATGAATTGTATCTTGGGTATTCCAACCTTTTGGGCTAATATCCACTTATCAGTGAGTACACATCATATGTGTTCTTTTGTGACTGGTTACCTCACTCAAGAAGATATTTTCTAGTTCCATTCATTTGCCTAAGAATTTCATGAAGTCACTGTTTTTAATAGCTGCGTAGTATTCCATTGTATAAATGTACCACATTTTCAGTATCAATTCCTCTGTTGAAGGACATCTGGGTTCTTTCCAGCCTCTGGCTATTATAAATAAGGCTGCTATGAATACAGTGGAGCGTGTGTCCTTTTATATGTTGGAGCAACTTTCCGGTATATGCCCAAGAGTGGAATACCTGGGTCCTCAGGTAGTACTATGTCCAATTTTCTGAAGAACTTCCTGACTGATTTCCAGAGTGGTTGTACCAGCTTGCAACCTCATCAACAATGGAGGAGTGTTCCTCTTTATCCACATCCTCGCCAGCATCTGCTGTCATCTGAATTTTCGATCTTAGCCATTCTGACTGGTCTGAGGTAGAATCTCAGAGTTGTTTTGATCTGCATTTCCCTGATGATTAAGAATGTTGAACATTTCTTTAGAGACTTCTCTGCCATTCAATATTCCTCAGTTGAGAATTCTTTGTTTAGCTCTGTAGTCTTATTAAAACAAAACATTTTTAATAAGGGTTATTTGATTATCTGAAGTGTAACTTCTTGAGTTCTTTGTATACATTGGATATTAGCCCTGTGCCCATGTTTCTCTCCATTTAGTTGGATATTGACTACTAGCTTGCTGTATATTGCTTTTATTATGTTTAGCTATGGGCCTTGAATTCCTGATCATTCATTCCAAGAATTTTTTTTATCATGAAAGGGGTGTTAAATTTTGTCAAGTGCTCTCTCGCCATCTAATGAGATGATCGTGTGGTTTTTATTTTCCTTTGAGTTTCTTTATATAGCAGAGTATGTTGATGGATTTCCATATATTGAACCATCCCTGAATCCCTGGAATGAAGCCTACTTGATCATGATGGATGGTCATTTTGATGTGTTCTTGGATTTGGTTTGCAAGATTCTTATTGAGTAGTCTGGCATCGATATTCATAAGGGAAATTGGTCTGAAGATCTCTTTCTTTGTTGCGTCTTTTGAGGTTTAGGTATAAGTGTAATTTGGGTCTCATAGAATGGATTGGGCAGTGTTCTTTCTATGTTGTGGAATATTCTGGAGAGTATTGGTATTAAGTCTTCTATGAAGGTCTGATAGAATTCAACACCAAATCCATCTGTTCCTGGGCTTATTATGGTTGGGAGACTTTAATGACTGCTTCTATTTCTTTAGGGTTATGGAATTGTTTAGAGGGTTAATCTGATCCTGATTTGACTTTGGTGCCTGGTATCTGTCTAGAAAATTGTACATTTCATCCAGATGTTCCAGTTTTATTAAGTGTAGCATTTCGTAGTAGGATCCGATGATATTTTGAATTTCCTCAGTTTCTGTTGTTATGTTTCCCTTTCCATTTCTGATTTTGTTAATTTGGATATGGCATCTGTGCATTCTGGTTATTCTGAATAAGTATTTATCTATCTTGGTGATTTTCTCAAAGAACTAGCTCCTGGTTTTGTTGATTCTTTTTTTTTTTATTAACTTGAGTATTTCTTATATACATTTCGAGTGTTATTCCCTTTCCCGGTTTCCGGGCAAACATCCCCTCCCCCCCCTTCTTTATGGGTGTTCCCCTCCCCATCCTCCCCCCCTTGCCACCCTCCCCCCAACAATCTAGTTCACTGGGGGTTCAGTCTTAGCAGGACCCAGGGCTTCCCCTTCCACTGGTGCTCTTACTAGGATATTCATTGCTACCTATGAGGTCAGAGTCCAGGGTCAGTCCATGTATAGTCTTTAGGTAGTGGCTTAGTCCCTGGAAGCTCTGGTTGCTTGGCATTCTTGTACATATGGGGTCTCAAGCCCCTTCAAGCTCTTCCAGTTCTTTCTCTGATTCCTTCAGCGGGGGTCCTATTCTCAGTTCAGTGGTTTGCTGCTGGCATTCGCCTCTGTATTTGCTGTACTCTGGCAGTATCTCTCAGGAGAGATCTACATCCGGCTCCTGTCGGCCTGCACTTCTTTGCTTCATTCATCTTGTCTAATTGGATGGCTGTATACGCATGGGCCACATGTGGGGCAGGCTCTGAATGGGTGTTCCTTCTGTGTCTGTTTTAATCTTTGCCTCTCTCTTCCCTGCCAAGGGTATTCTTGTTCCCCTTTTAAAGAAGGAGTGAAGCATTCACATTTTGATCATCCGTCTTGAGTTTCATGTGTTCTAGGCATCTAGGGTAATTCAAGCATTTGGGCTAATAGCCACTTATCAATGAGTGCATACCATGTGTGTTTTTCTGTGATTGGGTTACCTCACTCAGGATGATATTTTCCAGTTCCGACCATTTGCCTACAAATTTCATAAAGGCATTGTTTTTGATAGCTGAGTAATATTCCATTGTGTAGATGTACCACATTTTCTGTATCCATTCCTCTGTTGAAGGGCATCTGGGTTCTTTCCAGCTTCTGGCTATTATAAATAAGGCTGCTATGAACATAGTGGAGCACATGTCTTTTTTATATGTTGAGGCATCTTTTGGGTATATGCCCAAGAGAGGTATAGCTGGATCCTCAGGCAGTTCAATGTCCAATTTTCTGAGGAACCTCCAGACTGATTTCCAGAATGGTTGTACCAGTCTGCAATCCCACCAACAATGGAGGAGTATTCCTCTTTCTCCACATCCTCGCCAGCATCTGCTGTCACCTGAGTTTTTGATCTTAGCCATTCTCACTGGTGTGAGGTGAAATCTCAGGGTTGTTTTGATTTGCATTTCCCTTATGACTAAAGATGTTGAACATTTCTTTAGGTGTTTCTTAGCCATTTGGCATTCCTCAGCTGTGAATTCTTTGTTTAGCTCTGAACCCCATTTTTAATAGGGTTATTTGTCTCCCTGCGGTCTAACCTCTTGAGATCTTTGAATATTTTGGATATAAGGCCTCTATCTGTTGTAGGATTGGTAAAGATCTTTTCCCAATCTGTTGGTTGCCGTTTTGTCCTAACCTCAGTGTCCTTTGCCTTACAGAAGCTTTGCAGTTTTATGAGATCCCATTTGTCGATTCTTGATCTTAGAGCATAAGACATTGGTGTTTTGTTCAGGAAATTTTTTCCAGTGCCCATGTGTTCGAGATGCTGCCCTAGTTTTTCTTCTATTAGTTTGAGTGTATCAGGTTTGATGTGGAGATCCTTGATCCACTTGGACTTAAGATTTGTACAGGGTGATAAGCATGGATCAATCTGCATTCTTCTACATGTTGACCTCCAGTTGAACCAGCACCATTTGCTGAAAATGCTATCTTTTGTCCATTGGATGATTTTGGCTCCTTTGTCAAAAATCAAGTACCCATAGGTGTGTGGGTTCATTTCTGGGTCTTCAATTCTGTTCCATTGGTCTATCTGTCTGTCTCTGTACTAATACCACACAGTTTTTATCACTATTGCTCTGTAATACTGCTTCAGTTCAGGGATAGTGATTCCCCCTGAAGTCCTTTTATTGTTGAGGATAGTTTTAGCTATCCTGGGTTTTTTGTTATTCCAGATGAATTTGCAAATTGTTCTGTCTAACTCTTTGAAGAATTGGGTTGGTATTTTGATGGGGATTGCATTGAATCTGTAGATCGCTTTTGGTAAAATGGCCATTTTTACTATGTTAATCCTGCCAATCCATGAGCATGGGAGATCTTTCCATCTTCTGAGGTCTTCTTCAATTTCTTTCTTCAGAGTCTTGAAGTTCTTATTGTACAAATATTTTACTTGCTTGGTTAAAGTCACACCAAGATACTTTATATTGTTTGGGTCTATTATGAAGGGTGTCATTTCCTTAATTTCTTTCTCATCTTGTTTCTCTTTTGTGTAGAGGAAGGCTACTGATTTATTTGAGTTAATTTTATACCCAGCCACTTTGCTGAAGTTGTTTATCAGCTTTAGTAGTTCTCTGGTGCAACTTTTGGGATCACTTAAATATACTATCATATCATCTGCAAATAGTGATATTTTGACTTCTTCTTTTCCAATCTGTATCCCCTTGATTTCCTTTTGTTGTCTGATTGCTCTGGCTAGAACTTCAAGAACTATATTGAATAAGTAGGGAGAGAGTGGGCAGCCTTGTCCAGTCCCTGATTTTAGTGGGTTGCTTCAAGTTTCTCTCCATTTAGTTTAATGTTAGAGACTGGTTTGCTGTATGTGGCTTTTACTATGTTTAGGTATGGGGCTTGAATTCCTATTCTTTCCAGGACTTTTATCATGAAGTGGTGTTGAATTTTGTCAAATTCTTTCTCAGCATCTAATGAAATGATCATGTGGTTTTGTTCTTTCAATTTGTTTATATAATCTCTCATGTTGATGGTTTTCCTTATATTAAACCATCCCTGCATGCCTGGGATGAATCCTACTTGATCATGGTGGATGAATGTTTTGATGTGCTCTTCAATTCGGTTTGCCAGAATTTTATTGAGTATTTTTGTGTCGATATTCATAAGGGAAATTGGTCTGAAGTTCTCTTTCTTTGTTGGGTCTTTGTGTGGTTTAGGTATAAGAGTAATTGTGGCTTCATAGAAGTAATTCGGTAGTGCTCCATCTGTTTCAATTTTGTGGAGTAGTTTGGATAGCATGGGTATGAGGTCTTCTATGAAGGTCTGATAGAATTCTGCACTAAACCCGTCTGGACCTGGGCTCTTTTTGGTTGGGAGACCTTTAATGACTGCTTCTATTTCCTTAGGAGTTATGGGGTTGTTTAACTGGTTTATCTGTTCCTGATTTAACTTCGGTACCTTGTATCTGTCTAGGAAATTGTCCATTTCCTGCAGATTTTCAAGTTTTGTTGAATATAGGCTTTTATAGTAAGATCTGATGATTTTTTGAATTTCCTCTGGATCTGTAGTTATGTCTCCCTTTTCATTTCTGATTTTGTTAATTTGGATACACTCTCTGTGTCCTCTCATTAGTCTGGCTAAGGGTTTGTCTATCTTGTTGATTTTCTCAAAGAACCAACTTTTGGTTCTGTTGATTCTTTCTATGGTCCTTTTTGTTTCTACTTGGTTGATTTCAGCTCTGAGTTTGATTATTTCCTGTCTTCTACTCCTCCTGGGTGTATTTGCTTCTTTTTGTTCTAGAGATTTTAGGTGTGCTGTCAAGCTGCTGACATATGCTCTCTCCTGTTTCTTTCTGCAGGCACTCAGCACTATGAGTTTTCCTCTTAGCACAGCTTTCATTGTGTCCCATAAGTTTGGGTATGTTGTACCTTCATTTTCATTAAATTCTAAAAAGTCTTTAATTTCTTTATTTATTTCTTCCTTGACCAGGTTATCATTGAGTAGAGCATTGTTCAATTTCCACGTATATGTGGGCATTCTTCCCTTATTGTTATTGAAGACCAGTTTTAGGCCGTGGGGTCCGATAGCACGCATGGGATTATTTATATCTTTCTGTACCTGTTGAGGCCTGTTTTTTGACCAATTATATGGTCAATTTTGAAGAAATTACCATGAGGAGCTGAGAAGAATATATATTCTTTTGCTTTAGGGTAGAATATTCTATAAATATCTGTTAAGTCCATTTAGCTCATGACTTCTCTTAGTCTGTCTATGTCTCTGTTTAATTTCTGTTTCCATGATCTGTCCATTGATGAGAGTGGGGTGTTGAAGTCTCCTACTATTATTGTGTGAGGTGCAATGTGTGTTTTGAGCTTGAGTAAGGTTTCTTTTATGTATGTAGGTGACCTTGTATTTGGGGCATAGATATTTAGGATTGAGAGTTCATCTTGGTGGATTTTTCCTTTGATGAATATGAAGTGTCCTTCCTTATCTTTTTTGCTGACTTTTAGTTGAAAATTGATTTTATTTGATATTAGAATGGCTACTCCAGCTTGCTTCTTCTGACCATTTGCTTGGAAAGTTGTTTTCCAGCCTTTCACTCTGAGGTAGTGTCTGTCTTTGTCTCTGAGGTGTGTTTCCTGTAGGCAGCAGAATGCAGGGTCCTCATTGTGTATCCAGTTTGTTAATCTATGTCTTTTTATTCGGGAGTTGAGGCCATTGATGTTGAGAGATATTAAGGAATAGTGATTATTGCTTCCTGTTATATTCATATTTGGATGTGAGGTTATGTTTGTGTGCTTTTCTTCTCTTTGTTTTGTTGCCAAGACGATTAGTTTCTTGCTTCTTCTAGGGTATAGCTTGCCTCCTTATGTTGGGCTTTACCATTTATTATCCTTTGTAGTGCTGGATTTGTAGAAAGATATTGTGTAAATTTGGTTTTGTCATGGAAATGACATCTTGGTTTCTCCATCTATGTTAATTGAGAGTTTTGCAGGATACAGTGACCTGGGCTGGCATTTGTGTTCTCTTAGGGTCTGTATGACATCTGTCCAGGATCTTCTGGCTTTCATTGTTTCTGCCGAAAAGTCTTGTGTAATTCTGATAGGTCTGCCTTTATATGTTACTTGACCTTTTTCCCTTACTGCTTTTAATATTCTTTCTTTATTTTGTGCGTTTGGTGTTTTGACTATTATGTGACGTGAGGTGTTTCTTTTCTGGTCCAATCTATTTGGAGTTCTGTAGGCTTCTTGTCTGCCTATGGGTATCTCTTTTTTTAGGTTAGGGAAGTTTTCTTCTATGATTTTGTTGAAGATATTTACTGGTCCTTTGAGCTGGGAGTCTTCACTCTCTTCTATACCTATTATCCTTAGGTTTGATCCTCTCATTGAGTCCTGGATTTCCTGTATGTTTTGGACCAGTAGTTTTTTCTGCTTTACATTATCTTTGACAGTTGAGTCTATGATTTCTATGGAATCTTCTGTTCCTGAGATTCTCTCTTCCATCTCTTGTATTCTGTTGGTGAAGCTCATATCTACAGCTCCTTGTCTCTTCTTTTGTTTTTCTATATCCAGGGTTGTTTCCATGTGTTCTTTCTTGATTGCTTCTATTTCCATTTTTAATTCCTTCAACTGTTTGATTGTGTTTTCCTGGAATTCTTTCAGGGATTTTTGTGACTCCTCTCTATGGGCTTCTACTTGTTTATTTATGATTTCCTGGAATTCTTTCAGGGATTTTTGTGACTCCTCTCTATGGGCTTCTACTTGTTTATTTATGATTTCCTGGAATTCTTTCAGGGATTTTTGTGACTCCTCTCTATTGGCTTCTACTTGTTTATTTATGATTTCCTGGAATTCTTTCAGGGATTTTTGCGATTCCTCTCTGTAGGCTTCTACTTGTTCTCTAAGGGAGTTCTTCACGTCTTTCTTGAAGTCCTCCAGCATCCTGATCAAGTATGATTTTGAAACTAGATCTTCCTTTTCTGGTGTGTTTGGATATTCCGTGTTTGCTTTGGTGGGAGAATTGGGCTCCGATGATGCCATGTAGTCTTGGTTTCTGTTGCTTGGGTTCCTGAGCTTGCCTCTCGCCATCAGATTATCTCTAGTGTTACTTTGGTCTGCTATTTCTGACAGTGGCTAGACTGTCCTATAAGCCTGTGTGTCAGGAGTGCTGTAGACCTGTTTTCCTGTTTTCTTTCAGCCAGTTATGGGGACAGAGTGTTCTGCTTTCGGGCGTGTAGTTTTTCCTATCTACAGACCTTCAGCTGTTCCTGTGGGCCTGTGTCTTGAGTTCACCAGGCAGGTCACTTGCAGCAGAAAAGTTGGTCTTACCTGTGATCCCAAGGCTCAAGTTTGCTCGTGGGGTGCTGCCTACGAGCTCTCTGTGGGGGCAGCAACCAGGAAGATCTGCACCGCCCTTTCCGGGAGCCTCCGTGCACCAGGGTTCCAGATGGCATTTGGTGTTTTCCTCTGGCGTCAGAGATGTGTGCAGAGTGCAGTCTCTTCTGGTTTCCCAGGCGTGTCTGCCTCTCTGTAGGTTTAGCTCTCCCTCCCACAGGATTTGGGTGCAGAGAACTGTTTATCCGGTCTGTCCCTTCAGCTTCCGGCGGTGTCTCAGGCACAGGGGTCCTGCCACTCCTGTGCCCTCCCCCACGGGAACCCAGAGGCCGTATATAGTTTCCTCTTGGGCCAGGGATGTGGGCATGGGTGGGCAATGTTGGTGGTCTCTTCCGCTCTGCAGCCTCAGGAATGCCCACCTGACCAGGCGGTGAGGTCTCTCTCCCACGGGTTTTGGGAGCAGAGTCTTGTTGATTCTTTGTATAGTTCTTTTTGTTTGTACTTGGTTGATTTCTTCCCTAAGTTTGATTATTTCCTGCCTTCTATTCCTCTTGGGTGCATTTACTTCTTTTTGCTCTAGAGCTTTCAGATGTGCTGTCAAGCTGCTAATGTATGGTCTCTCCAGTTTCTTTTTAGAGGCACTCAGAGCTATGAGTTTTCCTCTTAGCACTGCTTTCATTGTATCTCATAACTTTGGGTATGTTGTGCCTTCATTTTTATTAAATTTTAAAAAGTGTTTAATTTCTTTCTTTGTTTCTTCCTTGTCCAAGTTATCATTGAGTAGAGTGTTGTTCAGTTTCCATGTGTATATAGGCTTTCTGTCATTTTTGTTGGTATTGAAGACCAACCTTAGTCCATGGTAATCTGATAAGATGCATGGGATTATTTCAGTCTTTTTGTATCTGTTGAGGCCTGTTTTGTGATCAATTATATGGTCAGTTTTGGAGAAGGTACATTCTTTTGTTTTAGGATGAAATGTTGTATAGATATCTGTTAAATCCATTTGGTTCATAACTTCTGTTAGTTTCACTTGGTCTCTGTTTATGATCTGTTTCCATGATCTCTCCATTGATGAAAGTGGGATGTTGAACTCTCCCAGAATTATTGTGTGAGGTGCAATGTGTACTTTGCTTTAGTAAAGTTTCTTTTATGAATGTGAGTGCCCTTGCATTTGGAGTATAGATATTCAGAATTGAGAGTTCATCTTGGTGTATTTTTACTTTGAGGAGTATGAAGTGTCCTTCCTTATCTTTTTTGATAACTTTTGGTTGAACATCAATTTTATTCTATATTAGAATGGCTACTCTAGCTTGTTTCTTGGAACTATTTGCTTAGAAAAACGTTTCCCAGCTTTTTACTTTGAGGAAGTGTCTGTCTTTGTCACTGAGGTATGTTTCCTGGAGACAGCAAAATGCTGGGCCCTTTTTTGTATCCAGTCTGTTAGTCTATGTCTTTTTACTGGAAAATTGAATCCATGGATGTTGACAGATATTAGGGAACAATGATTGTTGTTTCCTGGGGTTTTTTGTTGTTATATGTAGAATTATGTTTGCGTGGCTATCTTCTTTTGCATTAGTTGAAAGAAGATTACATTCTTGCTTTTTCTAAGGTGTAGTTTCCCTCCTGGTGTTGAAGTTTTCCATCTATTATCTTTTGTAAGGCTGGATTTGTGGAAAGATATTGTGTAAACTTGGTTTTGTCATGGTATATCTTGGTTTCTCCATCTATGGTAATTAAGAATTTTGGTGAATATAATAGCCTGGGCTGGCATTTGTGTTCTCTTGGTGTGTGTATGACATCTGGCCAGGATCTTCATAGTCTTTGGTGAGAAGTCTGGTGTGATTCTGATAGGTCTCCCTTTATATGTTATTTGACCTTTTTCCCTTACTGCTTTTAATATTCTTTGTTTTGTCCATTTGGTATTTTGACTATTATGTGACAGGAAGAATTTCTTTTCTGGTCCAACCTATTTGGAGTTCTGTATGTTTATGGGCATATCTTTTAGGTTAGGGAAGTTTCTTCTATAATTTTGTTGAAGATATTTATTTTCCCTTTAAGTTGGGAATCTTTGCTCTCCTATTATCCTTATGTTTGATCTTCTCATGTGTCCTGGATTTCCTGGATGTTTGGGTTAGGATCTTTTTGGTTTTTGCATTTTCTTTGACTGGTGTGTCAATGTTTTCTATCGTATCTTCTGCCCTGAGATTCCCTCCTCTATCTCTTTATTCTGTTAGTGATGTTTGCATCTATGACTCCTGATCTCTTTCCTAGGTTTTCTATCTCCAGGGTTGTCACAAATTACCCCTTGTGATTTCTTTGGTTTTTTTTCTATATCTATTTTTAGATCCTGTATGGTTTTGTTCAATTCCTTCACCTGTTTGCTTGTATTTTCTTGTAATTCTTTAAGGGATTTTTGTGTTTCCTCTTGAAGGACTTTTATCCTGTTTACCTGTGTTGTTCTGTATTTCTTTAAGAAAGTTATTTGTGGCCTTCTTAAAGTCCTCTAACACCATCCTGAGATGTGCTTTTAAATCTGAATCATGATTTTCCAGAGTGTTGGAGTATCCAGGACTTGCTCTAGTGGAAGAATTGGATTCTGAAGATGATGCCACACGGCCTTGATTTCTGTTGCTTAGGTTCTTGCACTGCCTCTTGACCTCTGGTTATCTCTGGTGTTAGCAGCTTGACCCTCCTGTACGTCTGTATGTCAGCACTCCTGGGAGGCCAGTTCTCTCCAAGTGGTACTTGGGTACCTAGATCTGTGGCACAGGGTCAGCTCCAGGTGCAGACAGATACTGGGAAGGATCCTATCTCAAACTGCTCCTTGGTTCCTGTGTCCTTAGGGCTATAGGTAGGTCCCTCTGAGCAGAAGTGGTGGTCTTACCTGTGCTCTTAGGTGTGTCAGCACTACCAGTGGGATCCGAGCACAGAGATCTGTGGAACAGGGTCAGCTCTGGGTGCAAAGGGAAACACTTCTCATGTTTCAAATTAGTCCCTTAAATACTGTTGATAGTCATATGTTCCTTTCTTTAACATTATATATCCAGACATGCTCATGAAACATAATGAACTGCCTAAATAAATAAAACTTGTTTCCTCCTCCTCCCTCCTCCTCTCATGTGTCATGTCTTTCTAATTCATAACACTTATACATAAATGTATATGTATACATATACACCTAGTATTACCCATATATTTGTTTCTGTTATATTTGTTTCTGTTTCTCTAGAGAACTTATATAATGGTTATCCTAAAGAATGAATTTAGATTAATAAGAAAATATAGAAGGCTGTCAAAGCAGCTTCAAAATTTATTACCTATATATTTTTGTTGGTTAATTTTTGAACATTTAAAAGGCAGCTAATAATAGAATGTCTGTTTTGTAAGGACACCTTCTATTGTCCCAGTGAAAAATGCACATCTAGTTTTCCTATGTAGGCAATATGATAACGTAAGGCTGTTTAACTTCATTGGGGGTAGTTGATTTTCATGTTAAGTCTGAGTGTTTGTTTAAGGTGTTTCTTGAATCACAATACCTTCTCTCCTAGTCATCTGCTTGTCTAAATATGCTATAGTCCGTTCTCTAAGGCACAGTTCAGTGGCCCTTCAAGACTAAATGTCCCAAACCTGTCTGAACATGTCGCTTCTTTTTCTGAGTTCTATTCCTGTACTACTACTCATCACTTCCTGTCTCAAATTTAAATTATAGTTATTTGTGTGTTTGTGTTATTCCACCCATAGAAATAACAATCTCCTGGAAGTCTGAATTTACTAATAAATCATAGTTTTTACTATAACCCACCACAGCTTTTTGTTGAAGATAACCAGATAAATCTATGATGAATAAGGAAGCACTGGTGGGTCATTTAAGTCTCCGGAGTTTTAGCTGTGTTTTTCAGTTGGCGCTGTAGTAATTCCTAGCAGAGTGACTGTCGTCTTTTATATATGACACTTTAGTGGAGAATGTTGATTAGATTCTGACAGAATGAAATCAGTAGCTCAGGATTTTGTCTATCTTAAAAATGAGCTTGACTCATTTAAAACTCAAATGATATTTTAAATGGGGGAATTTTATGAATAGAGGTAGGTTTTTTTTTCAGGCTTTGAAATGGATACTGGTGACTCCCCACTAATCAGGGAACTTCCTGATTCTCACACAGAATGTTCTTGATATTAATCAGTGATAGAAACTGGCTGCTAAAATTGTAACGAAAGCAGAATACGAGATCTGTGTTCCCACCAAACATTTAACTTCAATGATATTTCTGTGTCCTGAATGAACAGTGTGTACTTTTCATCTAAATTCAGAACACTTCACAATATGTGTCACAAAAGACAGAACATCTTCTCAGGATAATAAGCAAAACTATTTTAGACCTCTGAATTTTTAAAGTTGAAATTTAACGTTTGCCTTGTACATCTTGGGGGAAATGTATTAAAGTGTTGTAAATAGAGAACAGATGTGTCCTTGAGCTCAGTTCAACTAATTACAGATTTTAATTAACCTGAACAGTCCTACAATAAGTTTATTAGAGAATAATAACAACTCACTGGGCAGTCAGTTCTTTGAGTCATTGTGTAAATGGTGTGTACTGTACTATGTGTTAGAGACTTACTCAAAAAGAAATACACCTCTTTCCTCAAGATTGTCTATTGCAAGTAGACACATACACTAACTCAATTATGAAGCCATCATTGTCTCCCAGTTGCTATTTTAGTTTCCCTCACTCTTCAATCTTTCCCTTCCTGTTCTGTGAAAAGAAAAAGTTTATTGTCTTTCTGACAATTACCCCCAATACCTAGTCAACAAATACAAAGTTGTTCAGCTCCACTGAAGATGATACACTTCCTCATCGAGGAGTGAGAAGAAGTTACTATTTGTAATAGGATCAGATAGGGTCTGACTTGTCCTAGAGGGGATTTCCTGGAATTGTTAGTGGTGAGTCCTAGCCCCAGTCTGAGGTTTAGTGACTGGAAAGAGGAAAGTAGCAGAGAAGAGGAAGAGGGAATAGGGTCCCCAAATTACATGGGGGAAAGTCATAAGGAAACCTGATACTGTGTGAACTAAGTCAAAACAAAATTAAAAGAAAAGAAAACCAACTCAGGGCAAAATGATGAAAAGAAATATATTATTTATTGAATTCCAATTGTGTTGGCTTTATGAGCCCTGAAAAAGGCTCCTGGGACTGGGCTGGGCGTGTAGGAGCAAAGCAGGCAGCCTCCAAATTGGTTATAAAGGGCTTGAGCCGTTGGTATAGTCATTGGACAACTAGGGGGAAAAAATGCTCAAAAAATGCTCCATCATGAGATAGAATGAGACATTCCTGCCTGTTCCATCAAACAATTTTAAGGAAGTAGACCAAAGGATTCAGAGCAGCATGTTTTGATAATATAAAATAAAGTGATAATGATTTTTATGTCACTATCACTTAATGGACCAAATTCATAACCTTATACTTAGACTAGATTTAGATCTGTAAATACAGATACCATTGTAACAAATACTAAAATAGAGAAGATATTGTGTGCTACAGCTTCTCACAAGAAGAAGCATTCCATATACATAGCAAGGTGTATTTGGTCATGTTAGTGTTTCTTAATTGGAACATGTCTAAAAAACTAAGGTATATGGTAGAACTATTTCCATTTTTCTGAGGAACTGACAGATAGATTTCCAGAGGGCTTGTTCCAGTCTGCAATCCCATCAACAATGGAAAAGTGTTCTCCTTCTCCACATCCTCACCAGCATGTGCTGTTTTCGATCTTAGCCATTCTGACTGGTGTGAGGTGGAATCTCAGGGTCGTTTTGATTTGCATTTCCCTCATGACCAAGGATATTGAACATTTCTTTAAGTGCTTCTCGGTAAGTAGAGATTCCTAGGTTAATTCTTTGTTTAGCTCTGTATAGGGCATATACCCAAAAGATGTTCCAGCATGCCAGAAGGGCACATGCTCCACTATATTTGTAGCAGCCTTATTCATAATAGCTAGAAACAACCCAGATGTCCCTCAACCAAAGAATGGATACAGAAAAACGTGGTTCACTTAGACAATGGAATACTTTTCGGCTATTAAAAGCAAAGACATCATGAATTGTGCAGGCAAATGGATGGAACTAAAAACTATCATCCTGAGTGAGGTAACCCAGACAAAAAAAAAAGATATGCATGGTATATATTCACTTATAAGTGTATATTAGCCCAAAAGTACAGACTCCCCATGATACAATCCACATACCATAAGAAGTTTAAGAAGAAGGAAGACCCAAGTGAGGATGCTTCAATCCCACTTAGAAGAGAGAAGAAAATAATCACAGGAGGCAAAGGAAAGGGAAGGACCTCAGTGAGAGAGGGGACAAAGGAGAAAAGGGGGGCTGGTCAGGTATGGGGTGGAGATAGGAGAGAAGCCCATAGGGCCAGAAGAATAAATAGAAACATGCAGCAGTGGGGGTGGGGGCAGGGAGAACCTCTAGAAAGTCCCAGAGACCTAGGAAATAAGAATCTCCCAGGACTCAATGGGGATGACCTTAGTCGAAATGCCTGACAGTGGGGAGATGGAATCTAAAGAGACCACCTCCAGTAGATAGACAAAGCCCCCAGCAGAGGGACGTTGCCAATATACCTTCAATATTTTTGACCCAGAATTGTTCCTGCCTAAAAAGAAGTGCAGGGACAAAAAATGGACCAGATTGAAGGTACAATGACCAGCCAAACTTTGGATCCATCCCATGAGTGGTACCAAAACCTGACACTGTTACTGGTGCCATGTTGTGCTTTCAGACAGGAGCTCAGCATGGTTGTCCTCTGAGAAGCTCTACCAGCAGCTGACTGAGACAAATGTAGATAATTACAGCCAACCATTGTACTGAGGTTGGGGATTCCTATTGAAGCATTAGGGGAAGGACTGAAGGACTTAAATGGATGGTAACTCCATGAGATCAACAGTGTCAACCTGAACCCTAGGAGCTTCCAGAGACTGAGCCACTAACCAAAGAGCATACATGGGCTGGTCCATGGTGTTGGGCACATATGTAACAGAGGACTGCCTTCTCTGGCCTCAGTGGGAGAGGATACACCTAATCCTGTAGATACTTGATACCCCAGGGAAGGGGAATGGGGGTCTGAGGTGGAAGTGGGTGAATAGGTGAGGGTGTTGAAGGGGTGGGGTTGGGGGGAGAGCACCATCTCAGAAGCAAACAGAAGGGATGGGATAAAGAACTCTTGGAGAAGATATTCCATGACAAAACCAAATTTACACAATATCTTTCTAAAATCCAGTGCTACAAAGGATAATAAATGGTAAAGCCCAATATAAGGAGGCAAGCTACACCCTAGAAAAAGCAAGAAACTAATCGTCTTGGCAACAAAACAAAGAGAAGAAAAGCACACAAACATAATCTCACATCCAAATATGGATATAACAGGAAGCAATAGTCACTATTCCTTAATATCTCTCAACATCAATGGTCTCAACTCCCCAATAAAAAGACATAGATTAACAAACTGGATACACAATGAGGACCCTGCATTCTGCTGCCTACAGGAAACACACCTCAGAGAAAAAGACAGACCCTACCTCAGAGTGAAAGGCTGGAAAACAACTTTCTAAGCAAATGGTCAGAAGAAACAAGCTGGAGTAGCCATTCTAATATCAAATAAAATCAATTTTCAACTAAAAGTCATCAAAAAAGATAAGGAAGGACACTTCATATTCATCAAAGGAAAAATCCACCAAGATGAACTCTCAATCCTAAATATCTATGCCCCAAATACAAGGGCACCTATATACGTAAAAGAAACCTTACTAAAGCTCAAAACACACATTGCACCTCACACAATAATAGTAGGAGATTTCAACACCCCACTCTCATCAGTGGACAGATCATGGAAACAGAAATTAAACAGACATGTAGACAGACTAAGAGAAGTCATGAACCAAATGGACTTAACAGATATTTATAGAACATTCTACCCTAAAGCAAAAGAATATATATTCTTCTCAGCTCCTCATGGTACTTTCTCCAAAATTGACCATATAATTGGTCAAAAAACGGGCCTCAACACGTACAGAAGGATAGAAAAATTCCCATGCGTGCTATCAGACCACCACGGCCTAAAGCTGGTCTTCAATAACAATAAGGGAAGAACGCCCACATATACGTGGAAGTTGAACAATGCTCTACTCAACAATAACCTGGTCAAGGAAGAAAACAAGAAAGAAATTAAAGACTTCTTAGAATTTAATGAAAATGAAGGTACAACATACCCAAACTTATGGGACACAATGAAAGCTGTGTTAAGAGGAAAACTCATAGCTCTGAGTGCCTGCAGAAAGAAACAGGAGAGAGCATATGTCAGCAGCTTGAAAGCACACCTAAAAGCTCTAGAACAAAAAGAAGAAATACACCCAGGAGGAGTAGAAGACAGGAAATAATCAAACTCACAGCTGAAATCAGCCAAGTAGAAACAAAAAGGACCATAGAAAGAATCAACAGAACCAAAAGTTGGTTCTTTGAGAAAATCAACAAGATAGATAAACCCTTAGCCAGACTAATGAGAGGACACAGAGAGTGTATCCAAATTAACAAAATCAGAAATGAAAAGGGAGACATAACTACAGATCCAGAGGAAATTCAAAAAATCATCAGATCTTACTATAAAAGCCTATATTCAACAAAACTTGAAAATCTGCAGGAAATGGACAATTTCCTAGACAGATACCAGGTACCGAAGTTAAATCAGGAACAGATAAACCAGTTAAACAACCCCATAACTCCTAAGGAAATAGAAGCAGTCATTAAAGGTCTCCCAACCAAAAAGAGCCCAGACCCAGACGGGTTTAGTGCAGAATTCTATCAGACCTTCATAGAAGACCTCATACCAATACTATCCAAACTATTCCACAAAATTGAAACAGATGGAGCACTACCGAATTACTTCTATGAAGCCACAATTACTCTTATACCTAAACCACACAAAGACCCAACAAAGAAAGAGAACTTCAGACCAATTTCCCTTATGAATATCGACACAAAAATACTCAATAAAATTCTGGCAAACCGAATTGAAGAGCACATCAAAACATTCATCCACCATGATCAAGTAGGATTCATCCCAGGCATGCAGGGATGGTTTAATATAAGGAAAACCATCAACATGAGAGATTATATAAACAAATTGAAAGAACAAAACCACATGATCATTTCATTAGATGCTGAGAAAGAATTTGACAAAATTCAACACCACTTCATGATAAAAGTCCTGGAAAGAATAGGAATTCAAGCCCCATACCTAAACATAGTAAAAGCCACAAACAGCAAACCAGTCTCTAACATTAAACTAAATGGAGAGAAACTTGAAGCAACCCACTAAAATCAGGGACTGGACAAGGCTGCCCACTCTCTCCCTACTTATTCAATATAGTTCTTGAAGTTCTAGCCAGAGCAATCAGACAACAAAAGGAAATCAAGGGGATACAGATTGGAAAAGAAGAAGTCAAAATATCACTATTTGCAGATGATATGATAGTATATTTAAGTGATCCCAAAAGTTGCACCAGAGAACTACTAAAGCTGATAAACAACTTCAGCAAAGTGGCTGGGTATAAAATTAACTCAAATAAATCAGTAGCCTTCCTCTACACAAAAGAGAAACAAGATGAGAAAGAAATTAAGGAAATGACACCCTTCATAATAGACCCAAACAATATAAAGTATCTTGGTGTGACTTTAACCAAGCAAGTAAAATATTTGTACAATAAGAACTTCAAGACTCTGAAGAAAGAAATTGAAGAAGACCTCAGAAGATGGAAAGATCTCCCATGCTCATGGATTGGCAGGATTAACATAGTAAAAATGGCCATTTTACCAAAAGCGATCTACAGATTCAATGCAATCCCCATCAAAATACCAACCCAATTCTTCAAAGAGTTAGACAGAACAATTTGCAAATTCATCTGGAATAACAAAAAACCCAGGATAGCTAAAACTATCCTCAACAATAAAAGGACTTCAGGGGGAATCACTATCCCTGAACTGAAGCAGTATTACAGAGCAATAGTGATAAAAACTGTGTGGTATTAGTACAGAGACAGACAGATAGACCAATGGAACAGAATTGAAGACCCAGAAATGAACCCACACACCTATGGGTACTTGATTTTTGACAAAGGAGCCAAAATCATCCAATGGACAAAAGATAGCATTTTCAGCAAATGGTGCTGGTTCAACTGGAGGTCAACATGTAGAAGAATGCAGATTGATCCATGCTTATCACCCTGTACAAATCTTAAGTCCAAGTGGATCAAGGATCTCCACATCAAACCTGATACACTCAAACTAATAGAAGAAAAACTAGGGCAGCATCTCGAACACATGGGCACTGGAAAAAATTTCCTGAACAAAACACCAATGTCTTATGCTCTAAGATCAAGAATCGACAAATGGGATCTCATAAAACTGCAAAGCTTCTGTAAGGCAAAGGACACTGAGGTTAGGACAAAACGGCAACCAACAGATTGGGAAAAGATCTTTACCAATCCTACAACAGATAGAGGCCTTATATCCAAAATATTCAAAGATCTCAAGAGGTTAGACCGCAGGGAGACAAATAACCCTATTAAAAATGGGGTTCAGAGCTAAACAAAGAATTCACAGCTGAGGAATGCCAAATGGCTAAGAAACACCTAAAGAAATGTTCAACATCTTTAGTCATAAGGGAAATGCAAATCAAAACAACCCTGAGATTTCACCTCACACCAGTGAGAATGGCTAAGATCAAAAACTCAGGTGACAGCAGATGCTGGCGAGGATGTGGAGAAAGAGGAACACTCCTCCATTGTTGGTGGGATTGCAGACTGGTACAACCATTCTGGAAATCAGTCTGGAGGTTCCTCAGAAAATTGGACATTGAACTACCTGAGGATCAAGCTATACCTCTCTTGGGCATATACCCAAAAGACGCCCCAACATATAAAAAAGACACGTGCTCCACTATGTTCATAGCAGCCTTATTTATAATAGCCAGAAGCTGGAAAGAACCCAGATGCCCTTCAACAGAGGAATGGATACAGAAAATGTGGTACATCTACACAATGGAATATTACTCAGCTATCAAAAACAATGCCTTTATGAAATTCGTAGGCAAATGTTTGGAAGTGGAAAATATCATCCTGAGTGAGGTAACCCAATCACAGAAAAACACACATGGTATGTACTCATTGATAAGTGGCTATTAGCCCAAATGCTTGAATTACCCTAGATGCCTAGAACACATGAAACTCAAGACGGATGATCAAAATGTGAATGCTTCACTCCTTCTTTAAAAGGGGAACAAGAATACCCTAGGCAGGGAAGAGAGAGGCAAAGATTAAAACAGAGACTGAAGGAACACCCATTCAGAGCCTGCCCTACATGTGGCCCATGCGTATACAGCCATCCAATTAGACAAGATGGATGAAGCAAAGAAGTGCAGGCCGACAGGAGCCGGATGTAGATCTCTCCTGAGAGACACAGCCAGAATACAACAAATACAGAGGCGTATGCCAGCAGCAAACCACTGAACTGAGAATAGGACCCCCGTTGAAGGAATCAGAGAAAGAACTGGAAGAGCTTGAAGGGGCTCGAGACCCCATATGTACAACAATGCCAACCAACCAGAGCTTCCAGGGACTAAGCCACTACCTAAAGACTATACATGGACTGACCCTGGACTCTGACCTCATAGGTAGCAATGAATATCCTAGTAAGAGCACCAGTGGAAGGGGAAGCCCTTGGTCCTGCTAAGACTGAACTCCCAGTGAACGTTATTGTTGGGGGGAGGGCGGCAATGGGGGGAGGATGGGAGGGGAACACCCATAAAGAAGGGGAGGGGGAGGGGTTAGGGGGATGTTGGCCCAGAAACTGGGAAAGGGAATAACACTCTGAAATGTAAATAAGAAATACTTAAGTTAATTAAAAAAAGTAATAAAATAAAAGAACTCTTGGAGAGGGCAACAGGAAGGGGGCAACATTTGAAATGTATGTAAATAAAACAATTTCTAAAAAATACATTTGAATCAGTAAAGGGAAAAAAACTAATGCATATGTCTAACATTCTATTTTTGTTGGCTGGTATTGTAGAATCAGACAGTTGTTTTATTCATTGTATTGAACTAGGAGGAAAAGGTAGTATCATGAAGAGCTGAGAGGTTTTTTTTTTTTATTTGTGTGAAAAGTAGTGTGAATGCAGTAAGGCCTACATGTGTAGAGGTGGGCATTCGTTGAATCAATCATAATGAGTACACGAAACCCTGGGCATCATTGGCAAACACGAGTTGGCACATCTCTTCGAACCAAAGTAGTCGTTGAACATTTAGAGGATGTAAAAATCATAATATAAGTTTTAGGAGCAGAGGATATAGCTCAGTTGGTTGAGTATTTGACCATATCGCATCAATCAGGCATATCGGTGTATGCCTGCAACATATTCCTCAGGAACGAGAGGCAAAAGACCAGGGTTCAAAGTCATCCTTGACTACACAGAGACTTCCAGACCAACATGGGTTATAGGTGCTATCAAATATAAAACAAAATGTTAATAGTCAATGTTTGGCTTAGAAACTGAGACCATTACTGCCTGACTCTTCTTGGTCAAGAAATAGTCAAGTTTGGGGGTGGGGGAGTATGACCGCTGAGAAGCATATTCCAAAATTAAAATTTGAAATTCTTGTAGACTTCCCCAACTCCAGTGTATAATTCCACACCCATATACATATGGGCAGCATGAATTGGACTTAATAAATTATGTTTTAAAAAGGGGAATGGGGGGGGGCTGGAGAGATGGCTCAGCGGTTAAAAGCACCGACTGCTTTTCCATAGGTCCTGAGTTCAAATCCCAGAAACTACATAGTGGCTCACAACCATCTGTAATGAGATCTGATGCCCTCTTCTGGTGTGTCTATTGACAGCTATAGTGTATTAATATGTCATAAATAAATAAGTGTTTTAAAAAAGAGAAAGAAACCAAAATGGGGGAGTGGTGGGATAGGAAGTTGGAAGAGAGAAATATTAGGGGAGGCAGAGGTTAAGATGGAGAGAAGGAATATGGATGGATATTATCGTGATACATTGTATACATGTGTGGAAACATCAAAGAATAAGCTAGAACTAATTCAAAAACTGTTTTAAATGAGTCCTGTTCCTTGTTAAGGAGTATTGTGGGCCAGAATTTCAGATCCTGGGATTTGGACTTATAACTGCTTGTATACAAGGAAGCTTAGAAAAGGTAGGTGATTCTTACAAGGATGACTTTGTTTTGTCTTTGTATTTCTGTACAAGAATTTGACTCTTTTTGGAAACAATGGACTAAAAGGTTTTGTTTTCCAGAGGATAGCAGTCTGAGGCTGTATACACTGGCAAGATTTCCAGTTTAATCTGCTGCACAGAGCTTTTGGGGGACGGCATCCAGCACTCCATGCCCCATCCTTTTATTCAGCTCAGAGATCAAGGACCTACAAGAACCAAAGGGAAAGCAGAGGCATGTTTGGGGGAGCAATGAGAAGTTGGGCTCCCTGATGCTGCCTCAGTGAGATGCTACCTCAGTGAGATGCTATGATCCACATTCTCTTGGAATCTCCAGATCACTATGATATAAGTATCATCATTCCCATTTTAAAGATGGAGAAGCCAAGACTGAGGAGTTTATCCAGCTCAAGGTAAGTTAGCTAAATAAGAAGAAAACTGAATGCCAATCCCCTGAATTACAACTTACCATAAAATAGGCACTGTGGCCCTCTAGTCCCAGTGAGAGGTCTTTTGTTTTGTTTTTTGAGGTTTTTTTGTTTTGTTTTGTTTTGTTTTTGTTTTTTCTTTTGTTTTTGTTGTCGTTGTTGTTTTTTCTTTTGTTTTGTTTTTGTTTTTTCTTTTCTTTTGTTTTGTTTTTGGTGCCTTCACAAAGTAAAACCAACACATTTAATCTTTAACAGATACTTATGCCACAGCTGTTTAAGCAAATAATAGAATGAGAGTAAAGCAGCTCTGTTTTGGACTAGGGAGAACAGTGCTTCCTCCTGAACTCTGGGAATCTGGCATAATTAACAGCCTTCTAGTTGCCGATTGTAGAAGGTCACAACTCAGTAGCTGACTTCCTTCTAAAATATTTACAGCACTAAGAATGATGGTCACACAGCCCAGCCTTGCCACTGTGAGAGCTGCCCATGTCCTGGAAGCACATGTTCCTTACTTTCCGCGGAGTTGGCTGTGAAAGTGAAAATTGGCAAGAACAAATCAAAGCTCATTACAGAGTTAAGTTAAGTATTTATTTGTAGCAAAATACACTCACCAAAAGCTCTTTGGAAGAATCCTCACTAAGGAAGTTTCTGGAACTCTATGGGTTTTTCTTTTTCCTTGACACAAAGTAACTCCACAGTAATCAGTTTTGAATGCTGACAGGCATGTTTTCTTGTTGGTTTCCTATTTCTGACCCCTCTCTTTCCCTTCTTTAGCAAAATAGAAATATTCCAAAATAATCCTTTCCAAGGACTCTGTCAGCAGCTGTGAAACCTCGAAACTTCTGACCAGCCCTGTAGTGAGGTCACACTGGGGCCTGTGGCACATTTTCTAGTTGAGTCAAGCAGCTTCCCTGCTAGTGAAAAATGAAAGGTTCTAGATGACCCTCACAGCAAAGCATTTAAGCCTAATCGTGATGTCACGCCGCTGCTAGCTGTGCCCACAGGCGTCATCACTAAGGCCCTTACTGCCTTGTAATTTGGTCTAGGGCATCTGACAACATATTCTCATAACTAAAGATAAACTCGAAAAAAACTAAAGCTACAGTAAAACTGCTGTATTATTCTATTAATGAAAATGTAAACAATATCCAAAGGCCAGAACTGAGTTTTTATTTAGAGAAATATCATGTTGCTATTATGCACACACACACACACACACACGCACACACACACGCACGCACACACGCACACGCAGGCACACACGCACACGCACTCCACAAAGTGGCCAAGTATGAACTTCAGGAAGTTCTTGCTAAATTGGTTTATGAGGCTCCCATTCCTTTTATTGAAAGGGTGTGTCCAAGGGCTTGTTGCTCAAGGTGGTGAGTCACTATTTCTCAGGTGCAGGGTTAGCACGCCTAAGGAAGTTTCTCCTCGAGCTATTAAAGGCTTGGCTCCCCTTCGAGTTGTATCCCAGTGGACTTACTGCCTGGTATCCTACAGTCAGATAGTTAAAACCAGAGGTCAGTTTAGTCCCCTTAAATAATAAGTCGTCTTTCTATTTCAATTCCAATCGGGCCTTTAAACTTTTGTTTCCCTGTCTCCTTAACCTGTTCTCAGCAACTCATGACTTACTCTTTTCTAGGACTGCAGCTCTACACAGTTCTCTTCTCGAACCACAAGCAACGCAGTTGGCTGGCATTTTAATTTTCTAAAGGCTTTACTCACCTAGAATTCCCCCTAGAAAAATATTTCACAATGATTCTAGTGAAATGATTCTAGTAGAGCAACCCCAACTCTGTGCCTTGGTTTCGAGTTTTAGCGGGTGGAATGTTATTTTTCTTCGTTGGTTTTATTCTGTTTCTCATGATTGACTTTACGTAATCACCAAGGCCATGACGTGCAGACTCAAGAGACTGGGTCTGGACCTCCTAGGACAGGGCTTTGATGTTCTCCTCCTTAGCCTCAAGGGCTTCTCTTATGGTCTGCAAAAGTATTCTTGCCAAAGGCTATGTATTTAAAGCTTAGATACATCAAAGTGATTAGATCGAAGTAACGTCACCAGTGATTCATCGGTTGATTTCTTTGGTTGATTCACAGTTGAATGGGCTACAGTGAGAAGGCAGAGCCCAGATGAAGAAGTAGATCACTGAGACTTTCCTTTAAGGAGTATAAATTGTTCCAAGCCTACCCTACCCCCATATCCACCATTAGGTAAACCAGCTCCATCAAGTGTGCCCACTATGATTTTCTTAACTCAGTCACCAAACCAATGGATATCAGTGACTGTGGCCTGAGACCCTAGGAACTGGGAGCGAAGCTTTCTTCCCTTGAAGCCTGTTTATCTCAGGTATTTAATAGTCACAGTAATTCAGACTCAGTGACTGACACAGGCTCCTCACCATACGGCTGGACTTTAGATGCTTGCAGCCTTCGCCTGGTTGGCCAGGAGCTTCATCCTCCTTGTGCACTTCTGATTTGTGACTGTGTTCCATACAACATGAGTCCTCTTGCTTGTGAACAGTCATTTACCTTCAGGCACAGCTTCTGGTAAATGTTAGCCCTTTGGTATCTTCTGATCAGCTTACACAGAGCCACATCTTCCTCCCAGGTATGTTATCTTCCCTTATCTAAGCCTGCATGCCTGTCTTACTGGAACCCAGAAGTAGAGAGCCAGAGGCTTGTACAGGTTTGGCCCAACCCTGAGGAGGTTCCAAATCTGCTGCTGACAGAATTTGAAACTGGTGATTTCGTTAGTCTTATTGTGACGCAAACAGATCCTTTCTTTTACACCACCCAGAGGACCCTGAAGGCAAGCCTTTTCTGATGTCTACATTCGTATACCTGAGGGTGCAGCTGGCAAAGAATCCTGTGTCCTCACAGCGTGCGCCTTACCAGTCTGTTCTAGTAGCTTGTACTCTGCCACTCAGTAATCTGACAAGATCTAGAATTCCAGCCAGCCATGAAAAAAACAACCAACCAGAAAAAAATAGGAAAAAGACTTAAACAGAAGAGGCAACCCAACCCACTTATTACTTCACAAGTTAAAGGTCATCACACACACACACACACACACACACACACATACATATATACATATATACATATATACATATATACATATATACATATATACATATATACATAAATACATAAATATTATATACATATATACATATATACATATATATTATATACATACATATATATGTATATATATAATTATTCTTTACAACCCTCAGAGTTTGGCATATGGCTTAGAGTTCCTGCTGCTGTGAAGAGAAACTACAGCCAATGAAACTCTTATCAAGGGAAATATTTAATCGGGGCTGGCTTATAATTCAAAACTTCACTCCAGTACCATCCTAGCAGGAAACATGGTGGCAAGCAAGCAGACACGGTACTGAAGAAGGAGCTGAGAATCTACATCTTGATCCACAGGCGCCAGGAAGAAAGAGCAACACTGGCCTGACTTGGGCTTCTGAAACCTCAAGGCTCACCCCAGCCCCCCAGTGACACACTTCAACAAGGCCATACCTCCTAATAGTACTTCTCTCTATGGGCCTATGGGGAACCATTTTCTTTCAAACCACCACACTATTTAAGGGCAAAAAAATAAATTTTTACTGAAAATAAATAAAATCTAGACGTCAGAGATAAACTCCAAGTTCGTGATCATGAGTTAAGCAGGTCAATGTTTATCTCATTGTCACAGCCTAGAAAAAGTAAGAGGCTAATTATAGAAGGCTCATATACAACTCTTCTATTCCTAAACTAGAAATCCATTAGCTAAAGAACTGTGTATTTTGCACTATTGTAAATGTGTCCTATGGAATATTAATAAATAGTGTACAAAAGGAAAATTACACCATGAAATAAATTTAGGAAACACAGAATTACCCTAAATTAAGCATGCCTATTAATTCTTTGATGCTGATACATACCAATTTCTAGGGTGTAAATGGAATATGTTTTATTTCCTGATTTTTTTGACAATGTCCTTTCATCTAGAAGGCTCTTGTGAAGGATGTTTATTTAATTTATTGCCCATACCAGTACAATTTTAAGAGAGAGAGAAGGGAAACTCCTATGAATTACGATAGAGGAACTGTTTCACGCTGAGACTGTGTGAGGGAAACCAGGATGTGAGGAAACTCTGCTCTTACAAGATTTGTTTACTTTGCAATAAACTCCAAAAAGCCGTACTAGAGTAATCAAGTTATAAAACTTATGCTAATCTATATCCAATATTTGTATTTATGGTAATAATAACAACAGCTGTCATGGTCCTAAGAACATTAGACATAATGCTGTACTTTTTTTTTTCAATTTAACTCTAGGGTCCTCAATATGTATACAGCTCTTTCCCTTCAACTATGTAATTTGAAGGATAAGATTATCCTGCTGGAGAGAATAGCACACAATGGAATTACTCACTCAGCAGTTAAGATGATAATTAAAGAATGCTCTCTTCTTGCCTGAAAGACATCCCACTCAAGACGCTGAGACTACAAAACCAACAATAGTCTCTTTCTCTTCTATTTTGGACCACATGGTAACTGGTTCCAAGCAGAGAATGATAGCAGGTCTCAGGTTTTGATCTGAAGGGCAAGAAGCTGCATGGCGAATCACCACTTACAGGTAGCCCACATTCCAGGCTGGCACTGTCCCTAGAATCCCAAGGAGAGGCATAATTCAACAGTACATGTTCAATAGACACCTTCTTTAAACAATGAGAGTTAATTTTAGCGGCAGTTAAAGCAGCATGCCGTGGGGCTATCACTTCAACATACGGCAGCCCAGAAATAGTAATGAGATATTGGAGGTTCCTTTTCAGACACACTTGTGAAACTTGGTGTGTGTTTTACATGTATAGCACATCACAGCTCTGGCTGCCTGTCTCCTGGCTACTGTACTCAAAAGAGAGGTGTAGAATCCCTTTGATACTTCCTGTTAGCCATCCAGATGACTTCAATTGTTCTTATTCAGTAATCTCAAGAAACCTTTACTAGCTACTGAAGAAGAAGAAGAGGAGGAGGAGGAAGAGGAAGAGGAAGAGGGGGAGGAGGAGGAGGAGGAGGAGGAGGAGGAGGAGGAGGAGCAAGAGGAGGAGGAAGAGGAAGCCACCACTGGGAAAAATAGTGATAGTTGACATTTCCAAATAGTGGTTGTCATTTCCAAATGACAGCCACTATACCAAGTGTTTGCAAACATCATTTTATACAATTCTTTCCTTTTAAAACCTGCACCACTGGTGAACCAGCCCAAAAAGAGGCTCTGACACGGTTCTCAAGCTTTGGGGGCAGTGTTCTCCCATTTTGTAAAATAGGAATCTAAGGCTTCAAGAGATTCAATAACTTGTCAAATAACTGCACAGATAGAGCAGGCCTATGCAATTGGTAAGAGCAAGAACCGTGTAGCTGGGGTCTTTACTTCAATTGACTTGCTCAAATCCCCCTCGGAAATAATTTTCGGCAGCTTGTTTGACAAGAGCAACTGATTGCCTCAATGTAACAATATGATAAATACATTAATGTAACAATCTGACTGGAAACCTGTCACAAAGGAGCTAAATCAATCTGTGGGTTTATTACGTTTGTTTTTACTTCGAAAACTTCTGTAAGATGTTTTTCCCAAAGGCCAAGTCAATAAGCAATGTGGATCCCTGCTTCAGATAGGCAGCCAAGACAAATGAGTTTAAACTGGGTAGGAGATCATTACATAAACTACAAAAGACTAATTAATTCAGGCTTTATGTAATTATGACAGTTCAGGCAATTAAGATTGATTGGCATCAGTAAAGCACACTTACTTTAAAAATGTCATGATGGGGGCTGGGGATTTAGCTCAGTGGTAGAGCGCTTACCTAGGAAGCGCAAGGCCCTGGGTTCGGTCCCCAGCTCCGAAAAAAGAACCAAAAAAAAAAAAAAAAGTCATGATGATGTCTAACACAGACTAATTTACCTTTTTAATTAATAAAAAAAACTGTAAAACAATTTTACTTTAAAACCGTTTTAAAATACTCAAAACAAGGATCACTCGAACCATGTAGCTTCAAAACTAAAAGAAAGATGACAGTTCACTTTCTATGCCTCTTCTCCTTACTGTGACACTTTAAAATGATTTTAAGTTCTCTTATTATTTCACGATTTGATATTTTGTTGTTTTGTTTTTTAAAACATAGGAAAGAAAACTCTCAAGCCTATAAAAACGATGCTTTGGCTTTGACTTAAGTTTGTGAACCTCAGTTTCAGGTCTTCTTCATTACCATTGTCCGGAGATATTTCTGGGTTATAAAAATGTCAGCATTGCATTTGACCTTAAAAAACAGTTCTCGAATTCAGTTTGCAACCCCGGATCTGAGTCGCTGGGCCTTGTGCTTGGCTGGCAAGCGCTCTCCCACACAGCTACATCCACAGCCCATCTTAGCTCTCAAATTTATTGAGAGGCTCCCTCATTTGGGCCGATGGGGTTTATACCTACTGATGCTTACACAGTGAAATTAATACAGATGGTTTTCTTTCAATTCTTATTTTGTTTTGAAATAATAACAGACCAGTTGAAATATGGGATGCAAAACCTTCCATAAACCAAGTAAAAATTAACATAAATAATATATTTGTATATAAATAGCTTTCATTTTGACTATAAAAACAAGTTCCTGAATAGGACTGGTTTGTACTTCTTTATCATATGTCATTAATGTTTACTTAGTAAGGATTTTGGGGGGGTTTTATGTTTTTGTTTGTTTGTTTTATGTATCCATGGCATTTAATTTGTTAGAATATATTGTTAGAAATGTGAAGGAGTAATTTCAAGAAAACGTCATCAGTATAAGCTGAAAATATTGGCATGTGTTTGATGAGGAATTTGGTAGACAGGTTTCCTCAGTTGGTTGTTGCCTACTTACAGTGAAAAATGGTGCATTTATGTGCCAAAGCCCAGCATACTTCACCTTCGCAAAATAGACACGGACACAATGCCTCTGATCCATGAACCCTGAGGTCTCCATGCTGAGGTCACTTCTGATATTCTGTCAAAAAGACTCCTTACCTCCACTTTATCACTCACAAAGTAGCCTCAAAAGATGTGTAAGACCATTGTTCTAGACACAAAAATATCATGAAGGATAAAAGAAAAGGAAAACTAGAAACGAGTCCAGATTAAAGAAAGCTGGGGGAGCTGGAGCGCGTTGCCTGGTGTGCTTCTGAGAGAGACACTTGCTGAGTGTTGACTGTGTGCTCTACAACATCGCCACAGATACTTACACTAGGTGAGTGCTAAGCTTTGTGAACGTTTTCAGTGCATTAGGACTTTGCCGGAGAATATTCTTATTTTTAGCGAACGTGAATTTTTAAGTAAAGAAGTGTATATTCACAGCTATCTTTCAAGTGGTTCACAAAAACATAAATATGAAAATAGCTCGATAAGAAGAAAGAGAGTAAGAAAGGAGTGAAAAAGCATATTTGTCCAGAGGAGATTAATTCGTATTTTTTTTCTTGAGAAGTTTACAAGAATTTCATGCCATTGTCATGGCAATGTAACAATAATAATGTAATAGATTAAGTCTTCAGTACCAGGTGTAGTAGCCCATGTCAGTAATCCACTACTTGAGAAGCTGATGCAGGGAGCCTGCCACATGAGAGAATGAGCTCCTGTAGCCTAAAGATGCATACACACTTACATATTTTAAAATATATAATCTACATATTTTAAAAGTACCCAAACAATAATTGGTAATTTTAGCAATCAGCTAATACTTTCCCTTATTATTAACATGACAAAGACTTAAAGGAATAAATGCAAACATTATTGACTAGATCTGTGTTTCTAACATTTTCCCATTTTAAAAAATATAAAACAAGGAGGTGGAAGTATGAGCCCAAAGTAGAATGAAAACAACCCTGTTATTCATTAGCACCTTCCCTGAACTAAATTCTTTTTATAACAATATACATTTGGCTTACTATCGAAGCTAAGCACAAGCTAAAGGTAGCAGCTCCCAGGTGTATAGAAATAAAAAATAAAATCTGAACAAATTCAAATATGTGTGTGTGTGTGTGTGTGTGTGTGTGTGTGTGTGTGTGTGTGCGCGCGCACGCGCGCGCTAAAATCTACCAGGTTCTACCAGTCACTCAAGCACCAAAAAAAATAAAAACAGAAGACCTTCAAAGAAGGTGCTTGAGTGACTGGTAGAACCTGGTAGATTTTAGCAAGATATTAGCAAGTCAGAGTCTTATATTAATTAATTAAAAATAAAATAAGTGCATACGATTCGATGCCTGAAGGCTGAGTGTTGGTCAGCTTCATCCAGTGGATGTGTCTAACACAGGTCATATATGAAATTTCTATTTATCTAAGAGCCACGTTGAAGTAAATTAAAGGGACATCTGAAGTGATTTATGAGTATGTTTTATTTAAACTAATATATCAAAAATACTTTAAAATTGAATAAATACAGAGATGTTCCTATTTTACATGATGTTTACGCTGTCTTAAAGTTCTCACTTATACTTTATACTTAACTCAGAAGAGACACATCCTCAGTATTCAGAAAGTACTTGTGGCCAGTTCCAGTGAATGCCACAGAAACTGGACCCATACAGCCTTTTATAAATTTAATCCAAATTCCCCATGGTCTAACTGTCTTGTGGATACAAATGAGATTTGGTGGTTGCTTAAATTTTAGTGGGCTCATATTTCATCAGAAATATGTCTTACGGGAATTTCTGCTGCCAAAATTTCCCCTTTCTAGTTACACTTTCAGAATTTCCTGTGGATCTTTCTTTTACCAGCCATAGCTGAAAAGTCCTTTGGAGGTTTACATCATCCCTGACAAAAATTATGTCTCCAGGACATCCTAAAGACCAAAAATGGTACCACAACTCTCTGTGCTATCAAAACACATAGATCCAAACAGAGAAATGTCCCTCCCCTCTGTTGGATTCTACCCTCCCCTCTGTTGGATTCTACCCAACATACTTCTCCTCTGGGCTCTGGTTTAATACGAGGTCAGGGAAGAACTAAAGTCATCTTCCATCACGATTATTTCTAAATCTCAGGACACCGTAGACAAATCCTCTGTAGCCGTTTTGTAGTCCAAACAAAAGTCTTCATTCCATCTGTCCCACATAAATTATCCCCCTCTGCATACTCTGCCACTTTTCAAAAACCTGTCCAGTAATTGTACATATAAAAGACTGTAGTCCTACCACAGATATATTTGCACACCTGTGTTCATTGCCACTTCATTCACAATGGCTATAAGATAGAACCAGCCTATATTACCCATTAACTGGTGAATAGATATACAGGGTGGGATTTTACTCAACTGTAAAGAGAAATAAAATTGTAAAACTTTCAGGTAGATGGATTGGAAAAGCATTATACTGAGTAAGGTAACCCAGGCACAGAATAACAGATGTCACACGTTCTCTTTCGTATGTAGGTCCTAGCTTCAAACCTTTAATGTTGTATACCTCAATTCGGAGTGCTTGTGGAAGCCAGGAAAAGCAGAAAGAGGCCATTGAGAGAGGAAGGTTGTACTGGAGAGGGAACAATAGAAGGTGGGTAATAAAAAACTGGAGACTGGAAGTTCTGGGGTGGAAAGCTTTAGGTAAAATGGGGAGTGGGGAAAACAAAGTGGTTGAAGAAAGATAAACTAAGAAGAAGGGGGTATGGACAAACCGTGTGGAGACTTATCATGTTACCAAAGTTAATAATATAATTTATAATACAAAAACTAATGCCCTGCATGGCTAGAAGAAACTGCTCTAAGGAGCTGGAGGTTATTAAACAAAAATCCCAGTGTCAAGAGTAGAATGCCTCCTTCTAATTGTTAGTCAGAAACGTCCCATAGGCTTCTACAACAAGACTCCTGCAGCTTCTCTTGGTTTCCCACTAGAACTGAAGAAGACCTTATTGGTCTTGGTTGCATGATATAGAGACATCAGCTTGAACTGAGCAAGATGTTTTTTCTTCCTGGTTAGCTTTTGCAGTCCCAGAAAGTAGTAAGCAGGCAGCTGGGAAGGAAAGGGCATCATAGTCTTACCCAGCTCTGAACTCTGATCTTCAAGACCAACCTTCCGGAAAGATGTGCAACAGGGGCATTACTGCGGTTAGGAACGGCCAGCTGTTCTCTGAGGCTGACTCCCAGGAGGGGAAATCATTTTTTTTTTTTTTGCCATGAGGTGTGTTTTATTTTCATCAATCATACAAATAATTTTCTATAATATCCCAGGGCAAACCGGTAAAATTTGGCAGTCCGATTAGTTGAGGAGGGGGGATCTCCTTCAGAGACCCACGGGCTGGTGGCATCGGCGCGGAGTGCCCGGGTTCACAGTGCAGCTTGTGGCTCGCGTCCATCTTGCCGGTGGCTCTTCCTCCACATCACGAGAGGGTCTTAGAGATGAAGGGGTGGGGTGGGGGAAATCTTCCTAGGCTTTTAGGAGATTTCACTCCTCTTTTCCTGTTCAATGGTCTCTTTGATCGACAGGGTGTTCTTCTGCGTCTTGGTTTTCTTCAGCTTGGCCTTATCGAAGCTGGCGATTTCCCCCATGTCCGGCTTGTCTGCCATTTTCTTACAACTCGTGGATTCTCATTCTGAGCTCGCGCTCCAGGTACTCCCACTCACCTTGCTGCAGCAAGAGACCGGAAATAATCTTTTACTATAAACCTGGTCAAAGACTCAATAGCAGGAGAGATTATAGGTGGAACTGAATAGTGTTGCTTAGCTGTATTAACATAGTATCAAACTGCCTTCTAAATATATATAGTTTTACCAACAGATACAAATCTGCTTTCCGCCCTAATCAGAGAAGCCTGTCTTTCCTCTTATGCAGTGAGGACTCAGGGCTGAACAAGGTGCTGAGAATAAGTAATGTTCAGCATAGACAAGACATTTAGACTGCTCCCTCTAATGCTCAAGAAACACTGTGGAAGCAGCCCAGGAAAGATTGTTAGGCCCAGAGGACAGAGGGAAGGGCTGTGAAATGGAATTTTCTATACATCACAAACCCAGCATCTGCAGAGGCCTGTACTGGATCTGAGCAAGAATGGGCTTGCTAACAGTCAGGAATAGATGGAGGGGGTCCTCAGGGATCCCAGCCCTCACTGCTGAACCATTGCCACTGATAAATTCATGGACAGAGGGAAGCATTATCTTCAATAGTGTGTCTTCTGATGGCCTCTTTGGCCCCCACTGTGTAGTTTCAGTACAACAGTCACAACAGGTTGTCCCTGCTTAAACTGGATGGGTCTCAAAAGGGTAGGAATGAGAATGATTAATTGGTGTCTTAGTTAGGGTTTTATTGTTGTGAAAAGACACCATGAGCAATTCTTGTAAAGGAAAACATTTTATTGGTGTTGGCTTACAGGTTCAAAGGTTTAGTCTATTATCATCATTGCTAGAAGTGTGGTAGCATGCGGGCAGACATAGTGCTGGGGAAAGGAATGAGAGTTCTATGTTTTGATGTGGAGGCAGCAGAAGGAGACTGCCACATTAGGCTAAGCTTGAGCATATGAGAGCTCAAAACCCAACTCCACAATGATAACACTTCGTCTGACAAGGTCAAACCTATTCCAGCAAGGTCACACCTCATAACAGTGCCACTCCCTAAGGGCCAAGCATTCAAATACATTAGTCTATAGGGGGCCATTTCTATTCAAACCACCACAATAGGAGAGGAGGAAGATTTAAAGCGGGGAAGGAGTAGCTAAAGCACATTATATACAAGTTTGAAATTGTCAAATAACAAACTAACTAAAGAGACCCATTAGGGAAATATACTCAAGACCAAAAAAAAAAAAAAATGCAGACATTTATATAGCTGTCCCCTGAGAGACACAGCCAGCGCATTTCAAATACAGAGGCGAATGCTAGCAGCAAAAAAAAATGAACTGAGAACAGGATTCCAGTTGGAGGAATTAGAGAAAGGATCAAAAGAGCTGAAGGGGCTTGAAACCCCATAAGAACAACAATCCCAACCAACCAGAGTTCCCAAGGACTAAACCCCTACCCAAAGACTATACATGGACTGACCCATGGCTCCAGCTGCATATGTAGCAGAGGATGGCCTTGTTGGGCACTAATGGGAAGAGAAGACTTTGACCCTGCCAAGGTCGGACCCCCAGTGTAGGGGAATGTCTGGTGGGGAAAGGGGGTGGTTGGGGAGGGGAACTCCCTTATAGAAGAAGGGGAGAAGGATGGGATAGGGGGCTTGTGTCTGGGAAACCAGTAAAGGGAATAACATTTGAAATGTAAATTTTTTTAAAAATCCAATAAAAGAAAAAAAAAAAGAAAGGAAGAAAGAAAAGAAAATGGGACAGCCCAAAAACACAAACAAACAGGGGAAAAAAAAAAGGAGCAAGCCAGTAGTAAGCTGCAAGTCTACATTGGTTTCTGCTTCCAGATCCTGCCTTAAGTTCCTGCCTTGGCTTCCCTTGATGATGGACCCATAAGCTAAAATAAACCCTTTCCTCCCCAGTTTGCTTTTGGTCATGGTCCTAATTACATCAATAGACAAAAGTGTGAATGACTCCTTATTCTTAATTGCATGGGAGTAAGACAGAGGCCTGCTGCTATTTTCCTGTTATAACTAAAATTCACTCTCTCCTGACACTCTAGTTTCCCGAGGTGAACCTGTAGGAAGAGTGTTTATTAGGAAATCTCCCCTGCGCATAACTAAGACATGCCTGCTGCGTATGGAATCACAGTAAAGCTTTGTCTCTCACTCTAGATAACCATAAGGAGAATTTTTTTAAAAAGCAGACATGTGAAACTTACCTTACTTCGTAAAGTATTTTACGAAAATGGAAAGGTTCTAAATTGATACCTATGAAAATGTTTTCTGGGCTATTAAGTACTGGATATGCCTGGGAAAAGGCTTCTGATTCTTTGTCTTTCATTCCCAAACAGATTACCTGTCTGATTCCTTGAGGCAGCAGCTCGTCCATCTCCTGTTCTAGCAGGCTTTTCATATGAGTGCTGGTGACGTTGGCTAACTTACAAACTGAGCTGAAACAGTAATTTCTTTTAAAGGTAAGGTGTTCTTTTGGTTTCTTGCTCAGTGGAGAGAACACACACACACACACACACACACACACACACACACACACACTCCAGAGATTTGAATAAAGGAAGCTGAAGCTAAGCCCTTGCCACAGACTGGTTGCTTTCAGAATTGTACATACAGAACAGATATGAGCCTGGCCTATTTTGCAATGTGATAGATATGAATGAAGAATAACAATAGAACCATTGGTTACTTTGAATCTGAAATATAACAAGAACATGGTCTCTTCTGGCATTTAAAAAAAGATGTGTAAGTGTTCTATTTTTGTTTTTCTATTTGGGGTTTTTTGTGGGTTCTTGTTTCATTTTGAGACTGAAATTCCTGTAAGCCAATCTGGCCTTGAACTCCATTGTGTAGCTAAAGACAACCTTGAATTCCCGGTCATTCTGCCCCTACCTCCCAGATACTGTGATTACAGGAATGCACTACCATACCCGGCTTTCTGTAAATGCTCCATGAAGTGTTCTCTCCTTCTGTCACCACAGCTGTTCCTTAGCACCTACAACGTACCAAGAAGGAAGCTCGACTTCAGGAATACAGACTTTCCTATTCTCACGATGCTCAAGAGAGAGACACGAGAACCAATCAGAGACAGTCTTCCAAACCTGTCCACTGCAGAAGTGCGCAAAGGAAAGAAATCTAACCCAGGGAAAGCTTCCTGGAAGCAAGGACACCTAAGGCCAGACCTTAAGTTTCTTCTGGAGTCAGCTGGAGAAAAGGATGAAGGAGGACGCAGGAGTCAAGTAATGGTGAAGAGACAGAAAAGAAAACGTGTTCAAAGAACTAAAGAGTTTGTGGGAGGAAAGAATGCTGCATGTATGAGGGTGATACGTGTATGAGACAGATCAGGAAAAGATTTGAGGAATGCCAATGAAACTTGGATTCGTCATGAAAGGCACGGAAGCTACTGAAGTGTCTGTGATACAATCTGATTGGCATCTCAGACTGTTCCTCTGACTGTAGAATTGAGGACGATTTAGAGGAAGAGGGACAATCCACTAGTTAACAGCTACAGTATCTCAATACATGAGTTAGGAATCTCATACAGGTCTCGGTCACCAAGGCTCACAAGCAGCTAGGAAGAAGAGGCAACATGTGTAAGAAGCAGTTACTGAGGTCCAAACAAGGGAGCCCTGGAACACAACATAAGAGCAAGAGCCGGGTTTGTGAGGGAGGGTGCTGTTCACCCTCCATTTACCACACTGCCTGGCAGGCTGGCGTGTACGGCAGGTCTGAGGCAAATGTTTGGTGAATGAATGGATGACCGTGGATTGTTTCCTGAAAGACTGACTACTTTTATTAAAGCATAATTGTGTAATGGTGTTTGCTCGAAAGTCTCTGCCTCTCTACTGTATTGTATGCTGAGTTTCCTGAGCCTGATGGTCTCTAGTGTGAATTGTTAATTAGTCATTTGTCACCTTGTCATGACTTATGTTCCTCCTGAGCAGGGTTGCTACACGGCTCTGTGTCATTACATCCTGCTCACCTCACTCCCTGTGCCTTACCTACATTCCTCTCTCACCCAGAAACCCCTGACTCATTACCCTACCTCTCTTCCCAGAACAATCCAGCCTGGTGGCCATCTCGTCTAGTAAGCCCTTTGTGGGTTGTTCTATTTCGTTTGGTTTCATGTAGTAAAGGATGATTTATCGGTCCAAATACACCTCTATGTCAGTAGTTTGCAAGTGTAACAGTGTTTACTCCATCCCTATATAGCCTGCATCAGCCTCCCAACGACTGCGTATATTACTAGCAGAGCCTTGTCTCTTCGAAGACTATGTTGGTCATTTTCGAACTTCTTTCTTAGATGCTTTTGAGGCCCTCAGTCTCAGGACTTAAGGTTGAAGTCCTGAAACTTACTAAATATATTCATATACTTGGTGTTGGAGCTGCCAGATAAAATATACAATGTCCAACTAAAATTTGAATGAAGAGAGCAGGTAGGGCTTAATAATCTAGGTGATTATTTGCAAAGGGGCTGTCCTAAACTGTAGCGCAGTTGGATGTCTGCACCTCAAAATGTCTCGTGGTAGATGATTAACTGCAGTGGACACAGGAATCCCTCGCCCAACTCTTTTTTTCCAGGAGAACTTGTTGCTCCAGCTGATTGAAGAACCACTGGCAAACAGGTTTCAGCTGCCAGTTCCTTCAGGATTTTTCTGGTTGCAGAGTAAACGCTATACCCCTCTTAGTAGCAGGCATTAATGACAGCATCTGTCTTGAGAATGCTTTGAAAGGCCATCGTATCCCCAGAAATCTCCCTGGAGAGGCCAAAGCTGTTGTTGCATCTGCTTCCTTACTCAAACCTGACTCTGGCCTCCTCCTGTTTCACCTCCGACCTCTGGCCTCCTCCTGCTTCACCTCCCACCTCTGGCCTCCTCCTGCTTCACCTGCTGCCTCTTCCACAGTGTAGATTTTATAGCCATTCTTCTATGATGGCCTAATCATGAAACTCCATCTCAGAATTAACTTTCTAAAGAATACGGCCTGCTGTGTTAACTTTTTGAAATTGAAAACCATGTTGTTAATCATTATAACTCCCCAAACCATAACATTGTAGTTTGAACATAGAGACAGGTTAACAAAACACTATACTCTTACTTGAGTCCATGGTTCTCCTTAAGGAAAAACCAGACTAAACAAAGATAAGTTTAAAACTGCATTGAGTGTCCTCACTGTGACTGTGTCATAGCAATGTTCTTCTGAAGCATTGCTCGATTGTTATGTTGGATTTATACACTGACATATAATTTAAAATGTCAAAATGATATGGCATATACTTAGAAAGGCTTACGAGTCTCAAGGAAAAACACTCTATAAAAAGGAAACTCGTTTTAAAAAAAAGCTTGGAAAGATTATCCAAGTCTTAGAATAGAAATAAGGGTTCCTTTATTTGCTTGGTATCATAACCACAAGGAGCTGCAATATCCCCAGAGAGCTACACTAAAATAAATCATTTTCTCCTTTGGTGATGGACTAATGTCCCTTTGTAAAACTCAAATTTCATGGGGCATGTTCTCCTTGGCTGACTTAGGTCACATGCCCACACATTTACAGATGAAAGCACCTTCTCTACAAACATTTCTTACCCAGACTGCATGCAATAAAGAGTGTGGCTCCTCAAAGGACACCTCAAGTGTTCCTAATAAGATTAGGGTGGAGCAGGTACACGCTGGTGAATCCTCCTGCCTTACACAAGTTTGTCAGCTGACATGAGCGAAGGACATCCTGAGACTCTGAACAACATTCCACAATGCTTGCTCCCAGGATGAATCAAGACATCATCATAGTAGCCAGTACCCAGGCGAGGCAACATGAGCTCTACACAGTGTCACATGGTCACCAGTGTGAAAGGAGTGGCCTGTCTTCTTACAATAGGTTTTTAAGACAAACTAAAACACAGAAAACAGAGACACCTAGATTTTTAGCAACCAAGCACGTGCTTAAATTACTGAGTTAGGACTTGTTAGTTTTGATCATGGGAATTTTAATCATAAACATAACACTTGTTTTTATTGCAAGAATACAATATTATATCTCTTATAATTCTGTATGATCTAGGTGGATGCCTGAAATAAAATTACCTACTCTAATTTGCTTACTGAATTTACTTATATGCTTTTTTTTTTTTTTTTTTGGAGCTGGGGACCGAACCCAGGGCCTTGCGCTTCCTAGGTAAGCGCTCTACCACTGAGCTAAATCCCCAGCCCCTACTTATATGCTTAATGTTGGAGCTGCCACACAAAATAAACAATATCCAATTAAATTTTAATTACAGATCAATAGAAAATGATTTTTTAGTATAAACTCTCCCAAACAATGCAGAGGGCATGATTGATACTGAAGACTATATTGCTGTCTATTTGAAATTCAAATTAGGTATCCTGCTTTCTTCTTCTCAATCTATCACCCCTGTTTTATGATACACACATTGTTGTGTTTTACAAAACAGATAAGGAGAGAAGGAGTATATTTGATAGAAGGGGCAGTATGGTGTGCGGAAAGGGAGTGTCACTGTGGGCCCATACTGAGGCATCCCTTTCCCGTGAGGGTCCAGTCATTCCATGCTATAGTATAGTAGAGTTTATTCAGGGCATGGGGAGGGGTGTTGAAAGAAAGGCAGAGAGAGGGGGAAAAGGGGAGAGAGAGAAAGAGAGAGAGAGAGAGAGAGAGAGAGAGAGAGAGAGAGAGAAGAGGATAGAGAAGTAGAAGCCAGCCATGAGCATGTGGAGAAAGACGGGGGGGGGGGGGGGGGGGGGGGAATGGGGAGCGGGGGAGGAGCAGGAGGACAGAGCAAGAACAAGAGAGTTAGAGTGAAGGAGGGGGCAAGCAGCCGCTTTAATAGTGAGTCAGGCACACCTGACTAAATGCCAACACCATGACTCTTTTTGTTGTGTAGCATTCATTTTCCTTACTGCTGCTATGTCCCCGCCCGCGGGAACATCAGCGGAGACCCTGGAGAGGGGAGTGGGATGGATGGGACAAGAGGCGCGAGAAATGGAGACAAGACAGTATTCTGATCAAGTCTCATTTAATCGAGCAAAAAGCACTTGCTTATAAGCAGAAAAATATCACACAACACAAACCCTGGTAGTCAGGGTAACGATAAACATACATCACATCAGAAACCAATGGCCTAAGTTTTGATTTCGCAGAAACGTCTTACCTACAATAAGTTTCAATTTCCTGAAATCTCTAACTAACAATAAAGTTAAACTCATTCTTGTGTAAAAGCAAGCTAGCAGAAAGTCTCCAGTATTCATGGCGGGTGGTAACCCCTAAGTATGCTACTTGGAAACAAGGGCCCACGAAGCAGAAAACACCTAGCTCAGGCAAAGAAAGGCATAAGCAGGCTGAGTGGACACTGCCAGTCAAAGCCTTCCTTCCCTTTAGAAAACTCTCTCCATTTATGAAGGCATTGTAAACGTGATCAAACTTTTGAAAGTGCTCATGTCACTGTGTATCAGATTTTGCTGTTAGCATCCTGGCAAACAGAAATAAGGCAGGCAATAGGGGAAAGATACAATACTCTCTGACGATTAACAGAAAAGGAGTATCTCAATGCTTCTGGAAGATCCATTCACTTTCTACAACTCAACTTGAAAACAAGAGTCTTATTTTGTACTTTTACAGAGGGACATACTCTACAATAGTATTATTAAATTTTCTGGTTCCTTTTCTCCTTACAGCAATTATCTATTGAAACCCACAGTGTTTAAATTGTACCCTAGTGCATTTGCTTCTGTAAGGGATGTAAGTTAATATGGTACAACCATGTAGCCTTCCCAGGATGTAATTCAATGAATAAACAAACTTTGGTTACACAGGGGATCCAGTGGAGAGCACTTCTGTCCATAACCTTTGTAAATGCTTCATCTCTTACTGGGTTTTGAAAGTAGCTGAATAAGGTATAATTAGGGGGGTGCTGTTCATGACAGTCTTAGAATGCTGGTATTCTATGTTGGTAATTGAGATACATGTGCTTTAGAAATCAAGAGAACAAAAACAGCTCTTACTGAAGACATGAAAAAGGTATTTTTGTCAACTCAAAGAGTCCTGTGTCGTGAGCCTTTCCTATTAAGTATAATATGAACATAATGTCCTCAAGAACAGAATGTAAGTTGTTAGAAAGCTGTGTACCATGGATCTTTTCAACTAGGAATTATAGAAAGCATTGGAAAGAAGGAAAATAAGACCCAGTTATTACAAAAGTTATAAGAGGGAAACTCAGCAAGAGACAAGAGAGGGAACCATCAGGAGTTGACCTTGTAAGGCATATCTTTGGAAGGCAATTAAAATAGGTTAAGGAAGAGAGACAGCAAATAAAATCTAAGTAACATAAAAGACTTACAGGATGTGTTAGAGTGGATATGGCTTGAGTTTCCATGTCCTTGTCACAATGGTGCTTGTAAAGGAAGCGGAAAGAATGCATTGTTTGTTACTTTTAGGTAGAAAATAGATTCATTCATAGTCTTGATTTAAATAAGTGTGGTTATCAAAGGGAAGGCCTGTACTGCTGGAGTTACAAAATGGTTGAAGAAATGTTGACTATAGAAGGGCCCTTCACAAAAGCAGTTGCTCTTTGATTCCAACCTGATAAGCGAACTATCTAAACATATATTTTCTCTTACTAAACAAGCATTCTGTTGTTTTAATTTTGAATGGATAAGTTATTTATAACAGACATTATCTCTGAGAATTTTCTGTACATTGAGGAGGGAATTAAGGGGATAGTTATTAGAATAACAGACCATAAGTCACAGCAATCTGTAATTAATCAGATACTGTGATGTTTTGCATATGCTTGGCCCAGGGAGTGTCACTATTTGAACGTGTGGCCTTGTTGGAAAAAGTGTGTCGCTATGGGGGTGGGCTTAGAGACCCTCCTCCTAGCTGACTGGGGATGCTCAGTCTGTTCCTGGATTCCTCTGGGTGAAGATGTAGAACTCAGCTCCTCCTGCACCATGCCTGCCTGGATGTTGTGATGCTGCAAGGCTCCTGCCTTGATAATGGACTGAATCTCTGAACCTGTAAGCCAGCCCCAATTAAATGTTGTCCTTTATAAAACTTACATTGGTCATGGTGACTGTACACAGCTATATGACCCTAACTAAGACAGAAGTTGGTACCAGGAGAGGGGTAAGATCCCACCCAGCTAAGTTAGCTCCAGGCAACTTAGTACAAACCTTTAATCCCAGGAGACAAAGACAAGCAGATCTCTGAGTTCAAGGCCAGCCTAGAACAGAGCAAGTTCTAGGTGAAGAAAAACTTAAATCCAGGTGTGATGGTATACACCTCTAATCCCAGGAGACAGACATACAGATCTCTAAATTCAAGGTCAATCTACAGAGTAAGATCCAGGACAGCCAAGCTTGGGCAGTGTAGGAGTTAGAAAAGAGGAAGCTAGTGATAATATAATAGAACAAGTGGGCCATGTTCCAGCTCCTGCCAGCAGCAGAACTCAGCAGCTTCATCCATGTGTCCCTGGCTTTATATTCAAGAGGAGAAAGAGACTACTGGGACAATCGATGCTGGTTAGCTGGAGCTAAGAAAGGGATCAGCATCACTGAGGTAAAAATCTTCTGGTTTTTTTAGAGCCGTGTTCCAGAGATGCCAAGGTTGTACCTCGTGCTGTGGCTGGACTTGGTAATGTGAAGTCACCCAGGTGGTACTGGTTTTGAAGGTATGAAGGGGTCATGAAGAACAGCTGAGGCTGGGCACTGTGAGAAACCATGGAAGTTGCACCCTCAGTTGCAACTGAAGGGGTCATGCAAAGGAGTTGAGGCTTGGCACCATGAAGAGAGCCTGTGAGAGGCTACTGGTAAAGCCTAGTTGCAACAGAAGACCCCAGTGTATTAGAGATGACAGTACAATGGGATGATCACCAAGAACAGCTGAGGCAGTGGAGTGGATCAACCTGAGTGCAACAGAGGAAACCTGAGTGCAGAGAAGGAAAAGTGAAGCCAGCCCTTTGAAGGATCATGTTGGGGATCCAAGACATTGAAACAAGTTGTAACATCAAAGCTGCCTTGGAGACCCAAAGATGTTAAAGATGACAGAGCCCTGGGCTATCTGCTGAGGAACGCTGCTAACAGGGAGCAGAACCAGCTCAGGAGAAAGAAGTTTGTTGTGGTCAACAAAGATGAAAAAGGAGTTGAAGATCTGAAGACCGCTTTGACATCAGACAAGGAGAAGGCAGAGCTTGAAGTTTGCCCAGCTGGTTGCCTGTCTTAATTCAGGGATTACAGTTAAGCGATTGGATGGATCTTGGAAGAGACTTGAACTTTGGACTTTTAACATTGTTGATACTGCTATAGACTATGGGGACTTTGGGAGTTGGACTAAATGTACACTTTTATTATGCTATGTTTATGTATGACCTCCATAGACTTATGTGTTTAAACAAGCCTGTGGAGACCAGGGAGTGGAATGTGTTGTTTACATATGCCTGGCCCAGGGAGTGGCACTATTTGAAGGTGTGGCCTTGTTGGAAGAAGTGTCACTCTGGGGGTGGGCTTGGAGACCCTCCTCCTAGCTGCCTCAGGATGCTCAGGCTGTTCCTGAATTCCTTCAGGTGAAGATGTAGAACTCAGCTCCTCCTGCACCATGCCTGCCTGGATGTTGCGATGCTGCCATGCTCCTGCCTTGATGATAATGGACTGAACATCTGAACCAGTAAGCCCTTTATAAAACTTACATTGGTCATGGTGTCTGTTCACAGCAATAGAACCCTAACTAAGACAAATACCCTCTACTGATGTGTATGAAAACTAAAAACAGGGGTTCTAGTTAAGCATTTAACAATGCTTGAATGGGGGTATAAGTATAGCTGCACCCCAGTTCCCTAATAATAGCCTGTTGTTTATTTAAATGCCTAGACCATAAGCTAGCCTTGCTCCCCAACTAGTTCTTAACTCATTTAACTCATTTAAACTATTCTCTACCCACCACATGACTGGTTAGTTATCTCTCCTCAGTTTCATTTATCTCACTTCCTCCAAGTCTGGGGTAAATCTCCCACCTCTCATCTCCTAGAGTTCCAATTTCTGTACCAGAACTTCTGTCTTCTATTTTTGTGACAGACCATCAGATTTTTATTGACAGGTGATGTTTCTATATTGTATTGTATTGTATTGTATTATATTGTATTGTATTGTATTGTGTTGTGTTGCGTTGTGTTATATTGTATTATATTATATTCAAGAGATTATCTTTACACATAAGAATAAATGAAAAGTAGTATTGGCAAAAAGCTTATAAGTAAGTTTGGTATGGTGTGGTAGCTAGCAATTAAAGGATAGGGATGGGGTGAGGATATGAAGACAGCATAATTTTAAACCTAATTATCGGGCTTGGTGGAATTTGTTATTCAATAAGACAGAACATACTTGAAAGGGAAGATTTGGAATAAAGTCTATTAGTTCATATTTTTTCTATGAAGACATTAAAGGACCTATCAGGTTGTGGCTATTGCTCTGGTCCTCAGGAAAGATATCTGGAGAGAGATCTGGGAATCAAGCCATTAATAATTAATAATAAAGGTATAGGTTTTGCTGTCAACAGACCATACTTGAATTAGCTCTCTCACTGACACTGTGCAGGTTATTGGGAAATGTTACTAATAAAGCCTATAGAAGGCCATGGAAGAATAAATTCAGTGAGAGTGTAGCTAAGGCATTCAGTGTAGGGTCTGGTAGATGGTACATGTTTAGTAGTAATTGCTTATATTGTTTGTCAAGTAGAATGAACAAAATGACCTCTCACTAAATACTGTGTTTGGCTTTCTTATAGTCAAAGCCAAATAAAAGAGCAAGATGATAGAACTATATGGTTATCAATATTTAAGATGTAAAGCCACAGAGAAGACTGTGAGTTAACATTTAACTATCAGTGACAGACAACATTATTGATAAATACAAGACAGCATGCAAAGAAAAGGTTATATTCTCAATACCACATAACTGAAGTCTCAAATAGTTTTAATGATCTAATAGTCATCATTAATGTTCTTAGTTAATAGAATATTGGTGGCAGAAGTGAGACTTCATTGCTTAAAGAAAAAAAAGGAAAATTGAAAGTGGTAGATTAGTCTTTAGAAATTGGCTATGCATAGAAAAATACAGGTAATAACTAATCAAGATAGTTCATCTAATTATCTAAATTCCTTGATTATTTTAAGGAAAGCAATTTTATTTAATGTGATAGGTATTTGAATGACATTTATATAATACATTTATCACAAAAAAAATCAATGAATTTTTTAATGACATCAGGTAATGGAGGAAAGCCTGGATCTGTGGATGGAGCAAGATACAGAGAAATCTGGAGTACAACAAAACAGAAGGTTTGAAGAAATTCGGTGTATGTCCCAGTATGCCTGGAGAAGGCAGACCAGCTGGGGGCTGAAGTTTCTTTTATTCACTTGAAGAATTACAAGGGATCTCAAAGAATAATGGAGTTCTATCCTGGCAATGTTTTATTTAAAGCATGATATAGAAGACAAAATATGCCTCAGAACTAGCTGTATTAGGGTTCTCTAGAGGAACAAAACTTTTAGAATTATGTATATTCTTGTCTCTATATAATATATCCTATTATATATTTATATTATATACAATAGCACACATACACACAAACACACACATACACACACATACACAAAGAAACATACATATATACATATATATGTATATATACATATATATACATATATATATATATATATATATATATATATATATATATGGGAGGGGGAGGGAAAGAGAAAGGAGGGATGAATTTATTAGAATGGCTTACAGGCTGTCGTCTAGCTAGTCCAACAATGACTGTCTACCAACAGAAAGTTTAAGAATACAGAAGTTGTTCAGTCTCTGAGGACTGGGTGTCTGAGCTGGTCTTCAGTAGACACTGGAATCCTGAAGAAGTAGGCTCTAATGCCAGTGAAGGAATGGACTTGCCAGTGAAAGGAAGCAGTCAGAGTAAGCAAACTTCCTTCCCTCATGTCTTTTATCTAACTGCCTCCATAAGGTGTGGCCCAGATTCCCAACCTCAAAAGCTCTGTAATTAAAGGCAAGTCTCCCCACCTTCAAATATATGAATTAAAAGTAGGTCTTCCCACTTCAAATGACTTAGTTAGGAAAACATTCCTCAAGGGTATGTCCAGCCACTTGAGTATTAGTTAATTCCAGATGCAGTCAAATTGACAATCATGGAGTAAGCTACCACACTGACTATAAGTCAGCCCACCACTGGAAAAAAAAAAAAAAAACCAGAAATAGTGATATATGCAGTATATGCATGTATGTAAATATATTTCAGAGACCATAAAAAATACAGGTGAAAAGTATGAAAACTGACCCAAGCTAACTAGAGAAAGGGGGAATTTATTGGAAGGAAGGTTACTGTAAGACTCACAGGTCAGCTCATTTTGGTGCAGAGGTCATCTCTAATAGAGCATCTTTCATCTCGGCATCATCCTAGTTCAGTGCTAAAATAACATAACGATGAAACTAACTGTTAGGAAGGAAGTGGTAAACGTATTAGGCTCTTAATCATATAGACAATTTCATAGGGAATATACCTGAGGACTCAGGTACCCACTCAACATTTCTAGAGGGCCAGTGCTTCGAAATACATAAAAATAGGTGTAGCCCCTCTTTGGGTAGGTATGGCAATAGGTTGTTGTGCTTCAACTTGTTTATCCAATGATCACAAAACTGATATTTAGGAGTAGAGGCTGCAGCAGAATAAGGCCATGCATTAAAGTGGTCTGTCGATGTCCCTGAAGACATGGTAAATCTACAGTGCTTGAACAGTAGCATGGGCTTGGCCTAAAACAGAAAATTGTCAAAGTATGTCTTATGGTTTCATTGCTTTGAAGAGACAACCATGACCATTGTAATGTTTATAAAGGAAAACATTTAATTAGAGTGACTTACAGTTTCAGAGGTTTAGTCCATTGTTGTCAGACAGGGAGCATGGCAGCATGCAGGCTGACATGGTGCTGGAAATAGAGCTGGTAGTTCTACAGCTTGATACACCCAGCAAGGACAGTCTGTGTACCACACTGGGCATAGTTTGAGTATAGGAGAACTCAAAGCCCATCCTCCAACAATGCCACACCTCCTAATAATGCCCAAACACATGAGTCTATGAGGGCCATTCTATCCAAACTACCACAGAGTAATATTCTTCTTGTATCTGTCAAACATTATAATGTGTATCTGTATCCGTCCTATAATCACATAAGAATTGGGTCAACATGTCAAGGCAGTTCTGGTGCTATGCTTGCTGTTCTTGCTATCCCAACAGAGCACAGAGATACAAAATCATTTCATTATAGGAGTAACTCCCTAGAAACTGGTTAATATTCAACACGTGTCTTCCTCACTATCTTAGAGAATGAATGAGATGTGAAAAGTGAGTGTAATTTAACTATTTAACTGTAATAAAATTCTTTGTGACATTAACTTACCTGTGTGTCTGTGTGTGGGTTCATGTGTGCCAAGGCCTACAACCAGAGGTCAAAGAACAACTTGCAGGAGCTGATTCTCTCCATCTGCCAGGTGGGTCCCAGTGACAGAACTCAGGTTGTCAGACTTCGTGGAAAGTGCCTTTATCCACTGAGCCATCTTGCTGGCCCATAATTTAACTTTTTAAACTGTTCGTAAAACATTTTCTTGGTAATGATCCTTTTACTTGTGTGTAATTAAAAAAAAAGCCTCTGGGAAAGACTAAAACAAAGGAGGGGGAATTTATGTAAGCTGTGTAGTATTTACATAGTTTTTCTCATAATCAGAAGGAGAAAGTGAAAGCAGGCCTCCTGAAAACCCAGAGCCTGGAACTGTACAGTTTAGGGGACTGCTGGCTGCTCTTCCTTGACTTTCCATTCCTCTCTGTTTCTCTCTATAAATTTATTCCATTTTGCTCTATGGGTTAGAAACTACTTTATCATTTACTCTTGTGTACAGAAAATAGAGCATATTGCTCAAGTTTTCATACCGTAACATACTGCAATTAGTATCCGGCAAACATAACATATATAGTGCGTGTGATTCCCAGGTCTAGCGAGACAAATTTGATTGACCCAAGTAGGGTTGGATGTACAGCCTCCTTCGGTATTCTGTGACTTGAGGGTGAGGCCACAAACTATAATGGTGGCTACTACTGTTAAGTCTTCGCTACATGAAATTCACAAGGAGCATCACATATGATATCATTTATTATAAACAAATGATCTCAAAAGTTAGCTAAACAGAAACTCTTAAGAGGCTCAAGGAAATGAAGAAGATAGGACACATGCTACTCTCTCTGAATGACACTTAGGTCCTAGGAACTCAGAACCCAAACTGTAGCCTCCCACTTTTATCTTTAGCAATTATTGCCGTACCTGCCTTTGGCAGCTATTCCCGTTGAAACAGCTTCTGCCCTTCCTCTGCTCTGATGTGAATTGTAGAGGGCTGACCCTACAAAGCACATTTCCCAGCTTGTATGTGAGGCACGGTCAGTTGAGTTAAGCCCAGGAGAGGATCTAGCAGGACTCTGGAGGAGTAGAGGAAGAAAGAAGCTGGGAAACATTCCTGTCTTCTTGCCTGAGGTGCATTTACTTCTGTATGAGTCTACTGTATGGACCAGTAAGTTTGTACCTTCCATTCAGTCACTCCAAGTCTTCCTCCAGCTTCAGCATTGCCGTGACTTTCTCCTGCTGCTGATCTCTGCTTTCTACACAGTCTTTACTACAAAGTCTGTCACCTTTGAAAATAAAGTTCTGGACTAAATCAATTCTTTTCCACCACATAAAATAGTCTGTAACTTTCCAATTGCAACCTGATCGCTCTCACTACAAATGACTTCCCTTTTCTTTTTTCTTGTCCAAGTTTCTCTGAGGCAGTAACTGGAGTTTTTAGGACAAAAGCTTAGGCTCCAGAAGTCCCACCAAAACTAGGCTAGGCTACTTGTCTCCAGTATGACAATCTAATGTGATGCATGATATAATGCAGAAAAGGGAGAGTTATCCAATGCGACCACTCTGGGAAGAGGAAAACATCCAAGTCCACTTTTGAGGTACTTTAAGAATTGTGTGGAAGGAATACATGATTGAGCAGTCCAGGCTAAGGTGTGGTCTGGCTGATCTTGTTGAAATTCTGGTTCAACAGGTGATCTGCCAGTCCTTATCATTATCGGGCCCCAAGGGCATCATCAATCTGGTTCCTTCAAGATGACCCCACAGTATAGCCTCACCTTTGTAAGTAATTATCTCATTTAAAAGGTGGTCTGTTTTACAGAGTTGTGTTTGGATCCCAAGGTGACTCAAAAGGAAAGCTTACAGACAGCAGCCTAGCTCTTTGTTTGCAGCCCAAGTAAAGGAAATAGAGTTTTCACTCTGCTTTTAGTTGTACTGTGAGCCCACAGAAGGAGTCAATGTTCTTTCAGCAAACTCAGCTTCTTTCAAAACCTCCGATGTTAGAGAGCTAGGGCTGAAGGCAAGAGTATAAACCTAGATAGAAGCTTTGTGAACTCCATAGACCGTGTTCTACTTATCACTGGGAGCAAGCAACATCAGTTTCCAGTAACTATTGGTCTGAGGAACTCATGTTTTGATTTAGTGAAAGGACGCTGTTTATTCAGGTCTTCTTTTTCACTAAGCACATGTGTATGCTGCCATCCTTGCATGGCTGAGCCACAGTTGACTGAACCCCTTCTTACCACCTCAGGCTTCTGGATGTCACTATGCTACACAAAGTCTTTATGGGGACTAATAAAATTTACCCACTCCTGCCAGAGTTACTATGAGAGTCCACACTTCGGCTGGCATAGTTCAACATATATTCTGTTCCTATAAATTGTTCACCTTGTGTAGATTGTAACCTATTTGACAAAGTTCTGAGTGTTTCCTGCTTATCGCATGGCTGTTTCGGCCTTCCTGGCTAATGGGAGCCACCACCCAAGCTGATCCTCCCCCATACTGACCTTCTTGTCACAAGATAATTCTTCTGCTGAATGATTCATGCCAGAGTTACAAGAACGTATCCACGACCACATTGCCATTTGTGTTGGTTTTCTCTTCACTATCCACTGTCTTTAATTTCCTCCCTTGTGTTTTCTGAAGAATATTTACTCAATAAACATGTGTGCCTGAATCCTTGTCTCAGAGTCTGCCTCTAAAACAGTTGTTCTCAACCTGTACATTGCAAGCCCTTTGGTCAAACAGCCCTTTCACAGGGGTCACCTAAGACCATCAGAAAACACAGGTACTTAAATTAAGATCTCATAACAGTAGTAAAATTGCAGTTAGGAAGTAGTAGCAGAAATAATTTTGTGGTGGGAGTCACCACAACATGAGGTTGTAGCATTAGAAAGGTTGAGAACCACTGGTCCTAGGAACCTGACCTAAGTGTTAAATTTGATTCCTTTTGAAATTCTAGCAAAGGACAAAGAGAAAGGAAATATCAACTCATCAGTTACTCTTGGTAATCTAGGTTTAAGATTCAGAGGTCTAATCCTAATATTGTAAGTTTGTGACTAGTGATAGGAACTCTGAGTTATCAGAAGGAGATAGGAGATAAAAATAGGAAAAAATTTAGTTTTCTTTTCTTTCTTTCTCTTTGGAAATTAGTTTTCAAACTTGTTCTGTTCTCTGTTGGGCCTCCAGGTTCAAGGTAGTCGTGTGTTCAGAGTACAAAGGTAATGGCGCAACATCTTTTATGTAGGAGGCTTTTAGATTTTGGTTACTGAGCACCAGCCAGGCAATGTAGCAGGTTACTATTTCATAGCAACTTTATGTCCCACAACAATCTCCCGAGATACATTTACGTCCATGGTACTAACGGGCAAAGTCAAGTATAATGAAGTTTAGTAACGTGACCACTACAAAACCAATTTTCAAACCAAATCTGACTATACTGTCATTTGTTTCTCTATATTATGCTGGGTTTTTTTTTTAAAGAAAAATTTAAACATATGTAATCAGCAGCTTTTGTTATATAACAAACCAAATATATCTACATATTCCTACCCACTATTCTGTCTTTTCTGTTTTTAGGCACAGGTAAATGAGGAGTTTGGACTGCATAATTGCTAAGGTCCCTGCCCACTGTAATGCATTGTTTTTAAATAAAGATATTGAGTCAAGTGAGTTCCAAACAAGAATAAGGAAGCTCCTCTAACATGATCACTAACTCTGGCTAAATCATGTTACTGCTGAATGTTTTTTATGTGTTTCATGTAGTCTTTTACTATCCTGCCTTAGTTTCAGGAATGGGCCTTGTCACCAGCCCTAACCCAGTTTCCCTTGAGTCCACGGATAAAAGACACACACACGTGCATGCACGCGCGCACACGCACGCACACACACACACACACACACACACACACACACACACGTTCCTTTTCAACTTGCCCTTTTTTTCAATTGTTCTTTTTCAGTTGCTGGGTGCTACTATCTCCTGCCTGGAAAAGCGTGCCCTCAACAATATTCTTATCTCTGTTCCTCTCATCTGCCCTAAACCTTAGAGGCTCTGACCACCTGCCTGTAGGAGTGGCCTGTGTTGTCGTTTCTCCCGAGACCTCACATGGCTGCTTGGTTCTCTCTCCAAAGCAGGGGGAACTCTCCTCTCCACCCTTGCATCTGTCTGCTTTTCCTCCAGTGACCCAGAAGTCCTGCCTATTCCTTCTGCCCAGTAATTGGCCCATGGCTTCCTTGATGACAGATCAAGAACCAATTGGAGAACAGGACCTTAGCAGCAGAACCACCCCTACATTTATTTATTAAAACAACCACAAAAAAAATAATAATGTTAAATTCTAGCCACAGCAATTGGCTCATCATCACTATTTAGTAATAACATGTAAGGAGGAATGCAGATGTCATCAGGAAGACACAACTGGAAATCAGGTATTATTTGTGTTTGCTACTCTATCTTACTGCTCTCTCTGCAAAAGAGACCTCTTCCTAAGTCAGTCAGCCTCTGAAGCTCCATCTGTTTGCAATTAAATTAACTAGCTGTTCAGTCCCTTTTGAATATCCTTCTTTTCCCTTGGGAACTTCTGACAGAAGAAACTGGAGATCCCTAATGTTAAGATGTAAATCTCCAGCTCTCTTGTAGTTAGGGCACAGGTCTGCACAAAACCTAAAACTAAATATACTTGACACACTTAATCAAGAGTTTCATGAAATCTTAGTCACCTAATACCTATTCATTCCTGCTCTGAAGTAATTAAGTGGAGGGCATTTAAATTTAGTAGACCGTAATTTTTACTACCCCATGCAACAGTAGAGAAAGGCTTAAAGTACAATTTATACATTAAGTTTATACTGCCAAAAATAACTATTTGTAATTGCAAATGTTACAGCTCTGAGGGGAAAGGTATCCTGGCAGTCAGCAGCCAAGGAATTCCACAAAGTTACATGGCACAACAAACCTCACACAAGAGATTTACTGAGAAAAACACAAGAGAGTGGCTGCCTCTGCTCAGGGGAGAAACAGCAGAGAACTGGAAGGAAGACTTTATGTAGGGTCTCCAGCAGGCAGAACTTTCTAGGGTAGCCTGGGATTGGTGGGATTTTGTGGCCTGATCTTGAGGGGAGCTCAGGGATTTGACTTTGAGCTTTTCACTCTGTAGGGTGGAGCTTGGGTGTTTTGTTCTGTAGGTAAAGTCTGGAAGTTGGAGGTCTTCAGGGGTGGGGCCAACACTTGCCTCTCTCTCGAGGGGCTTACAGTAATCATAAAAAGCAACATTATTTATATTTTTCCATGCACTGTTCTTATCCAGTATGTTTCAAAATGTTGGCTATTTTCTAAAGGCAAAATGGTGATGTTGGTTTTAGCAATAAAGTCTTGAGGTGAAAATAATCCTAGTGGTCATTAATTCATTCATTTCAAAATTATTAAATAGAATCACATAGTGAGTGTCTCAGGAATTTTATTAAGACTGTGGGACTAGTTAGTATCTGAACTTAGAACAATGAGTTCCTGTTCATTTTAACAGCTGTTTTGCCAGATGTTAATAAAGAAGATATTCAGTTTATAGATTCTATCCTTTCTTAAGTCTTGAACCAGACAAGAATCCCAGTTATTTATCATGAAGACCCATCCCACAAAAGTATGCGATTCAGACACGGCCAGTGTATAGCTCTATGTTTTACATGCTTGGGTGGTATATTCAAGTCCCTGAAGTATCCTCTTCCAGGATACATCAAAAATCTCCAAGAATCTTGCAGTTCATAGGTTAGTGAGTCCTTTATGAGAGTTACTAACTCAGGTCCAGTTTGCGCATATGCATTTGAATGTCTAGATGATGCTTATGGTTCTAGAACTATCTTATTTCAAAGCTACTCATCCATCTTCCCCCAGGCCCTGTTTTCTCTTTTCATTTTGTTTAATTTAATCATTTTCAATACTTTTGGGATTCCTATCTCCAACTTCTATTATTAGTGGTATAGTTTCTATGTGCAAAAAGAGGATGAATTCAAGAAGTCTGAAGTTTGACCACCAAACATCCCATACAGAAAACAGAAAAAGAAAATTTAAAAAAAATAACATTTTTTTTTTTTTAGTTCTAAATGATGTGGGTTTTAGATAAAAGGAACCTATTTGATGCCTAATAAAATGAATTCCATGGCAAAGCTAAATACATTAATGGGTAAAAGTTACATACAAATATGCCTGAAACATTTCAGTCACTGTAACAAAATATCCGAAAAGGGTTATTTTGGTAAATGGCTTGGGAGTTGCTGTCCACGGTCATTTGGCCCAGTTGCTATGGACCTGAATTGTATAGCACACTGAAGCAGGACCGTATTACAAACAATGCTGCTCATCTTTTGGTGACAGGAGAAAGTGGAGGATCCCTTCTAGTAATCCTCCTAGTAATCCTTCTAATGCGATACAAGGAAAAAACAATACAGATATTGTAAGACACAAGAAACGGCATCTGTCACAGAAAGGAAGAATCCCAGCCAGTAAGAACGAATATGAACAGTAGCCAGGCAACCACAGTTAAGATTAGTATGGGATGCTGGGGGACAAATAGAGTCTGGATAACAGTATTGAGAAATAATTTAGAAATGGACTTTCACAGCTTTTTAAAAATATAGAAATGAAAAAAAGAAAATGTGAAGATATGCTTGGGCAAACAGCAAAATTTATGAGAACATAATCACTGCAGGGCTTGACGTTTTTAGAAAATAATGTTTATTTTCTGTGTTGATGCTTACACACAACTTCTAGCAAAACTCTAGTGGAAGAAAATAAATGGCGAAATGGTAGTGTCTGGAAGGTAAACCCTCATCCTTTTTAAATAGGAAGCTCACAGATAATTCTTTACATTGATTAATCGATGCACATCATGCTGAAATACTCTAAGAAATGCATCTATAAATGCCAGCTGTATCATGAAGTTCAAAGCAGATGTCTCTGAGGACCATGGCTGGGAATTAGGAGGGAAGCACAGGTTTTCTTTCCGGCTTTGTGGAAATATGTAAAATGTCAATTTATTGGCATTTACTTTTTATGAAAATAGAAATTGACTTTTTCAAAGGTCTTTAGTGTTATTTATCCCTCCCCATACCATCATACTCCCTTCTCTACCCTCTGTCAGGTCCCTTACCCCAAGATAACACTTCCTATTCATTATTCCCTTTTAACCCTTCATACAGGAGTGTTCTATCTCCTCTCTGAATCCTCTCCCTGTGGTGGTTTCTTTCATGACCTCTATTGTAATTCATATGAAACACACAGTATCTGTGGTAAAGATTCAAAGTTAGCACCCAGAGAAGAGAGAAAGTTTGATATATGTCTTTCTGTGTCTGGGCTACCTCGGAATGATTGTTTTCAGCTTCATCTATTTGCCTGCTTATTTAATGACTTCATTTTTTAATAGCTGGATCACATCTCATTGTGTAAATGTATATGTTTTTATTAACCATTCATCAGTTGATAGGCATCTAGGCTCTTCCATTTCCTGGATACTGTGAATAGAGAAGCAAAGAATAAGAATGAGAAGGTATCACTATCCATGAGTTGTATGGCTGGGTCATGATGTGCATTTAGTGTTAGCTTTTCAACTTCCACATTGATTCCCATAGTGGCTGCACAAGCTTACACTCCCACCAGTAGTGAGTAAGTGTTCTCCTTCCCCTACATCCATGACAGTATTTATTGTTTTGTTTTGTTTTTATTAGTCATTCTGACCAGGATGAGATGAAATCTCAAAGTAGTTTTAATTTGCCCTGATGGCTAAGGATGTTGATCATTAAAAAAAAAAAGGCAAAGTTTTTAAGTCACTTCTTCATCTTTTAAGAACACTTTAATTCAGGGTTGGGGATTTAGCTCAGAGATAGAGCTCTTGCCTAGCAAGCGCAAGGCCCTGGGTTCAGTCCCCACCTCCAAAAGAAAAGAAAAAAGAAAAAAAAGAACACTTTAATTCTTTGCCTCATTTTTTAAAATGGGTTTATATATTCCAGATACTATTCTCTGTTAGATGTACAGTTGGTGAAACATTTTTTCCATTTGTATGCTGTCTCTTTACTTGAATGATGGCATACAGAAAGCTTTTAGTTTCATGAGGCCATTTATTATTGATTTTAATGCCTATGACAACAGGTTCCTATTTAGAACATAATTCCTGTGTCAATGAGTTCAAATGTTTCTCTACATTTTTTTCCTTTATTAGAGTTAGATATAAAAATCTTATGTTAAGGTTTACTGGAGTTGAGTTTTGTGCACAGAGGTGCAGATCAAGTTTCATTTTTCTACATGTACTTTTCAAGTTTAACCAGCACAATTTGTTGAAGATGTGTATTCACATTTCTCCATTGTGTATTGTTGGCTTCTTTGTCAAAAATCAGATGACTTGTAGGAGTGTGGATGTAGGCCTTCAATTCTCTTTCACTAATCAATGAGTCTGTTTTTATGCCAGCACCATGATGTATTACTTGAAATCCTTGAGGGTATGTGGTGGTTTGAATATGCTTGGCCCATGCTGTGGCACTACTAGGTGTGGCCTTGTTGGATCGGAGGTGTGTCACTTTGGGGCTGGCCTTGGAGACCCTCCTCCTAGCTGTATGTGAGACAATCTTCACCTGGCTGCCTTCTGATCAAGATGTAGAACTGTTAGTTCCTTCTCCAGAACCATGCCTGCCTGGATGCTGTCATGCTCCCACCTTGATAATAATAGACTGACCCTCTCAACTTGTAAGACAGCCCCAATTAAATGTTGTCCTTTCTAAGAGTTGCCTTGACCATGGTGTCTCTTCATAGCATTGAAACTTTAAGACAGAGTGGTACCTCTAGCCCTTGCACTGTTGTTTAGCATTGCCTTGGCTATCCCAATTCGTCTGTATTTCTGTGTGAAATTTATGATTACTTCTTCAATTTCTGTAAAGAACTGTATTGAAATTTTGTTGGGGATAATGTTAAATCTGTAGATTGCTTCTTGGTTTCATTGTATATATTCTATCAAAACATGAGAAGGGAAGCTCTTTTCATTTCCTGGTATCTTCTTCATTTTATTTTTCAGAAGAAGTCTTTCACTGCCTTTGTTAGATTTATTTCAAGATATGTTTTTTTGAGGCTATTGTGAATGGTACTGTCTGAGATAGTGTTCTGTTGCTGTGAAGAGATTCCATGACTAAGGCAACTCTGTTAAAATAAAGCATTTAGTTGGGGCTTGTTTACACTTTCAGAACTTAGTCCATTATCATCATAGCAGGGAGGATGGAGGCAAGCAGACATGTGGCTGGAGAAGCAGCTGCGAGTTCTACAGACAGCTCTACAGGCAGCAGGAAGAGGCAACATTTGGGCCTTCTCCCACTGACACACTTCATCCATAGAAACCATACCTACTTGAACAAGGCCACACCTCCTAATTCTTCTCAAGAAGTACCACTCCCTAATGACTAGGTATCCAAATATATGAACATATAGGGGCCATTCTTATTTAAACCATACCCTATAACAGTAATGATGTCCCTTCTAGATACCAGATGTTAACAAAAGTGCCAGGAAACCAGTTACTTTTTCTGAAGTTGTTGGCCATTGTGATCCTATAGACAACCAAACATCACAGGCTATTGACATTGTTCTTTGTTATGCCCTAGAGCTATGAGCCTATTGCTTAAGACACCATATATTTGAGTCATAAAACATGGAGTGATCAGGTTGGTCCTGACCTGACTCATTACTACTGGTTAGCTTTCATAGTTCTATGCATACTAATGCAGGAGAAAAATGATCATCAATACCATCCAGGTGTGACTCCTGTGAGCCATAGTGACTGGTTTGGCAAGACCCTCCCATTAGTGTAATAATGGCACCAAATCATGGGAGAATTCACTTTGTGACTGGATTTAAAGCCCACTCCATGAGCTGAATCCCATACCTGATACCTTCTTCACTCGATCAAGAACCTATAGCTACTACACAAGCCATAGGCATGAGGGGTAAATCTTTGATTGTTGTTTTGCTAAATAGATATAGTATTGGACAGTTCCTGATGGCTTATCTTTACATTTGGGTACTTTAGCTCTCAACCCTCATCAGAGAAGCTTCTATTTACCATAGACGGTGTTTAACATGGAGACCTACAACTTGTCAAAGTGCCAGAAATCAGAAACTACAGAACTGTCATCCCTCATCCATCGCTTCCTCCAGCATTCGCTCAGTTATCCCTGTGACAGAGGGGATGGGGAGAGTGTAAGAGTCAGAGATAGTAGATGACAAGGATACTATATGCTTGGACAGCAGGGCATCTGCACATATAAATTTACAGTAATTGATACAGCATACACAGAATCTATGTAAGCTTAAGCCATGCCAAATCCCAGCATGGAGATAAGTGTTCGGCATAAAATCCTATCCCTAACCATAGAGCTATTAGCAACTGTTAGCTGCTGGGAGAATTTAAGAATGCAGCCCCTGGTAGGTTGACAATGAATGGGCGGAAAACTATACATGCAAGAATATTTGGGCAGCAAAATTTTGTATTGATGGCTTTAAAATTAATAACTTTGAAAAGGACACAAAGTGGGTGGGAATGACAGGGGAGGTAGAGGTAGATATGGAAAGAGTTGAGGGAGGGGTGCATATCACTCAAAATACATTGTATGAAAGTCTCAAATAAGTAATAAAAAATTAAAAATACAAAGTAATTTTTAAGTTATATGTAGATGAGACCATAAAGCTATCAGTGAAGCTATGTAGACATATGGCACCTTCACGCTATCTAAGAAACCATTTGCTAACTCACCTATAAACGCACATTATAATGGAGAACTAATGTCTCTGTTCTCTCATTTGGAATAACTAAAGTAATAGCTACTGAATTTTCAATAAAGTTAAAGACCAGCAGTGGGAACAGATAAGCAGTATCCTGAGAGCTATAGCATGCCTAGTGCTTCAAACCGCTTCTTGAGTATAAGCATGTATTAGGTATCTGGGGACTAGACCAGAGAGTCGCAATAGCTATCATAGGTAATTCACGAATATTAAGAATTCAATTTCTCATTAAAATCAATGAGGAATGTGAATGGGCTGCGATAACCTATCAATTCTTTACAAATAACCTACAAAATGACTTAGACTTAAAATGAGTTGCAACAGGAGAAAGGAAGATCCTCAGCTTTATTTTTTGATAATAAAACGCCCCGTATTTAACTAGAAAAATATGTACTAGAACAAATTCTCTTGGGTTTCCACATTTATACAATGCTTACCTAGAAATGTGCAGATAGTGTACAGTGTGGACATTTTACACCCATGGCACTCAGAGGCTGCAGGGAAAGAAGTCGTATTCGTGTTCTCTGAAGCACCCGTACCTGCTGCCGCTTCGGCTCTGTAAATCGGTTCTCCCACAGCTGGGCAACACGCCAGTACCAGCAGTTTTGGCTACATTGGCTGAATGCCTTGGAACCCTATGTGTTGCTGTTACCGGCTCTCCCCTAGAGCAGGGTGTCACTGTATATTATTAACCTGCACCAGGGCAGTGGTGTGTTTCAGGGGACTTGGACATCCACAATGACAACTGTAAAGAAGAGAAATGGTTAACTGAAGAACAGATGAGAAATGGCCAAGCGTGGTCATGGTAGGATGGGCAGCATCTGAAAATATCCCTTCACTTCCATAAATACGTTACTAAAAGGTTTTCTGTCAATATGAGGGGCTCACCTTAAAGGATCATAGCAAAGAAAGCTGTAGAAAAAAAAAAGTTCTAGGATGGAGTTTAGTGTAGGGAAGGGAAACCACATGAAAAGTGAAATGCAGGAGTTACTTTTGTATTTGTTCTATATCTAGACATTTTAATGTAGTAGCTTACTTTATATAAAGATAAAAACCCCTATTCTTTTTAGCCTAACAAACTTCAAAAATCCAGCTGAAGGAGAATCAAGTGCTTTTTTTTGGACCAAATCCAATCTCTCAAACTAAGCAAAAAGAATTTGAGATAAGAAAATGACTTGCCAAAGAAAACAGTGAACTCTGTCTTGTGCTCTGAAAGAGAAGTTATGCTATCAAGAATAAACGTCAGAGGACTGGCTAAGCTTCTTGAAACAAATATTGCTGATATGTCTTGATACCGGGATGAATGAAGAAAACAGTATCCTTTGTATATGGTAAGGAGGAACTTCCCCAGTACTTTGCTCGAATGTTTGAATGTGTAAGGAAGTCGTATTTCCAACAACATGTTCATGCTTACACTTTCTTGCTTTATGACTATCGAGGTATTGGGGAAAGTCCTGAGGTGGGGGAGGAGGGGTAGAAATAAGAACTCAAGTTGAAATTTTGTGGACAAAGTACTATATTTAAAATTTGTGGAAGACATAAAGAAATAAGTTGGGATTAAGGGAAAAGCATTATGATAATGACAATTTTTAATCTCCAAGTCTGAAGAAACCAGGCAGCAGTGAATGAAAGCTGTACTTAAGTAAGTCCTAAAGATTTCGTGAGAAGGGAAAAAGCAGACAATTCAAGGAAGCACGGGCTGGGGAGTGTGTGTGAAATGACTGGAACTCCATAGGTCTTTCCTAACAGGTTCTGAAGCACACACCAGCCCACAGCTTTTCTTTTCACAACTTTCTCTCACATCTGTCTTCAAAGCAGTCTGTGGTCTAGGAGAGCTGGTATTTTTAGTTTAAAAAAAAAATGTTCATTCTAATTCTGTGTACATTTTAAAATGAAAATAGAATGACATCACTTTCCCCTCCCCCCTCCAGCCCCACCCAGGTATCCTCCCTCCAGCCCCTCCTATGTAACCTCCCTTGCACACACATTCTCAAAATAGTTTTAATTGCTTTTTTTTTTTTTTTTGGATTGTTTGTGGTTGTGTGTGTGTGTGTGTGTGTGTGTGTGTGTGTGTGTAGAACCAAGGACCTTACACACATTAGGCAGGCATTCCCTGGCCTAGGTCCTAGCTAGCTTCTTGGGTTTTACTAATTAACAGGCCTGTCTAGAATTATAATGGCAGTTTGGGTATTTTAGCATAATGGACTAAAACAATCTGTTTGGCAAAATCTGTAGCCTGATCACTAAGAAAGAGAATATGTTCCAAACTCACTGACATAGATTTGAGAATTGTGTAAGGCTGTGAATTAAAAGTTTTTTTTTAAAGGCTTATATAAAAATGAATGTAAAAATACATACTTCAGTACTTGATCCTCTAGACGAAGAAATATGTAACAGACCACAAGCAAAGATGGTGAAATTTGAGACAGGACTTGGGTACTCACTATGTATCAAGTACATGGTTTTCTCTCTACATTTTTAAAGTAGTCTAACTGTCCCAACTTCTACTATACTACCTCCGTGAAACAGTGATTTCATTTTACAGATGAGGAACCTGACACAGAGAAGCAATTCCTGAATGCCTTTAAACGGTCTAACTGCAACTTTAACCTTGAGCCAACCACAGCCTGTTTTTGGATAAGAAAACATTTTCCATTCAACCGTATTATTTTAGATTAACCCTTAATATTATGAGACACAACGAAGTCCCATTATTTACTTGTGCTGAGAATATAGCTCAGCTGGCTGAGAACACACCAGGCCCTAGGTCCCAGCACCTATGCTACAGAACCACGAAATTAACTCATAAGGGGGGAAAAAAGTAAGGTATATTCCATTACGACATTCACAAACGCGTGTTTCATCTTGAATTAAAGAAACAACAAGGTGTTTCGAATTTGATAGAGAAAGATGGAGAGGGATGGTTTCCAATTCACAAGGCAAGAAAAAAAAATGGTATTCAGGATCATCGGAGCGTAAATACTACACAAACCTATCCTACGAGATCCGCCAGAAGGGCGGTGGATGTATTTTGTGAGTCTGTTTCCGACATCTATGAAGATGTCTTTTCTGATCTCGGCAAAAGCCTGTCCCTCCATGCCCCGGTGGCGGCCAGTACTAAGTTCGAGAAACCAGAGGCACCTGCAGCTCTGACCGAAACCACGCCGGCCGACCTTTCTCTCCAGCTAACCTAGACCTTCCTCACAGGCGGCCTGAGAGTCCCACTTCGGAGCCTGACAAACACCGCGCGAAGTGGACGCTCCGCAAAGCAGAGCGGTGCTACAAGACGCAACCCGCTCAGTGATGCCAGAGCCCCTCCAGTCCGGCCTCGGTCTGAGTCTGCGCACGCGCGAGGTGGTCACGGGGGGCGGGGGAAACTAGGCAGTAATAAGACCTCAACCCTGCTGAGCCTTGTCGCTCCCGGAAGGGGGCGTGGCCTGGCGCGGACACGCCCCGGCGCGCAGCAAGCGAGGGGGTGTTCGGCCGTGCCGAGTTTCCGGCCCGCTCCCCCGCGTCCCGCGTCCCGTGGTCTCGCCCGCCCCTGCTGCCATGTTGGATTGTGCGGCTACTGCCGCCGCCGCCGCCGCCGCTGCCGCCGCCAGAGGACTGGAGGAGTAAGGAGTTTAGCGCAGCCGCTGGAGTGCGAGGACAACGACCATCCGGCCCGAGCCAAGTAGGGCGGGAGTCCGGAGCTTCCCTGTCGGCGCGCGGCCTGAAGGCGCCCGCCGTCAGCTCCTTCCCTCGGCCTCCGCGCGCCGGAGGAGCGACGGGATGCTGCGTCTGTAACTGCCGGCTCGCGCCCCTGTCACCCGGAGTGGGACCGAGTGCTCGCCCACCACCAGAAGAGACGGCCCTGGACACTCCACCCCACCGGCGACACCATGAGCTCGGGCCAGCAGCCCCCGCGGAGGGTCACCAACGTGGGCTCCCTGCTGCTCACCCCGCAAGAAAACGAGTCTCTTTTCTCCTTCCTCGGCAAGAAATGTGTGGTCAGTGACCGAGACCCCTGTCGCCATCCCCAACGTCTCCTTGGCGGGTTCGGGCTGGGGTACTCAAGAATAGGATAGAGAAGGGGGCGGGCTCGGCACCGCTGGAGTGCTACTGGGGGCCAGGCCTCCAGCCTCCCGGGCCCTGGTGCTCCCCTCACCCTGCGTCCCGGGAGCAGGCCTGTCCAGGCTGGGAGTCGCTTCCCCCAGCTGCTGGAAAACAAGGGAGTGTCACCTCCGTAGGCCTGCCCAGAAGCCCTGGTCGACCGGGCCGGGTCCATGCCCTTGCTGCAGGTTCAAACTTTACTCTGGACCACAAGGGGATTTTCTTCGTGCATCAGCTGCTTAATCTCACAACAGAATCCCAGCATTGGCCCTTGCTTCACTTCCTACTTCTGGATCTGGGTTATCTTCCTTAACAATGCTAGAGGTTTTGGGAGTGAATAGATGGGAAAAGAAGCAAAACGGATTTTCCGTCCCCCTTAGGATTCCAGTAGAAGATAAAGTAGAGTGAAGGTTCATGGACACTTCGGATCAGAGCAAGGGCAGGAAATGCGCCTGCTCCCCATGCAAAAAAAAAAAAAAAAACAAAACGGGGTTTATTTCTCCAGCAGAAACTAGGCCTAGTTTCTACTCTCCGCCCCACTGTTTTGTTTTGTTTTGTTTTTTCTTTTTCTTTTCTCCATTGCGGTGGTGGTGGTGGTGGTGGTGCTGCTGCTGCTGCTGCTGCTGCTGCTGCTGCTGCTGCTTTCTCCGAAGCCATGCTTAGGGAAGCGGCAGATTCTAATGGCCTTTGGGATCAAAAGTGGTTCTGAGTTTGGTGCTGTGAGGCCCATCCCAAGCCCAGATGGCGGATTGGGAGCGAGCAGTTCTGTGGGAAGGGGAATGGGTACTGTTGACGGAAGCATTCGTTACATTGGCTGCAGGCATTTCTGCGGGTGGGGAGGTTTTCCTTGGTGACGGCCTTATCTTGATCTTCCTGAGGTTACTGAGTTGAAAAGGGGATTGTTGAAATGCTGGCTGGCTCCCTTTCTGCCATCTGTTTGTTGGCTCTCTTAGAGCGGAGCAAGTACCTCTGGAACCCAAGAAACACCCAGAGAAGTTTCAGGAAGTTTCAGCCGAGCAGAACTATTTCATATCTTCACTTAGCAATATTAGATATGTCAAAATCAGACTACACTTGCTGAAGGAGTTAAGAGCAGACAATTTCTGGAAAGTTACCAGATTAATTGTTAACTTCATAAGCTTCTGTCCATGTCTACTTTTGGAAACCAAATCATTCCATTGGACTTAAGATTTATTTCTTGTTTTAAAATTTAGGTTTTAAAGAACATTGCATCCACTGACTAGAAGTAGAAAACAGTGATTCAAAAAAGAAGAAAAGGAATTTGGGAGAAAACTTTAAAGATAAACCAAGTCCTTCTTCCTCTATAGTTCTTTAAACAAATGAGAAAATGGAGCTCTTGGCCCCAAGTCACATAGTAATTTAGGAATGTAACTGGAACTAAATGCCCAGTTACTTTGTACTTTCCACTACAGCATGTTGTTTTGTGAGGATTCTTTCCCCTTATTGATTTGTCTCTCAAAGTGGTGTTAAAGGAATAACTACTTAATTTTTACATAAAACTAATATGATTAAAATGTAAGTTTCTTAAAGGAGCATTATTTTTTGCATGTTTTTCAGTTCAGGGAAATCTCCAGGTTTTTTAATGTGAGCTGCCTTGTGAGCAGGGTAAAGGTCAGCTTTGCTGGTTTGGTACCTTTAGTCTACAGTCTACCAAATATTAAGTAGCTTACGTTCACATACCAGGCCCTTGAACTTCAGGCATTGCAGACATTCGTGTTCTACTACACACATTGCTCAGAGCTGAACTGTAATGTTTATCCAGGGTTTCAAGGAAATGACAGATGTGGGAGTATATTTCCATAGACAAAGGTAACATGGCTCACTGTAAGCACAGTAGTCAGTGCTCAATTTCTTTACACCATATATTATTAATCAACTTTACCTTTTGAATTGCAGTAACTTAAAGCCACATTGTTGTTGCCTTCTCTTGTGAAAATTAACTGTAAAATATGTAGCCCTTGGCTTAAAAGAGAGCAATGTGAAAGTTGGTGTTCTGGAGTCATCTTTAAGGCTTTGCTATCTTTTTTTGAGCTTAAAACAACAGTGAAAAAGCATTCTCATAAATCGAGCAGTAAATTTATATGTTAGACCTAATATAGTAAGCGGATACATTCAGAGCTCTATCTACAAAGTTAAGAAACGAAACCATTATCTGGTGCCAGATTTGAAGCAAGTTCTTCATTCCTTCTTTCATTGAACAAACCTGCATTGGGTAATTGAATGTTGAGGTCAAAAATCAAGATTGATGCTTCCCTCAGGGAACTTGGTGTCTGAAGAGGGAAAGAACATGTAAACTGATGAGTCAGTCTGTCCTTCACAAGACAGACGATAGCTTTGTAGTCTAGTCAGGCAACTTTGAACAAGCCCCTTAACCTTCCTGTTCTATCTTTTCCTACTTGTAAAATTAGAATGCTGCCTCGTGCAGTGGTTGTGTGGGTTGGGAGTATATATAAATATCTGAAAACTTGTTAGAAACAGAAGGAGAACTATAGAGCGATGGGAAAGTAAGGGAAAGTTCGATAGAATGGGCAACATCTGAACAAGATTAACAGGTGCTCACTAGGTTAATAAATGATATGGAAAATCATTTATTACTAGTAATATAATTACGTGGAAATTAGGAGAGTTTGTTAGGAAACAGATTTTTGCCTGTATTTTCACATTTATGTATGTATTGGGATTATTGTAGAAATTATTAAACGTATGTGGGTAGGTCCAATTCCTTCATAATTAGGTTTCTTAGGTCTAAGGTAGACCTTGATCATTTCTTTCTTTATTTTTCTCTATTTTTTTTAAATGAGGCTTAGTGGGGAGATTGATATATACTACAGTTTGAGAGCAGAAGTTCATTTCTGTAGGTAATTCTAGAATTGTCACATTGGAAACATTTGATGTCACATTGGCAGTCATAGGTTTTCTTTTGATTGAGTTTGTGTTTTGTGAGTTAAACAAGTTCTTTTAGTGCAGCATTTCTTTGTCTTAAGATGTCAAGGTACATTTCCTAACTAAGACAGGTTCAGTTGAGGAATATGTGGGGGAGCCACATAGAGGTCAGGGTTCACGTTGATAGTGTACTTGGGGTGAGGTGGAGGCAGTGAAGAGATAAACGGTGGATGGTGAGAGGAGTGACAGAGGAGATCCAGTAGGTATTTGTAGATGCCCCCAGAAAATAATAATGAGCCTGAACTAAAACAGTTAGAGGAGTCAAAGGATCCCCAGAATGGTTATGTCCCATTTAGATGTAGATGGTGAGTAAGGTAAGGGAATTGCAGTAAAGGCAGACATTAAAGGAGAGCAGAGAAGTGTGTAGACACATACATTTCTCATTTTCTGGAAATAATTGGTTTTATGGAAGAAGTGACTCTTAGAAATAAATCTGTTCCTATGGCATATATAATTTTAATAAATAGACTTTATGGAAATTCAGATTTCATTTAAAGTTAAACATAGTAAGTGAATGTGTGTTCTAACTTACATGGAATTAATAGTTCAGCTATCTTTACCTGGAAGTATAGTTTCATAAACTTAAAGAACAAGATTCTCTTACTGTAAAGTACTGTTGACTTTCAGGTAGAGTGACAGCTGACTTGTATAAGGAGCGCATACATTCATCTTTGCCATGTGGAGTTTAATATGTGTAGTCCCAAGTAAAACCTGTAGCTAGTCCTAGCCAGCCTCCTTTTTCTGAATGGTTTGAGGCTGGCAAGGGTTGGCCTGCCATACTCACCTGGGTTTTTTTTGTTGTTGAGGTTGTTTTGTTTGTATTTTTTTGTCTCTCTGTCTCTGTCTCTGTCTGTCTGTCTGTCTCTCTCTTTCTCCTATCTCTTCTTTCTCTCCTTTCTCTCCTCTCTCCATTCTGTTTCTTTCTTGTCTTGTTTTTCACTATTAGTGATTATTACATTTCTTTTTATCAATAAGTGTTTTGCCTTAATTCCCTTTACTTCCTCAGCCCTTGCTTTTATTACTCATCTTCATTAGTTAAATTGTGTTTCCTCACTTTGTATGCAGTTCTGAGAGATGGACCTAACTAACACCTTGGCATTTTTCTATAATTTTCACATCACAGGTGAGTGAATATTTCCTGATTGAATAATTATAATTGGTCGTTTGATTCAGACTTAGGAATCTAGTCAGCATTTCTCACTGCTTGATCAAATTGTAAAACCTTCATATTGTTGGCAGAAATTATTACCTAGAGTTCAGTCTTTCTTCATTAAGCAAAGTGGTTTCATTCCCTTGCTAAGCTAATATCTTCTTGCCTGAATTAGGGCAGGAGTGGTAGAAGAAAGTAGGATATGCCTTTCACTTTGAGCAATGAGAAAAGAAAGCTAAGATTCACTGGCTTTGGAATATACAACCATGAAAAGTGACCTCCTTTGGCATAGGAAGAAGGTAAAGACCAAAGTATGATAGTGTGAACTATATGACAGAGAAGGGAAGAGTAGAGCCTACATTGTAAAGCCTGCTCATTCTTTGTTCTGTAGAATTGGCACATTTCCCAACCTTCCCATCTAGGTCTATAAAAAGGTCTTACTAAGGGGTTTTAAAGAATTTCATAGTTAGGTAAACCATATAAGAATGGGTGCCACTATAAAGTACTTTAGGAATTTATAGAAGCATATGCAGAAAGTTGTTACTGAAATTACTATGTTTGTTCACATTTTCCATTGATAGCAAACAGATTTTAGAGCACAGATAGCTCTGAGTTAGGTAAGTCAGTTATAGCAGTTTTAAGTCACTTAAGTATGAAGTCTATAAAGAAGAACCTTTGAATAGACTTCTCTAAGGAGTTTTGAGCCTCCATACTTGTTTCTCTTAAGCCCATTCCTACCCCTTTGTTCTGTCACTGTTGGGCCAATTCTTTTTCTGTTGTGGACAGTGTTGGGTATTTTATTTAATATACTTCATTGCAAAAGTTATCCTTTAGCTTTAAAGTACTACTTACAATTTATACTAACTTGTTCAGTTGAGAAATAAAATCTACTAGAATGATCCAGAACCCTCATTGTTACCTGTGTTAGTCTGTTGGCCGAAGTTCTGAAGGGATAATTTCCATCCTATAGTGCTGCTGAACAGTTTCGTGGTGTCTGCAGTATTTTGTGTATTCAGAAACAGAGTGTATGGATTTATTGAGACAAGGCCTCTGTAGCCCAGACTAGCCTCAAACTTGGGATGTAGGTGTGGCTGAATTTTAATGCCTGATCTTGCCCCTCTAACTCCAGAGTTATGGGATTGCAGATGTGTAACTATGACAGCCTAACCTTTAGGGTGTAAAGTATGATATATTTCAAGTCTATAAAACCTGGGAAGAGTAAGATTCAAATGAAACACATGATGATAATATCCCATTTATTTTATTTCTGTCCATATTCCACAGAATATTAAATAAATGATTTTAATGGACATATGGTGCTTGCTTTTTTCAGTTTTAGTTAGAAAACTATTTTAAAAGCATAGTCAGAGTTGAGCTTTATTTTATATTATTTTATAGCTCTAAAAGTCACAGCTTTCTTCCCACATTTAACCTAGTATTATGAACACAATTCCATTTTTACTATAAAGATTCTGGAAGCAACACAAGTCAGTACATTCTTATTTACCTTTATAAGGTGTGCAGTTATTTGCAAGTGTAATTTTTATTGGCTTACAAATAACCTAAAATAGTAATTCTTTAAATGGTACTAGTTATTAAATAGAAGATTTTTGGTTTCTTCAACTGTGTTCATAAATAGTGCATAACAAGAATAAATCTCGTTTGTTTACTACATCACTATCAATACTTATAGGTGAGGATTCCATCAATTTAATGGTAATAAATGGTAGTGAAAAAAATAAATAGCAAACTCCACCCTCACTTTTTAGTTTTGTGTGTAGGTATATGACACAGTGATAACTGGCCTAACGTATGGAAGGGTTTGGGTTCTCAGGTTAGTCAGAAATAGTCAGGAAAACTTCCTTTGGAAAGTAGGGTCAAGTGAAAGATACGCAGTAAATTCATAGTTTAATTTCATTACCATTTCAGTATTCTAGACTCTAGAGTTCATTTTAGTAGTAATTTGTTTAGACATTCAACTTGTCATTGAAGATTTACTAAAGGAATCACATTTGTAAAAGAAATGCTCATTAAAGATTTGCTAGATTGAAGCAAAGGGGAAGTGATAAAGAAGTCCAGGCATACATGATAATATAGTAGGATTATCACAAAAACTATATGCTCAGTAACAGTTTAAAAGTCTGTATTTACGGTTGGGGATTTAGCTCCGTGGTAGAGCACTTGACTAGCAAGCACAAGGCCCTGCGTTCGGTCCCCAGCTCCGAAAAAAAGAAAAAAAAAGTCTTTATTTACAAAGTTAAACATTTATCTTAGGGTTGAAAAAGCTGGGATTATTTACAGGCAAAATACTTAACCAGTCCTGTAGTTCCAAATTTAAAAAATAAAAAAATTAAATCTTTACGTACTATTGATGATTGAAGTGTAGAAGAACACTCAAGGTTACAGAGGGGAACAGTGAGTCCTTGTTTGACTTGGCCAGCACTGGAGCAGGATGACATGCTGCCTTTCTGGTTGCTGCGACAAAATGCCTGACAAGAGCAACTTGCAAAACAAAGTGTTTATTTTGGCTCACAGTGTGAGGGTGCAGCTCACCTTAGTGCGGTGTGGTGTGGCAGTGGGAGCAGGTTAGCTGTGCTAGCAGGCCAGCGGCAGTGAGGATGGGCTGCACAGATGTTACTTCTTGCCTCACTTCCTCCTTTGTGATTTTTATTCAGTCAGGACAGGACACTGTGATAACTGGCCTAACATACGGAAGGGTTTGGGTTCTCAGCTTAGTCAGAACCCCTTGGATGTTGCTGCCCATTTAGGATGGTTTAGCCTTCTTCCTTTAAAGCTGTCTGGCACACAGGCATTCCCATAATCTCTCTCCTGTCATTCCAAATCCAGTGAAGAAACACAGAAGATAATGATCACAGGTGTTTTTCCATAAGCAGTTTGAAGGACTATCGAGATGCTTAATTTAAATAAAAAAACCCAAAAACTAGTACTTTATATATTACACAGATTATCTTTTTTATGCTAGAGGTTTGTTTCCTTGTCCATTTATACCTATTTCATTCTTTTATTCTTGCATTTAATGCCATATTACTACATTGTATGAAGGTATAGTTAATATAACAGGTGCTATATATAATCAAGTACCATAAACGAGGTAGTTTATAGAGCAGTGATTCATTGTTCTCAAGCTTGAAATCTAAAATCAAAGTACCAGCAGAGTTTGTTCCTTCTGGAGAAACTGGGAGTGAATCTTTCATACCTGTCTTCTAACCTCTAGTAGTTACTTGCAATCCTTAAGGTTCCCTGTCTCCATCCATTCTTTGCTTTACAAATAACATGGCATGTTATACTCATTTTGTCCTCTCCATTTACAAGGACACCAATCATACAGTGCTAGGATCAGCCTTAATGACCTTATTTTAACTCGGTTATACTTGTAAAGGCCCCCTTCCCAAATAGGATTACCTTCAAAGGTGTGAGGGTTAGCATTTCAGTGTAACTTTCAAGAGGACACAATTTAGCTTGATATCAGTATGTATTTTGACTTTCAAAAGAAAGTTTCTGTAATAAACATTCAAATGTGTCCTCTCCAGTATTTATGTAGAGTAAGTTGTAAGAAATAAAGCTAGAACCACATAGGCAGACAACTGCCTAAATGTCCTGCAAACAGTTGTCACAAACTACCTTTCATCAGCAGGAGGGATTTTAGAAACGTCTCACTGGTGAAAGAACCTCTCTGCTGGATTTGTAGGTCTAGTGAAACTGAACAGCTTTCATATCTGTTGAGCATGCACATTCTTCTTAGGCTAGTTATTTTCTCTCAGTAATTTGGAAGAACTATTGATTGGTATTGGGTAGTAGTTCGTATCATACTGATTTTAGTAATTTGTTGTTTACCTTTTGCTAAAATTACCTTGATGCTAATGGTCATTGAATAAATATTAAATTTTCCTTTGAGTGTTACTGTAATCTTACATCTTTTTCTCCCTTCTGTTTCAAAAGCTTTATTTTCATTTAGTTCAAGGTTTGGGGGCTCGGGGGCTCCAGGAGACTTACAGAGTTATTTAGTGGCAGGAAAGACTCAGGCATCAGCTGTCTGCTGTAGCACAGGAGCCTCTGGTAGGCTTCCAGGACTTCTGGTAGTACTTAAGGATGATGTACTTCTTAATCTTCCCCAGGGACAGCTGGGGCCTGGCCAGCCTCAGCTTCTCAAGCTCACCTCCGCATCCTGGAAGTGGCTCTTATGGAAGTTGTAGAAATGAGAGATCTTTAGGTCAAAACCCAGGTCACGAAGATCCAAGCCCTGGTTCAGGTTCTCTAGCACATTGGTTTTACTCCCACACAATCTTGAGAAGGCTTCTGTACCTCCTGAACAGCCTATCAGCTACTTTGCATCTTGTATAGACAATCCTTGAGCCCTCTTTTCTTCTCAGGAGTTTAGGAAGAAGTGATCCATCACATTGCCTGAAAGTGTAGCCTAGAGAGAAGCATCTGTAAGTATACTGAAGTTACAAAATACCCAGCAGTTTATTGTAAACTCCACCTCTGATTATAAGTGATCTGCAGTGTGGAAGATATCCACAACTAGATGCTGGTGACTGTTTCTGGGGTAGGCAAGAAGGTGCTGCTGGAGAGAGTGGAAGGTAGCTGAAAGTTTAAAAGGAGGGAGTCCCAAGTCTGTTCTGTAGAAACATTGTTGAAGCAAGACACAGATGTAGGGTCTTGGATGACCTGCCTTGTTATATCAGTATTTTTACTGAATATATTAACTAATTTATATTTCACCTTTTGAAAATGGTACTTTAAATTTGGGGGTTTTCAAGTGATCTTAAAGCTAACTATATTCTCTTCTGTTTCTTTCATTTGCCTGCTTGTCTATAGCGAGTGTAGCTTTACGGTGATGATGCAGCTCGATTAGAGTAAGGCTTTTATTACACTTCAGTGCTTCCTGTTACATTATTTTGCTTGTACTTAGTACCAAGTACTAAGTAGTCTCAGTAGAGAAGAGTATGCTCTTTCACTAGAAAATAGTGGTTTGATTTACAGTGGCATTGGATTTTAGGTTAATTACAAAGAATTGATAACACTGAAGCTTCTTACTGGCTTTGCTTCCTGTTGCTGTGATAAAGGAAGACTTAACAAGAAGCAACTTAGGTAGAAAGATTTACTTTAGCTAACAATTTAGATTACAGTCCATCGTAGCAGGGAAGTCAAGTCAGCAGGTACTTAAGTCAGTCAATAGATCCACAGTCAAAATCAGAAAGAAATTAATGTATGCATACTAACTGCTCATATTGCTTTCTCTACCCTAATTCAGGACCCAAACCCAGACGTTAGTGCCACCTACTTTGAGGCTGGTTCTTCTCAGATCAATTAACATAACTAAGATTTTCCCAATAGCCATGTCCACAGGCCAGTCCAACTAGAAAACCCATCAGTTAGACGCTCTAGTCAGGTGATCATAGATTGTGCCAAAGTGATAGTTAAAATTCACGTTTCCTTTACAGTTTTGTAATTTTCTTAGGCAATAGACATTTCTTTAAGTACAAAAGTATTGCTCAGCCCTACTTGTTTAAATAATATTTAAACATGTGTGTGTGTACAAAGACACTTCACTGCCCAGAGTTAACAGAGCATTCTTCCTGGTTTTCCCGTGTGGATTAGGCTCCTCAGTGGCTTCACTCCCAGCCATTTTACCCATATTACAAATATGTATGTATATCTACATTCTAAAAGCAGGTGTATGAAAAACATATCTATCCCATGCTTTTTTAAGAGTATTTTTTATTATGTAGTCTTAAATGGATGAAAGCATACTAAAGTAACAGATTGACGTGTACCATGGCTATCAACAGACAACCATCTTGATTGTTCTGTATCTCCATTCACTCTGTCTATCATACAGTCATTCTGGTGAAAGACTGATCACTATTACTATCTTTTGAAACAATCAGCTTTTTAGAACAATCAGCTTTTAGTTTCATTGATTTTAGTTTCATTGATTGATCTTACTGTTTTGTTTTTTATTTTATTAATTTCTATTCTGGTCTTATAATTTCCTTGTGCTTACTTTGCATTTTCCAGGTTTTTCTATAATAGCAGTTATTGAACTAATTGATGCCTATACTCTTATTTTTTACAAAGTTGAGTATAGGGGTGGAAAGCTGGCTTATCAGTTAAGAGTATTTGCTACTCTTGGAGAAGACTTGGGTTCAATTCCCAGCACCCACATGGCAACGCACAGCTGCCTGTGCCTCTAGTTCTAGGGGATCTAGTACCCTCTTCTGACCTTGGGCTTCTAAAGCACATGGTATCCATACATACATTCAGGCAAGTACACATAGGATAACAAGTATTTTTTTTTTTAGTAAAAATTTATTGCTACATGTTTTCTTCTAAGTACTATATGGTAGGTTCTCACTTATGTTATAGTGTATCAAATTGGACCAATGGTGTTCAAGTCTGCTTTACCCTTGCTATTTTAAGGCTGCTTTATGTAATTTTTATTGCCTCAAATACTTTAGAACTATTAGGTATATCAGTATTTACAATTGTTATGTCATGTTGACTTGGCCCTTTTGGCATTGTGAAGTGACCTTTGGGACTCAGAATACTTTTCTCTAAAATCAGCTTTGTTTGAAATTAATATTACCACTGCAGCTTCCTTTAGCATGGACTTACAGTCTTCTCACGTTCTTCCTTAGTCTCGGTGTCTTTTTCCCTGCTGTGCATTTCTTGTAGGCATGCTAATAGCTGTCCTTAATATCTGAAAGAGTGAGTTTTTTCCCACAAATAATATTCATTTTTCTGACTACTTTTCATATTTTTCTGCTATTAGTTGTATTTTTGAGGAATCTATTAATGATGTTCCTTTGTATAGTTTGTTTAATGTTTTTGTGCTGGCTTTTGTTATTTATTGCTTGGGCATATAGTTTGTACTAGTTTGTCAACTTTGAAAAAATTTCAGACATTGTTTTAAGTGCCACCCTGCCCTCATGTATGTCAGTCACACGTGTGTTATCTCCAGTAATATTTCATCTGGCCTTGAACTCAAAGAGATCTACCTACCTCTGCCTCCCAAGTGCTGGAACTGAAGGCTTTTGCCTCCCACCCCCCACCTGCCTAACATGTCTAATCTAGTATATGGAATACAATATGATGTCCTTGTATTCTATTTTTCTGACTGGCTTTGCTGTCAGGTAGAGCTATGTTCCTTTTTTCTTTTCTTTTTTCTTTTTCTTTCTTTTTTTTTTTTTTCAATGCTTGGGAAATTTTAATTAATGCCAAGTATTCTAAAGTTTAACTACCTTTATATTTTTGATAATGTTTTTAAATATTTTATGTTGGTACACATTCACATATACTGTGTACATGTGCTATCACCCCCATATAAATTTGCTGCTGTCTTGGTTACTGTTCTTTTACTATGAAGAGACACCATAACCAAGGCAACTCATAAAAGAAAATATTTAATTGGTGCTTACAGTTTCAGAGGATGACTCTACGATCATCGTGGTGTAGAGCATGATGGCAGCAGCTGAGAGGCCACACCTTAACAGACAAGTAGAAGACAGAGAGAGGGAGAGAGATGGGGACTGGTGTGGGCCTTTGGAACCTCATACTCCACTCCCCAGTGACATAACTCCAACAAGCCACACCTAATCTTCCCACAGCAGTTCTACCAACTGGGGTCCTAGTATTCAAATATATGAGCCTATGGGGGCCTTCTTATTCACACCTCCACGGCTGCCACTATTTTCACTTATGTCAAAAGCTATAATCAGTTTAAAAGCTGTTGTCACTGAATAGGTTTATTTTACTAATCAAATTATTAACTCTTGGTACATCAGTTTAAAAATATATTACATTTTCCATTTAGCATCCTTTGTATATATTTGAATTTCTGCCTGTCTTGGTTCCTTTTCCTTTTTAAAAATAAAAGCCACATTATTGAAAATAATTTACAAGTATAGCATATTATGTAGTTGTATTAATGTAGCTACTCAAACAAACTCTTGCCCAGATTCAGAGTCTATATATCTCAGCATTCGTTCCTTTTCTTGTGTCTGTAATCATAAGTGATTTACATAAGGAAAGGTTTATTTAGACTCACTCCATTAGGATGTAGTCCAGCATTGGAGGGGAAGTGTCATGGCAGCAGGACCTCAACGTTGATGGTCATGTTGCATTTTAACCAGAAAACAGTGCTGCATATGCTGCTGCTCATCTCTCTTTGTCCCTGTTAAATTGGAGACCCAGAGCTATAGAATTAAGGACGACTCCTGTGTTGAGGGGTGGATAACCTATCAGTTACCCTGATCTAGAAAATACTTCACAGGTATGCCTCGAGATAAGTTTCTGTGGAGAGTCTAAGTTTTTATATTTACTTACTTTGTGTGAGGGTTGGAGAGGGCACAGTGTGAGTGCCACAGTGGGTGTGGAGGTCAGAGGACAATCTGAGGGCGTCGGTTTATGCTTTGTACCATATGAGTCCCAGGGATGGAATTCAGGTCCTCAGGCTTGGCAGCCCGGGCCTTTAACCCACAGAGCCAGCTACAGCTCTACACAGCTCTCTGCAGAGATTCTAAATTCCAGCAAGTCGACAACCAAAATTCATGATCTCAATTACTTTCCTATTCTGAAGAACTTTTGGCATTTGGTAAATCAGTCTTACTAGTAGAAAATTCCCTTAATTTGTGTTTGAAAAATTATTTACCTTTGATAAAACAGTTTGCTGAATACAGAATTTTAGGTTGAGGAAGTTTTTCCTAACATTTTAAGTACTTCATTATTCTGAATGTTTGCATGATTTCTGAAGACAGTTCGTTGTAATTCTTGTCCTTATCCTAGAATGAGAGAACAGTTCTTCAATGAACTTGTCTTCAATATGTGCTTCAGGAACCCATTATTGGAATATATGGAGACGGGAATTAGCTCGTGCATGCACTCATGCACATTCTTACCAGAGGACTCATGTTAGTGTAGCATTTTATGCTGATTTTGGTAATGTTCCATAAGCTCTCAGCCCAACCTGTTCTTTCTAAAAACAAGCTTCTTCACAGAGTGCTAGGAAACAGCTGAAAGTAATCCAGAAAGTTATGCAATACGCAGCTGGGAGGTTTGGGAAAACTCTGATAGCAGTCAGGTGACTTACTTTAAAATTACTTTTCTTATTAAAAACAGTGCTCACTATTAAAGATTTACTATTGTAATGGCTATATAGTGCCTGGTAGCACTAACCATGCAGCTTTAGACAGTTCAAAGGTTATTAATTCAGTACGATGAGGTATGCTCTGAATTTCAAGAATGAGCACAGAAAGCATGCATCATGCTACATCATGACACCTTATTAATGCAGACATGCAGGAACTTTGCTTTATTTAAATAAAGTCATTTCACTTCTCTGTTTACATCATGACTACTTAAACATTTGAAGCCTCGTTTAGCTACCATGAACTGGGTGTACTCAGGCAGGTTGCAGAGTGAAGTCACCATCAAAGCCGTAACAACCTGGGACTCTTACACAGAAGTAGTGCTTATGTTTTTGTTCAGACCTTAACAGGCTTTGTTTTCTATGAATTACTAAAAGACAGCCCACACATACTCACTCTCAGATGACACACCCTGCAGGCACACTCATCCTTTCTTTTATGGACATTGTTTCATGTTGGTGAGCGTGTCATTACCGAAGGACATAATATGTGGACTGAATGCTTCCTGAGGGAAACATTAAGTCCATGCATTCCAACACAGGGTTGTGTTACAGGAAAGTGGCTTTTTTGATTTGGTCTTCTTATTTTGTTTCTGTTTTAGGGGTGTGGAGGTAGGGGTGGTGCTGATAGAAGTGGGAGATAGAAATCAGAAAAACAGGATCCCTGAGGTAAACTGACTGACTATACTGAGTCATTAAGCTCAGGGTTCAGCAGGTAACCCTGCCTCATTACAAACAGTAGAAAGGGATGAAGAAGGCACCCAACTGTTAGTGTCCATGTGCACACACATGCAAATGTGTATACTACATGCACATGTACAACATTTGTTAAAGTATAAGTAATAAAATGTAAAATACACAGATGACAAATGATATACTATGGAGCCATTACCTTCAAACTAAGCTTAAGGATATCTGATGGCTCAAGTAGAGTGTTTCTATCCAATTGTTTTCTTTTCTTGTCATTAAGGCTTTGTTTTGCCTGCTTCAACCTTTTTCACTCAGCATATTTTAATATTCATCTATTTTACTACCTCGGCTTTCATTCTTTGCTCAGTAATAGTCCATTGATAAATATCTTATGGTATGTTTGTTTATTCTCATATTTAAATCATCTGTGGTTTTGAGTGGGGTTGCTTACAATGTTTTTGGCTGTTACAGAGCTGCCATAATTATTTCACAGATTTTTTGTACATCTTTGTTTCTAATGAATACCTGAAAGAATTCCATTACCAAAGGGTGGACAAATATTTCTCTCTATAAAGAACTGTCAGCCAGAGGCCTTGCCAATTTTGGCCTTCCAGTGAAGTTCATCTGTTTTCTCTTCAACATTTGGTGTGGTGTGTGATTTGGTTGCTGGTAGTGAATATGGACTATGGAAGTGATTCTTACTTGTTCCTTCTTGAGGACTGCTGAAGTCGATGTGTACTGACCATTTGGGCGTTTTGTTTTTTATTCATTGGCTTGTCTGCTGTTTGTAATGCTTTCTAACCATTTGTGTGTGTGTGTGTGTGTGTGTGTGTGTGTGTGTGTGTGTGTGTGTGTATGGCAGCACTTAGAAATGTGCTTCTAACTTCTAACTTTGTCTCACCTAGGTTGTTCCAGTGATGTCTTGTCTTTTGGTTGGCTACTCATTTTAATAACATAAAGACTACTCTTCTTTTTAAAAAATGGCTTTTGATTTCTAGGATGTGTTGGCCTATGCTGAATTCACAGTGACAGCCTCTTAGAAGTTTAGTGGTTCTAAGTTTGTCTATTTAATTTTATTATTCACCTTTTTGTTTTCATACAGAGTGCAGAAAAGAGTCCTGTGGGGTGATTGTAGGAATCTTTCATTGCAGATATGTTTTTTTCTGTTTACTAATTGAGTAGGGCAGTTTATAAGGCTTTCCTTCATTGAGTTAGAGTACTTTCTTAGGGCTTTTTCTCTTGCTTAATGGATTTTATTTGTCCTGTTAATTTGTATTTTTAAATTTTTTGTTAGTATAATATTGATTTGATTATTGGATACTTATCCTAAATCTTAAAATAAGTTATGATAAGTCATTTTTTTTCTATTTAAGGTTGTCTTAGCAATTCTAGGTGATTTGAACATTTGTCTAAATTTTAAAATTTGTCTCTCAGACTTTTTCAGAAATGGGTGGTTTGATCGCCATGATAATCTACTCATCAGTTGGGAATCACTATAACATTGTAGAGTCTTCTAGTTTATAAACATAATCTCTCAGTATCTACTTTTAAAATTGTTGATTGCTGCTGGAGATGACATTTTATTTAATATATAATATATAAATACACATATATACTGCATATACTGTATTGACTTCATATCCTTTAACCTAGCTAAGTTCTAGGGGCTATAGAGATGGCTTACTTACTGGTTAAGAGTGATTACAGCTCTTAAAGAGGAGCTAAGTTTGATTTCCAACACCAGGGGATTCAGTTCCCCTTTCTGGACTACAAAAATGCATATGCCCCCCCCCAAACACACACACACTCCCCTAAAGTAATTAAGTGTAATAGGTTTTAGTAGACTATAATTTTAATCCACATAATCATGTCTTCTACGAAGAATGCAATTTTACTTCTTTATTTTCTAATCTTTGTGACTTTCATTTATTTTTCTTACTTGTATTATGGACTTGAAATAACAATACAGGTGGTACGAGTGCACACTTTCTTGGTATAAATGGACAAAGCAAGGTGTGTATGGTTTTTCCATCAAATTGAAAACTCCCTTTTGTCATGAGTAGCTATTAAATTTTGTCACATCATTCTCTTGTTTCTGAGATGACCGTACTAATTTTTTTCTTCATCCTGTTGTTAAGCCAACTTGTCTTCCTGGGTAAGTAAATTGTGTTTGATTATGATTAATATTTTGTGTTGGTACAGAATTGTGGGGTCCACTGTGAGGCAGTTTGGTTCTCAGGTCCACGTCCTTTAGTTGGTACTTCTATCAAGGACTGAGCAGATTAGTAAACATGATTTAATTTCTTCTTGTTTAAACCAGTTTTTTCTAGTGCTAATAATTAAGAAGCACAAGTAAGTTTCTCAGCACATCTTGATATAAGTTCTAATCTTGTTACAAATTCCATTCTAAATAGTTGTTAATAGTTTTATTTGGAATTCTGTAGAGAAAAATATCTTAAGGTATTTCAGAGAAGTAATTTCATTTCTGTTTTAGAAATACCAAAAGTAAATAAAAAGCAGGGCTTCATAAGTGTAAAATGGGTGTAAGCCTCACCTTCTGCATCTGCACATTCTGCGCCTCTACCAGGGCAGGGCTCCTCCATGGCAGTGCACTCGCCTAGCAGGCCTGAGACCTTATGTTCAATACCTAACACCTCAGGGAGTGGGGAAAGGGGGACGAGGGCAGGTTACATGGTTTCCTTTTAACTCATTTCCTTCCTTTACACCCATTTTATCAAATAAAAAACCGGTTGCATTTTTTAACATGAATTTGTATATTAATACATATCAGGCAAGAGAAATTCATGAAGCAGAATAAACTGGAGGCAGAAGGGGCTATTATAATATCTCTGGCAAAAAGAAGTGTAAATTTCAGGTCTTGTTGCTACAGTGTCATACTCCTTACGGGAGAATTGCAATCTCCTCCTCATCCCCTTTTAGAAAATAGCAGAACAGCAAATACTTTCTGTGTTGATACAGAGCAGGGCTGTGGGTTCCATCCTGCGGCAATTTGAATATCAAAGCTACTCCCTTCTGTGACAACAAGCATATTATTAAACATGTTTGATTTCCTCTTGTATGAAGCTTGATTTTTCTAGACCTGCTCGCTAAATAGAAAATGCAAGTAAAGTTAAGCAGCATATATAGAAGGTGGAACGACATATTGTTGAGCACTGGTTTCTTTCAAGAGTTCAATGAGTGTACTTTAGAATGTCTTTAAGAACTGTAGTCTTAGCTAAAGTATTTAAAAAAAAAACACACACAAATAATGAAACTGACTTTGACTGGCTTAATCAAAAAGGAATTTATTGACCACAACAGGGTCTAATGGAATCCAAAACAAAGTAACAGCAAATCTTGAGCCACAGCAGGAGGCTGGGATACTCTGAACAAAACCGTAGGAATCAGTGGAACCTTGCTCAGCTCTCCCATGATTGTTCATTGCTGTCATAAACCATTGCTACTAGAATTAAGAAGTTACTGGGAGCTGATCTGAGTTGAAAGAAAGAAAAGAAGCGAAGAACGCAAGCCCTTACCTTTATTCGGGACCATTAAAGGTTGTCTTTCTGTGGTTATTTGCTCTCAGATTAACATTACTTCTCTATGTCCTTCCACTTGGACTTTCTGTGGAAGTCCAACAAATTAAACATGGTTATAGATATATGTAGGTACCTGTCTGTGGCTATATTTAAGGGCTTGAATAATAGAGAGTTACAAAACATAGAATGGCAAATAAAGGCAGAACTTAAAGCCAATTACTTTTACCTTTACCTATTCTGGTTAATCACGTTTACGAGTTGAAAAGACTTGGCCATCATTATAGATAGGCCTTTTTACCTACAGTAGACAAAGCTTGCTTATAACTTTAGTCTCTGTGGCTACCTAGCATGGTATTAAGCTATCCTTTTAATTTCTAAGCATGTGGCTCAAATGCTACTTAACTTTTTCCTAGATTGTAGTTTGTCAGTAAGATGATCTTTTCTTTTGCAAGACTAATACCATGATGTGACTTGAATAGGTCATTAAGTTTTCAAACTCTAAACATTTGATTCAAAAGCAAAATTTCTATGTAAAAATTAACAAAAGTTTTTCTATTAGTCTGCATTTCCCAGCTGTTCTTCCCTCTTTAAACCAATCACACACAAAAGGACTAGGATGTGGCACTGGTGACTAGTTTTACCTTCATGCTTGCTTAGGGCAAATGCATAGAACTTTCTTCATCCTTTGCACATGTGTTAATATACTCTTGCCTTTCATTTTACATCTTGTTTGACTCACATAACCTTTGTCATTACTTAAAAAGCATCTTTCCTTCCCTTTCTTTAAAACCACGTATAATACCGTTATCCTGCTAAACTGGTTTGTTTAATGGATTAAGCAAAAAAAATTTTTTTAGTTATAGTGAAAATTTCAGTTATATATAATTTTGGATAATTTTGAGGTTGAAAGGTTTAAATTAGTGTAGGAATATTAAATCCCTAATGATTTTGCTAAAAGCATTTCTTTTCTAACATGGGTTACCCTTTATTTACATTTGCTTAAATAGACCAAATACTTGGTGTTGAGAGTTATTTCATTAAGTGTGATTTGGAAAATGGATTTAGTTCATTTTACCTAGATAAAAAAATTCTCATTTTCTAATTGCATCCTTTTTGTTTTAAGGCAGTGTAAGTGTCTTTTGTGTCCTGAAGTTTTAGTTTGGAGGGACTCCCCTCAAGAAAATGTATCAACGTTAAATATATTAAATATTTATTTACCAAAATTCAGACTCATAATGTTATAATACCTTGCTGCTCTTATTAAGTGGACGTGTATTGTGTACTTGATAACATGTATGATGAGATGACAGGAGCACTTTGATTCTGGCATCCTGCAATAATCAGATCTTTCCAGCATCCACCATGCCTGCCTCTCACCTTGTTGTCCCAAACTACTGTGCCCACAGGGAGTACATGGGAAAAGCAATAGTAGTTACCTCCACTACCACCCCACCCCCACCCCCACCCTCCCCTCAAGGCCTTGGTATCAGGATTTAAATTCTAACTGGTAATGTTAACCTTCGGTGAGCTGAGTTGGAAACCCTTGGAGACCACCTTTATTTCCTGAAATTTCCAATCCAAACTTGAGGCTTTACCATAATCCAACAAACCTGCCTTAGAGCACTTAGTTCCCAGATAAAAGACAGCATTGGATCTGAGCAGATATCAACCCTCTATGGCTATTTTGTCTACTTCCTTGTAAATAACCCCGAAATAAGACTTGCCATGTTCCATCTGGGCCATTCTTCTGTTTGCCAGCTCTCATGGTCATGTTTCCATGATTCATCTACCCCATGGTGCCTTCTCTCAACCTCTTTTCCCCCTCTGGTCTCTGTGTCAGACCCAGCTCTAGGCTGTAGGCATCTTTATTCAACCAATAGTTTTAAATGAAGGAGCAAGGTTGCATAGCATCACTTGGTATATGTGAGAATCCCCTAGTCCCTAGGGGCAACCGGGCTTTACACGTGCTCCACTATGTTCATAGCAGCCTTATTTATAATAGCCAGAAGCTGGAAAGAACCCAGATGCCCTTCAACAGAGGAATGCATATAGAAAATGTGGTACATTTATACAATGGAATATTACTCAGCTATCAAAAACAATGACTTTATGAAATTCGTAGGCAAATGGATGGAACTGGAAAATATCATCCTAAGTGAGGTAACCCAGTCACAGAAAAACACACATGGTATGCACTCATTGATAAGTGGCTATTAGCCCAAATGCTCGAATTACCCTAGATGCACAGAACACATGAAAATCAAGAAGGATGACCAAAATGCGAATGCTTCACTCCTTCTTTAAAAGGGGAACAAGAATACCCTTGGGAGGGGATAAGGAGGCAAAGTTTAGAACAGAGGCTGAAGGAGCACCCATTCAGAGCCTGCCCCACATGTGGCCCATACATATACAGCCACCAAACTAGATAAGATGGATGAAGCAAAGAAGTGCAGACCGACAGGAACCGGATGTAGATCTCTCCTGAGAGACACAGCCAGAATACGGCAAACACATAGGCGAATGCCAGCAGCAAACCACTGAACTGAGAATGGAACCCCAGTTGAGGGATTCAGAGAAAGGACTGAAAGAGCTGAAGGGGATCCCATATGAACAATAATGCCAATCAACCAGAGCTTCCAGGGACTAAGCCACTACCCAAAGACTATACATGGACTGACCCTGGCTCCAACCTCAGAGGTAGCAATGAATAGCCCAGTAAGAGCACCAGTGGAAGGGGAAGCCCTTGGTCCTGCCAAGACTGGACCCCCAGTGAATATGATTGTTGGGGGAGGGCAGTTAGGGGAGGAGGATGGGGAGGGGAACACCCATAGAGAAGGGGAGTGGGAGAGGTTAGGGGGATGTTGGTATGGAAACCGGGAAAGGGAATAACATTTGAAATGTAAATAATAAATACCCAATTTAATACCGATGGAAAAAAAAGAATAGAATTACAACACATACAAAAAGACCAAACCTCAACAGTACCCCTCTACGTGTGTCTAAGATGACTGACTCTAGTGTAAACCCAGGAGACAACAGCAAGCCTTGCCATTGGTAGTTGACAGTGACTCTTATTGTGGGTGCAGGTAATTTAAAAGTCTTAAAGGTGATGTGCAATTTGTTATAAATTTGCATTTTCAGAACCTCCTGAGACTTGAGTAAGGGTTGTAACTTTTCAGTGATCACACTCTATATAATAGCATACTGCTATCAGTGAGGCTTTTTGTCTATAAAGTGTTTCTTTAGAAATGTCTTCTCACTTCAGATTTGTTCTGGTAATGGTAGTAAGGCCAAGGCCTGAAGTTCTTGTGATTTATTGCAAATTGAAAGTACATGTCTGTTATAAGCAAGATAGAGAAAAAAAGCTAGAACTATTTGTTAGAGGTGATAGGTTTTCTAGTAGAAGCGGTCTTCAGTGTCCCTTACCCATTGCTGCAAACAAGCCACCTACTTCTTCATGACTTGAAACCATGCCAGTTGATTTCTCACCATTTGGCAAATGAGCTCATCTTTGATGGCACCTAGTTTTCTTTGATCCCAGGTTTTTAGAGCAACTCTGCCTTCCAGGAAAACAGATCACAATTTCCAAACATTTGTGCCCAAAGTACCCAAGCACCTTCCTCTTCTGTCCCCTGATCCATTTATTTACATCTTTTAGGTGAAACAGTACTTTGGGAAACCCTTCCTTTTATAGTTAGGCTTTTATGTTTTTCTTGCACAACCACATTTCTCCTCTGTAACAGTTACAGTGTTCTTAGACTACATGTTCACAAGGATTACGTCTGTGCAGTTTGCTTCTGTTTTCAACTCCATTTGGAATACTTAACCACTATCCTGCATATGTAGTAGATACTTAATTAGCAAACACTTGGTATATCAGTATTCTTCCATAGTAGTTTTACATAGCTGATATGCAGTGATGGAGTGGTTGAAGATCATTTAGTGGCTGTTTCGTCTGGCTCCGTTTTCGTCACTGAGATTCATTCATTGTCAGTTTTGCTTTTCCTCTCCCACCGCAGCTTCGTCTTCACTTTTGTTGCTCTTGCTGCTTTTATGTTCTAAGTTTCCAGATTCTATTTTGAGGTCGATGTTAAACAAAATGTAGTGTCTACTTTAAAACCTCTCCACTGAGATTGATCACTTTATAAGAATTCAACCACCTCTTTTGTATTTGCTTAGTTTTCGGCTTCTTTTTGTATTCTATGGGGTAGTATTTCATTCCCGGTAATGATGAGTTTACTTCATGTGTAGTTGTGGAGCATAGTATCAGTATCAAAATCAGAACATGCTATTTTTAATTAAATATGTCTAGGTTTACGTACAGAGTATGGCTAGACTATAAGTATGGGTTTGCAAATATATTTCAGGTGCTATGGAAAATTACAGTCTTTTACCGGATACAAAATCCCTGTGGGAAGTTATTCTATCTTGGAGTAAGACCTGCAATATAACAGAGGAGTAGATACATAGGGAAGTTGTAGAGAAAGAGCTGTGATTGCAGCCTGCAGAGCCAGCCCAGGAAGGGCAGTGGGAAGAAAATCTCCTCACTTCCTGGGTCCACCTCTCCTCCTCTTTGTTTCTGACATGAAAGTTCTCAGCAGGAAGACTTCGCTGACTTAACTCAGTACTGAGTTATCTGGAATACATAAGGCTCCAATGGTTGGGTTCTGTAAACATGGTTGTAGTGCATTTGTCTCCTGCTTAACAGATTCATAATCACCTTTCTTAGATTATTAAGACTTGAATGTCTATCCCAAAGTACTAGTCCCTAGGTTGTTTTTCATTAATAACCTTGATCGTGAAAGATAAGCAGGAGAGTTGATTACCTTCAATTACCTTAAAAACATGGAAGGAATCGTACAGATTTAATTAAAGTGCTGTTAATCTAATTCAAGGGATACTTGCTTTATTTTATTACCTGGAATTTATATATTAAATATATTGTATGTGCTAGCATATGTGGTTATTATGAATAAATGAGGAAAGGTTTTATAAAATGCTATAATGTACCATTTTAAGTTTTGACAGCTTGAAGTAGAAAATGGAGTGGATAAATTTATACTGATAGCAAATTTTTGAAAATATTTCTGAAAATTGCTTATTGTTGGGTTTTTCTTAGAGTGTGTGTGTGTGTGTGTGTGTGTGTGTGTGTGTGTGTGTGTGTGTGAGAGAGAGAGAGAGAGAGAGAGAGAGAGAGAGAGAGACTATGTGGAAAATTAAAGCCTTGAGTCTTCATTGCATATGTTTTAAATTTTTTGTCAGTATTTAAACTTTTGCTTTTATTGTCTTTGCATTTGCATACATATCCTGATGTTCTATAGTCTTTGTATTGATGCTTTACAAAGGGGCTTCTGCCAATAGAATTTCAGCTTCTAGAAAGAAAGAAAAGAAAAGAAAGAAAGGAAGGAAGGAAGGAAGGAAGGAAGGAAGAAAGAAAGAAAGAAAGAAAGAAAGAAAGAAAGAAAGAAAGAAAGAAAGAAAGGTTTTAGTAAGATAAATAGAAAGATTGTCGGGTGTCTTGGTATCTTGTGGCTTGATTGTTTTTTTGGTTTTTGTTTTTCTCTTCAGAAATATATCTGGGCAGCACTGCATCAAAGATCTTTAATCTCTAAAGTTTCACTAATATACAAATTCTAGTGGCTTTTGCCCCCTTCCCCCACTGAGTGGTATTTGATGCTGTCTTTCTTTCTTTGTTGAAGTTTTCTTTAATGAGGATGCAAGTGGTTCTCACTCTTCATAATGCTGCAGTTCTTTAATACAGTTTTTTATGTTGCGGTGACCCCCAACCATAAAATAATTTAGTTGTTGCTTCATAATTGTAATTTTGCTATTCAGTAAATAGTAATGTAAATATCGGATGTGCAAGATATGTAAAATGTGACGTGCAGAAGGGTCATGCTGCAGGTTGAGAACTGGTATAGAGGCAGGCAGGCGTGTGCTCACATGCTCACATTCTTCACTGTCACGTGTACACTGGCGTCCCAGCGAACATGCTGTTCACTTTCAAGGCTGTCTTCATAATCTTTAATGATGTTTCCTGTGGAGATCTCCCAGTTCTCTACATGAAGCTTAGGTGAGTTATTTTAATTAAAAATACAGCATTGAACATGGTAACCTAGAATGTCTATATAAACTTGTAGTCTACTGATCTTACATTCCTGATTTTGACATAATTAAAGATTTATTTATATAATAGTTAAAAGAAGTTCTTTTGCTAGAAAGAAGTTTCCAGATGTAATTACATGGTACCAATATAATATACCTCCAAGTCTGCTGCTTTATACAGTGCCCATTTTTTATTGAACTTACACATCATAGTTACTTAATCTGATCCTACTTGCGATCATTTAGATTGTATGTGTTTAAAATCTCAGGATTCATGAAGTGGAAGGGAACTGGTAGAAAGAAAAGGATCATTTGGGAGGGAGAACAAGAAAGGGTTATGGGAAGTACACATTATCAAAGTACATTTTGTGCCTTATGAAAATGTTATAATGGAACCCACTACTATGTAATTAAACTGGGAAATGACTCATGAAATAATTTACTTTAATATTTACATTTAAAAATAATTATTTTCATAGCTGGTTCTGTATTTTGGTTTAGGAATGAGGTTAGTGGTCTAGAAGCTATTGTTGTTATTTTCAGATTTGTTAGTGCCGTCTCTGTATGTGAGTGCCACTTTAAGAGAAATAAGTAGCTACCTTCAGAACTTTAACATTAAAAACTGTCCTATTGTTTTATAGAAGTCGGCTTTTCCTGATAGGATTGTCCCACCATTTAAATGTCCATGCCCTCAAAATGCAGTATAATTAAGGGGATGTGAGAATATATTATATAATATAGTATAATATTGCATATTTTAGCTTTCTCACTTAGAGTTTATCTATCTGATTCATCATTTGTCTGCCTTAGTGTTGTGATTCTTGAGTGTATTGTGAGGTTAAAATGGCAGTAACGATGATTACATGGGCTTGGTATTGTAAGTGCATATTTCTAGATAACAGTTTAAGAATCAATAAATGTAACTTTTCAGTAATTATTGGTATGGGTATTAAATTAGTTATAACTTCAAAAAGAAGTGACTTAAGATAATTAGTGTTCCCTTTCTGGAAACTAGCACAGTTGGGTGGTCCAGCCTTAGTGCTTCAGAGGGTTGTAGTCAGGATGTCCACAGGGGCTGTGAGCATTGTTTGGAAGTTAATGGCTGTTCACTTGGTCTTTTGCAGACTATGTCTTCAGCAGTGGTGCAGTTATATGCAGCTGATCGGAACTGTATGTGGTCAAAGAAGTGCAGTGGTGTTGCTTGTCTTGTTAAGGACAATCCTCAGAGATCTTATTTTTTAAGAATATTTGACATTAAGGTAAGTTTTGTTTTCATTTTAACATTTTTGGTGGTTAAGTTGTTGTCTGCCTTGGTTATAGTTTAGTGTAGATGTTCTGATTGTCCTGTGTGTGTTTACATTGGTATCATTAGAAGAGTGAGGTTTGTTGTTGATACCTAAATATGGATATTGGAACAGAGTTGGAGCCCAGATAAGAATATTGAGACATTCTCTTACCTAAAGTCATCTGCTTTTAGACACAGTTTTTTGTTTTTTCTTTGACATTTTTTAATATTCAACATGATACTATATGCATTGCTCGCAAATCTAAATCTTAGCAGTGTTTCCTTTGAGTCGGGTCAGAAAAGAACATAGAATATGAAGAAGTATCTGCGAACTTGACAGGTTTTGCTTATGTTAGGCTAAAAGGTGAGTTTTTTTTGTTATATTGGTTTTAGGGTTTTTGTTTGTTTGTTTGTTTTGTTTTTTTCTGACTTCATGAGACAGGGTTTCTCTGTGTAGCCCTGGCTGTCTTGGAACTCCCTTTGTAGACCAGCTGGCCTTGAATTTACAAAAATCCACTTGCCAATTCCTCCAGAGGGTTGGGATTAAAGGTGTGCATCACTGCCCAGCTAAACTTGGTTTATCTGTCTGTCTGTCTGTCTGTCTGTCTGTCTGTCTTTCTCTCTTTTTCTCTCTTTCTTTCTCTCTTTCTTCCTTTCTTTCTTCCTTTCTTTCACTTTATCTTTTACTTACTCACTACATCCAGCTCACTGCCCCCTCTCACAGCCCTTCCCCCCCCTCCCCCTTTCCTCTGTGTAGGTGGGGGACCCCCTGGGTATCTCTCCACCCTGGTGCTTGAAGCAAGGTTAGGCTGGGTTTCTTTCAGGGTAGAGTGACCTTATCTTTTCAAATGAAATGATCACATCCTGCAGACAGTTTTAAAAGGAAAAAAGATCCTGAAACAAACCTTTAGTTTTGCATAACTTTTATTACACATTGTTACTTTATTACACAGTGTTACTTTATTACACATTGTTGGTTTGTTTATTACTGTTCTTACTATACCTCAAGCATACATTAAACTTTATTGTAAATATTTTTCTACAGGGAAAGCTGTAGATAGGTTCCAGGTATCAGTGGAATGCCTTCGATTGTGTACCTCTGATAAACGTGGCCTGCACTAGTGATGTATTTTTTCTTCTCACTGCATCAAATATAATAGCACTTTTTACTTAGGCCTTTTGTCTTGGACTTTCCTCACAGCCTCTTATTCATCTTGCTCATAAGTTAGTCCTTTCAGGGAACAGCAAATATTTTAGCTTTGTATACACTGTTACTTATAAAGTGATCATTTTGCTAAAGGGAAGTCTCTGTGCCTGTAAAAATACTAAACCTTCTCCATAGTTAGTACGTAAATGTGGCAATAAGTAGAATAGGACAAAAATAAATCGGCAAATAAAACCTGACATTGAGCCTGCGCACTGCTACTGTGTGGTACTTCTCTGGATCCTAACTTGTTTACCTCTTAGAAAGCATTGTATTGAATGTGGAATTTAAGTTATGGTACTTTAGTTAATGCTTCTTAAAATCTGTGACTCCTAACACACAGCTGAGAGATGTGGCATGTTCCCATCACCAGCACTGACTGACTGTGACAGTCCTTTTAGGGAAGAAAGAATATGGTGCATAGTCTGAAAGAGAACCTGCAAGTAGCTTTGTATTTCAACAATTGTATCAGCAGTAAGACGCACTCTTCCACAACAGAGTAACTATACCACTGCACTAAAAAGAGAGATGCCCACGGTAGCAGTCATACATGAATTTATAGCAGATTTTTTTTGGTTCTTTCTTTTTATTAAATTATACTTTATCCACTTATTAGAGTTTATCAAAGAACTTCCAGAAAGATTTAATCTCCATTCTTTAGGGACTGTTCATTTACAGAGTAGGACACCATGTCATAATCACAGTTGTGGGCCGCATGCTTTTTTCCAGGTGATGCATCCATTGCCTGCTGCCTTCATGGTTTCTTCTCCTTGGCCTCAAGTAGGGCAGGTCTTGCAACCTCCAAACCTAGCGCTCTTCTCAATGAGCAGTGATGTGTGTTTATGAGCAAAGCTCCTCAGTGCTGGCAACCTCAGCTGTTGATTTTTCATATTTTAAATTTGTGATGTAGTTGGAGTTTTGGGTTTCAAATCGGCAGTGATTACATTTTTCTCACTATTTAATTCTGATTGGAGGTAGCCATTGCTTACTAATTATAATTACCCACCTTTGGCATGAAGAATAAGTAGATTTCTTACATTGTGTCTGTAGATATGGTAGTATGTAGAACTCTCATCTCTTGGTTAAATTTGTTATGTTTCAATCACCTGTCTTGCTGCTGCATGGTTGATAGTACTTGAACTAGTGTCTCCTTAGGCCACTCTGCAGAGGTCTAGAATTCAGAGTATTACCGAACAGCCCAGAGACAGTGTATTGGATTATTCTGCATCTGTAATTGAGGAAAAGGGTAACAGTATTACTGTGACATTTGGTAGAACATGACCGAAAGCTTAGCTAACGGAGTTACACAGTGGAGCATCTATCTCACTTGCCTAGAGTGATGTCCCTATTCCAGTGAGCCTAGTTCTGTACTCTGCTAAGTGCTGTACTTGGAAATGCTTGCCCTGCTGAATGAAACCACTTATAAACAGGTTCCATTTAGTTACTGTATTGTGTATGTTATATGTATATGACAAATATATGTTCCTAAAAGTCTTTGTTTATAAAAACAGTCCCTTTAAGGAGTTGTCTCCTTTTTAATCCTAGAAGAATTTTTTTAGTAGATTTTAACTTTTTTTCTTTTTCTAGGATGGGAAATTACTGTGGGAACAAGAGCTATACAATAACTTTGTATATAATAGTCCTAGAGGATATTTTCATACCTTTGCTGGAGATGTAAGTCCTATTTTCTTTTTATCTTGGTAATTTTCCTATTGGCTGCTGTCTTAATTACTTTTCTGTTGCTGTGAAGAAATAGCACAGGTAAGGCAACTTACAGAGGAAAGGATTTCTTTGGAGCTAACAGTTTGAGAGGGTGAGTCTGTGACCATCATGACAATAATCACAGCTACAGTGAACTCAGGAGCAGTAACTGAGAGCTTACCTCTAATCCACAAGCATGGGGCAAAAAGAGCTGACTGGGAATGAGTCCAGTTTTTGGAACCTCAGGGCCCACCCACAGTGTGCCTAACAGTCCAGTTAGGCCACATTTCAACTGGGAACTAGGCAGTGAAGCCAGTGACCTTACAGGGGCCATTTTCATTCAAACCACCACAGTTGCCTTTGTTCAATCTATGTTGTTTATAAAGTTCTGTTGAAACCAAATGTAATTTTTTTGCTGAAGACAAAGTATTTAGTTGTTAAGTTTTTGCCAAGTAAGGAAGCTTTTCTGATAGTCTTACTTTACCTTTTCTGAGCTTTTTGCCTTGAAGTTACTTAAAATGTAACTTTGCTCCTTGTGTGCTTCCATGGATTGTCATTATTTTTGGTTTATAAAGCTAAGTTCATGAACTTTCTTGTTTGTTCTTTTTGATGGAAATACTTCAGACTTGTCAAGTAGCTCTTAATTTTGCCAATGAAGAAGAAGCAAAAAAGTTCCGAAAAGCAGTTACAGACCTGTTGGGTCGACGACAAAGGAAATCTGGTAAATACCTCCTTGCTTTTCCTTTTGCATTATATACATCACATGAACCAGCAAACTAGTTATCAGGCAGATGTGATTCTCAAAGTCAAATCGTGGTCCAAACTGGCAGCCTGGGTTCTGCTGAGGTGGCTTCCCAGACTGGGAGCAAGGCTCATGCAGAGTGCGCTCGCTGACCAAAGTCAGAAAAGCTGCTATAAAACATTGGATCCTTCTGACCAAGTCAGAAATCCTGTTTAAAAAAATTATTGAAGAAGAACTGTTTTCACTCTTCGACATCTTCAGATAATTCAGCTCTCACTAGAGAAAATTCTAAAGAGCTGCTATTGCTTTCTGCCAGCACATCTCATGCAAGCCAAAATCGGTTTTCTGTTTACATATCAATGAAGTTATTTATTCTAGGTTCCCTTTTGATTATTCTATGAATCTGTATCCCATGACCTCCCACCCCACCCCCAGCCCTTTGATTCTTAGGAGACAGCAAGCATACATTTTTTTCTTAACATTGCAAAAAAATTTAGAGGCCCTGTCCCAAAATTACCATTTCCACCATGACTGAGTATAACCTTGCTCTATCCCAAGCTGACCTTGAACTTAGGAATCTTCCTGCATTGGCATCTGCCTGTCTGTACCTTTCTGACAAGCTGGCTCATAGCATACATAGCACTTGTTCCTTTAGATTCTTAAAGCACCTCATAATTCATATTGCATTTTTTGCATAGTTGAGAAATTACATATTTTGTAACTCATGTATTTAGAGCTCTTTCCCATAGCCGTAAGGGCTGTCCAGAAGGTCCCAGCCTGTATCATTTTGCTGAGACATTAACTACATCCTCAACTCCTGGACTCATGCTCTTACTAACCTTTATGGCATCATTAATGTTTACAGGAAGGACATTCCTCGGGGCGGGAAAGAGTCCTCCACTGCTAGAACTGGTTCCAGAAAACCTGTACATTATCACACAAACAAGCCTTATGCTCAAAGCAGCCATCGATAGTCATGGAGGCTCACCCCTGTCCCAGGAGCAGGAGCCATCTCACTGTCCCAGCCAAGGCCACACTGGTTCAGCATGTTACTGTGTGAACTGTGGGCATCTGGCTTTATCATCCATATGCATACAGGCAATGGCTAGTGTTTGTCCCGGCACAGTTAGTGTTGTGGCAAAGCTCATATAGCCTGAATAGTTATTGTCTGGCTTTCTCTACAACAAATTTCCATGGTACCTACTTCAAAAGAAATATTTTAATTTCAGTAACCTTTTTTACAAATAAAATTTTATGTTCAGCCACTCCTAAATTTGCATTAATGGCATTCAAAAAACATATTTAAGTATATTTTGCAGTTTTAGTCTTTTTTAAATTATTACAAGAAAAAATAATTATTTAATATTGCCAAATACTCAGTGTTCAAATATCCCAGTATATTATCAGTATGTTTTTTAAACTTTTTATTGTTGTGAATTTCACATCATGTACCCCAATCCCACACATCTCTCTGTCTATCCAAAGCTGTTCTCTACCCTTGCAACCTCCCCCCAGATGAAAACAAAGACTAAAAAACAAAATGAAACAAAACAAAACAAAATCTCATCACAGAGAGTGCAGCACGTCACACAGATACCCTTTGGTCCAAACAGCTTTCCTTGCAAGTGTTCATTGCAGTGAGTCGTTGTTCTGGTCTGAGGCCTGTGGCTCCTATGTGTGCTCTTAATACTGGATCCTCACTGGGACTTCTTCTCTTCCCCGTCTCCTCTTCCCTTTCTTCCTGTCCCTCTCCTTCTCCTCCCTCCCCCTTCCCCTCCCCCTCTTCCTTTCCCTCCCTTTCTTTGCCACCTGCAAAGCTTTTTCATGAAATCTGGAATCCTAACTCTAGACTTCACACTTGCCAGGCAAGCACCATTATGTACTGTGTTGTCTCTCTGAGTCTCTAGAGTTGGATTTAGTGACATTTTGTGATTAGTATCTAGTGGACCTTTGTGAAATGCTTTAGTCAGAATAACTGACATTTTTGAAGTAGAGGAATTGTCCTGCATATAGTGGCTGTCTAAACTTTTAATTGTTTCAGCTGCACAGAGAACATGGCCTTAAGGGTACAGCTGAGTTGGTCACTGTTGGCTGGCTCTTCATACCTTGTCTCCTCCTTTTTTTACCTTAGTCACAGGGTTCTAGCTAGTAAACAACTGATGTGTTTTCTTTTTCTCACTATATACCATTTGTAACCTTTTATCTCTCTAAGGCTGTCTCTTTAGTCTTACTGGTTCCACATTTTTGAAGTAGTTCTGGGATACAGTTATAGATTTAATTGTCCTAAGTAATGCGCTTGCAGTTCACTAAGTTATATGTCCTCTTCAGTATGTGTTAGGATTTGAACACTACTCCTTGTTGCAGTATGAGTCGTCCTATGATACTAAGACATCCCACCCTCCACATATTAACACTGTTTTGTTAATAGCGCTCTGCAAATGTCTCACAGGAGCCGCAGACTCTTTGTTACTCAGCCAAACCGTTCTGATTTGTTTCACTTAAATGCTTCTAACTCAGGTTATTGTCTGCAGAAATTGCTCTAGAAACTTACCTTTTATTTATCTAAGCATATTTTATATTTAAGTAATAACCATTTTGCATGCAGAGATTAATGTCACTATGAAAACTAAATATTAACAGTATAGAAATTACTCCATTAAATGATCAGATTTGTTGCTTCATCTGATCATGAGATGGAATATTATGTCTATATATTCCGTTAGTAAGGACTTTTAATTTAGCCACCAATTGAGCATTACTGATGGGGTTTGTTATTTATGAGCTCATTTTTTTATTACACTAGTCACTGATATTTCTTATAATGTCAGAAAAGTTTATATTAGAAAAATATGTAGAAATTATATTTGTTTAAAATTCTTTAACCCAGTAGGTCATGGTTGTGCATGCCTATAACCTGAGCACTTAGGAGGCAGTTGCAGAATTGTATATGGATATAAAGGTCAGCCTGACCAACATAGAATTTCTATGTCAGCCAGTGCCACCTAGCAAGACCTGCCTCCAACAAACAAAAAGTTGAAGGGGGTGGGGGGGGGCCTTTGTCTCTTGCATTAATTTGGCAATTTCACTTTCGATCCTGTGTGTGTGTGTGTGTGTGTGTGTGTGTGTGTGTGTGTGTGTGTGTGTGTGTCTACATGCGCACGCGTGCGTGCATGCGCGCGTCTCAAATGCCCCTTAATTTTATCCGTCTCTTCCCATGTTCCCTCCCACTCCCTTCCCATTTCCACTGGATCTTCCCAGAAAACCTCACTATCCATCCACAAATATTTATTGTTTTCCTTTCCTAATGAGATCTCTCTGTTCGCTTTAGTCCCTTACCCAAGACCTACCCTCTGTGGTTCATTGTATTAACCGTAGCTTGTTTGTCATTAGCTTAACAGCTGCTCTCCACGTGCCATTGGTTTCCTAGTCTGTTGTCCGTTGCTTCCCTTGCTATCTCTGCACACAGTCCTTTGAATGTAGGTTTCATCATGTCACTTGTCCTCCCAACTGAGACTTGCTCCAGCTCACAGACTTACACTGTGAGGCTTTATCATGACAACCCTGACAGACGTGCTGACCGGCTCCTTTCCCTGTGTACCCCAGTCCAGCCTTCATGGCATCACTCACATTGTAATCTTAAGTTCTGAGTAAGTTTTTTATTTTATTTGGATATCTTCATACTTGTCTGTTCTTCAGAAGGATTCCTTAACCATCTACACATTACCTCAAGAGTAAGAGTTTAATGAAGTATATTACAAAGTTTTTACTTTTATTAGATATATATATATGTCTGTTTTTAATGCTTTTTTTTATTCTAACAGAAAAAAGACGAGATGCTCCAAATGGTAAGCTTTTTATGATTATTGATAAAAAAGTTTTAAATTACAATTTAATTCTTGTAGACTGTATATTTATTATGTAGACTGTATATTTATTAATACTGTTTTACTTTCGGGTAATAGATGAAAAATAAGAATATATAATAAGTTGCTCCACTGTTAAGATGGGAGGGGGATTCTTCCCAAGTGACCTGACTCATGAGTAGGCCTTAATCACTATTATGTTAAAATGACTTTAAAGGAGAATTCCAGGCTTAGAAGATATGTAGGAGAGGCAAAAGAAACAGCTAAGACTTGGGTCATTCATTCATGTGTGAACCTTTAATGCAGTTTAGATGTTTTTCCTAATAGATGTCAGTATTGTAATGTTTGGGATGTTTATTATATTGTGTTTGGTGAGCATATATTGAGTACTAGTTGTAAAGACTTTGTAGGGGGACCATCTAATTTTGAGAAAACAACTTGAAATATTAAAATACATGAAATCATATAATTAAAATTTTTGGAAACATTTATTTCAATATCCACATGTATTTATAAACTGGCACCTAATTTCTGTGAATAGATACAATTTGAATATTCCTACTGAGAGACTCATAATTTTCATGTCTTTCTTGGATTGTTCTTGGGTGGGTGGTTGATTTTTGAAACCACTTCTACACAGCCCTGACTGTTCTAGAACTCACTATATAGATCAGGCTGGCCTTGAACTCACAGAGATCCTCTTGCCTCTACCTCCCAAGTGCTGGCATTAAAGACTGCTCTTGGCTTTAAGTCTTTAGTTTTATAGTTTTAACCTTTTGATGTAATAGTACTAACTTGTTTTTATTCAATAAGTGAGAAGGGGTTTTTGGTTTGGTTTTTTCATAGTATTGTTAAAGGGCAAAATTATGCTGCCAGTATTGCCGATATATTCATCCTTTCAACTTATAAAAATATATAGTGTACCAACATATCACATATACAGTGTGAGTGGTGAGTTTTAATTTTTTTTTTTTCAGTCCAGCAAGTTTTGCACTCTCCACTGTGAGCAGTAGCTTTGTTTTAGCATTACTGCATTTTGGTATGTCACCACTAGGTGGCAGTGGACACCGTAACTATGGTTGCTCTGTTAGCTTATCAGCTCTTTTAAAAATAGAACTGTCAAAGAGACACTTTATGTAGTAGTTACATATAGTCCTAAAATGTAGTTTGGTTATCTGCCTCAGTAGACCTCTGTGCCACCTCTTTCTCAGCCCTGTAACCTTAGTACAATGTTCTGTTTTCATTATAATTAAACAAAAGCTTGAGTTCCTTTAGATTTGAAATTAAGATTATGATTAAAATGAACTGTCTGCTGTCCATAAACATACTGAAACCTCTTTTCTTGTGACAGTTGTCTTGGATTAGGAAGGAGTAGCTCATATCTTCCTGTCCTCCTTGCTCGCTCGCTTTTGGTTTTCTGTTTGTTGTCGTTCGTGCAGATCAGTCTGATCTTAAGCTCAGGTTGGCCTTCCTAGCTTCCTGTTCATTCTTAACTTTCTTCAGAAATACATGAGCTGCTTTTCCAAATAAGATATAAATCAGGAATTCAGATACCTTTAATGATTCCAGTACAATTGAGACTTTCAACATAATTGAAGAATTTTAGTCAAATGATATAATCACTTGTATATCAGCTAATAATTTAGCAGCTCTCAACCTGAGAGTTGTGACCCCTTTGGCAATAGTAGCAAAATTATGATTATGGAGTAGCAACGAAATGATTTTATGGTTGGGGGTCATGAGAATGAGGAACTGTATTTAAAGGGTTGCAGCATTAGGAAGGTTAAGAACTACTGCTATATTTTATTAGGGTTTCTATTTAATACTTTATAATTGTGTTGGGGGTTCCTAAGGCGACTCCCATAGTTAGAGGCTCATAAGGGGAATTCATGAGACTCAATAGATAGTCGTTCTTATTGAAAATATGCAGTGTAGCGAAGAGATGGCAAGCAAAATAAGCACAGAAAACTAGAAGGGATGGATTCCATCTATCTCTGTCTGGTGCCACAGACAATGGGCTGCAGCTTCCAGGAGTCCTTAATTGTGGAACTATATACAGTGTGGTCTAAAGGAAAGGCTCATTAGAAAAGCTTATCAGAGATACAGTGCCTTGTGTTCATGTAGCAGATTACCATGATTCCAGGTTTTTCCTACAGGTAGAAAGCAATAGTAAGTGTAATTGATTGTTGGCACGAGGTTTGAGCACAGTGAGCCCGCCTGCCCTCTCAGGGAATGAATGGAGAGAGAGGTTTCAAAGTTTTATGTCAACACTAATCAGCCAAGATGCTGCCTGTCCTGATTAAGTTTTTATTGCTGTGGTAAAACAGCATGACCAGGAAACTTATAAAAGATGCTTAATTCAGGGCTTATGACTGTAGCGTGAGGCTAGAGTCCATGACCATCACAGTGGAGAACATGCAGCAAACAGGCCAGCATAGTGCTGGGGCAGGAACCAAGAGCTTACATCTTGACCCGAGGGCAAGAGCTAATAGAATGATATGGGCTCTTGAAATCTCAAAGCCCTCCTGCAGTGACATACCTCCTATAACACGGCCATTCCTCCCCCAACAAGGCCACACTTCCTAATCCACCCCAAAGAGTTTCACCAACTGCAGACTTAAGCATTCAAATGTATATTTCATTCAAACCAATGCAAAAGTCTCAACTTTGATTCCTATCTATAACTAATAGCGATATTTTGAAACATTTTGAAAACCGTCACTAATGTAATGAACTTAAGGGAAACTTGGCTTCAGAGAAGAATTTGTCAGAGAATTGTGTATTAAAGAATGTGCTGACTTAAAGTATGAGAGATACAAGAATTTTTAAGTCGAATACATTATACAGTAAATTATAAATTATGATTCTATAAGATTATTTTCTTAATGTGTCTCTCAGACCATTTTGGCTCTCTTTATAGGTCCCAATCTACCCATGGCTACAGTTGACATAAAAAATCCAGAAATCACAACAAACAGGTTTTATGGTTCACAAGTCAACAACATCTCCCACACCAAAGAAAAGAAGAAAGGAAAAGCTAAAAAGAAGAGATTAACCAAGGCAGATATTGGAACACCAAGTAATTTCCAGTAAGACTCGTCTTCTGTGTTCTCATCATTAGAAAGAAAAGAGTGGCCTTGCGTGTGCCAGGCTGGCCTTGCATCTGGGATGTTCCGCCTTAGCTTCCAGAGCAGTAGGTGGTTCTGGGTGTGCACGACTGCACCCAGCTTGACCTTCATTCTTCTTATGTACGCTGAGCTGTTCTGGACTTCTAACTAATTATAGAATTTTGGTTTAGGAGGGTCTTTGTTAATAGTTGCCATAAAATATCTGTTGTGGTAGAATATTCCAACAAAGAACAACTTAGAGGAGGAAGTTTACTTTGGTTACTTTTCTTAAGGGAAGGTCAGCCATCATGATGGAGAAACTTGGCTTCATACAGGAGTGTGAGAGCAGCCTGGCATTTGAGATGCAGAGAGAACAGGAAGTGGGGCCACGCTATAAAACTTCAGTCTGTCACCAGAGATGTACTCCTCTAGCAAGGCTCTACTCATAAAGGTTCTGCCACCTTTCAGATGATACCACTAGCTGGGTCCGACACATGAACCTTTGGGAGGCATAGCATATGTAAAATATAAGGGAATGACTTGTATGCTCATCAGTTTGGGTTTTTGTTTTGTTTGTTTTCCTATTTTTGCACAGAATGAATAGATTAAGAAAAAGTAAAAACTCCAAAGGAGCAGGCTTCCAGGGAAGAACACCCATGTCTATCCCTTTTTAATAGTTAGAGATATTTGGGAGTTTTATGTTGTTTCTTGAGACAGTTTGGATCTTCTGTGTCACCCAAGTTGGCCTAGAATTCCAAGTGTACAGTGTGTACTAACAAGCCAGTTTTGTTCCATAAATCTGACAGTTTACTTCTCTATCCATTTGGAAAAAATTAGATATAACTATTTTTTAAATCCTTGAAAATAATGTTTTTTTTCACTTTGATGTATAAGTAGCGTGAAAGATGTCTGCAAGAATTGTCTAGAAACAAAAGAAATTGGGCTGTATACAACACATTTCAAGTATTTTTATGCATATTTCACAAGTCCTTGTTTGCGTTTACTTTTCTGATTTTATCTGTTTTCCATGCTAGGCACATTGGACATGTTGGTTGGGATCCAAATACAGGTTTTGATGTAAGTATCTTTTTAAGCTGTATTTCCTATTACTCACAGCACACAGATGTGCTATGGCTTATCCTTGGATTTTTATTTACAGTTTTTTAAATATTATGTATTAGAATTTGAATGTTCTGTGTTTGTATGCTGCTGAGGTTTGAGTTCATAGTTTTGTCATAGTTGCTAAGTCCCTTAAGGGAAAATTTCTGTATTCCTTCATTATGTGCTTTGAATGCAAAGAGAAAAAAGTGAGTTTTGTTAAGTAATGATGTCAAAAGAATATCTATCAAATTATTGGCAAAATAGTACCATCAGATTCTTAGTATGGAGTTATAGAATAGTCTAGTTTGTTTTGAAACTGAGTATTCTTTGAGATACTGTCAAGGACTTCTGGAATACCACAAAGAGGTCCTTGCCTTCAAATTTTCAGACTGTGGTAATTCAGGATTAAAGCAAATCTTGTTTAGGATAGGTTGCAATAGATGAACACAAGGTCTAATCTTGAATGCACTAATAAAAATATGAATAGAGTGCCCTCTTTGAAAGCATGGAAGAGATGAGATAACATAGAAAATCTTTTATCTTTCATAATAGAAAATTTAGTATTAGCATTTAAATTGCATGACCATTTTAAAAGTCTATGAGTTTAACACAGGTAAATTTTAAGTTTTGCTGTGATTGTTTTGAACACAACTGCCTACTCAGAAGTTGTTTTATCTGTTGTAGCTAAATAATTTGGATCCAGAATTGAAGAATCTTTTTGATATGTGTGGGATCTCTGAGGCCCAGCTTAAAGACAGAGAAACATCAAAAGTTATTTATGACTTTATTGAAAAAACAGGAGGTGTAGAAGCTGTTAAAAATGAACTCCGAAGGCAAGGTAACTTTTGATTTATTTTGACTTTTTTTTTTTTTCTGTTTCTTTTAAATTTTCTAAGATTATCTTTATGGTGAAAAACTAAGCACCCCTCCTTGAGCAAAGTCTTTGAATTTGTGTATGACAAATTCAGCTCAGCGTCACTGTATCTTTCATTATTTTGGTATAACAGAAGCCTTGAGCTAGACATGGGAAGATGACCTTTACCCAGCACCTGGGAGGTAGAGCAGGCAAATTCCTGTCTTGGAGGCCCACCTGGTCTACATAGATAACTGCATAGAGAGACTTGTCTTCCAACAAACAAAAACATGAGTGATTATTAGCCTAAAAGTCACCATGTAATCTCTATAACACATTTTCAGAATATAAATTATGTAAAATCTTTGTAATTTGAAATATAAAATTTTGCTTTGTTTTGGCTAGGGTATAATAAAATCTCTTGGCTCCAGAGACCACAGTTTACACCTGGATGTTGAGTAGTTTAAAGAACTTTGTGTTTTGGGTGCTCCCAATATTAGGACAGCCAGATGCAAGGACAATAGGTAGCCTTTGCTGTCACAGTCAGCACGACACACCATCTGCATTTGGAACCAAGTGTCTCCTCTTTGTACTGACACTAGGGAGCTGAGCTAATGCTCCAGTTCAGTGTCCTTGCATCTGACTGTCATTTGAAAGTGGGTATTTAATTACCTTTGTCTGCTTTTTAACTGCTGGCCCTCATTTTAATGAACGTGATCTTCCCTTTTGTAGTCAGTAAGGTTTAGAATCTTTAGGGCCAACTCTGAGAGCAAACAACTTCCAGGTCATATTGCTGCTGTATAACCACAGCCAGTTCAGTAGATACTTGGATTGGGCTGATCTATCTGACTAGCAGGCAAGTCACCCTTCAAGTGGTGTAGATTTAAAACATCTGTGGTTACATTTAGTCGTTTTCCAAGCTGTACGGTCATGACTTATATCCAGGTAAAGGACGATAGATCTTAAGGACTAGATAGGCAGACAGACAGATCTCTCTGCTGCACCCATGGTGCCCAGGGTTAATCGCCTGTTAGCATGTAGTCACACTCAGCATTATTGGACCATCTACATCGCTGTCTTACGGTTTTTGTACCTAAAGAAAAGTAGATCGTACTAACTGGTGTGGGTTTTTTAACTTTGTTAAAGGTATTTTAGAGACAGTTTGTAAGGCCTTTCCTTAATTGAGTTACCCTACAAACAAGAAGTCACAGGCTTTAAAACATTGCCACCAAATGTCAAGAGGAAGAGATTTTTATATTTCAGGAACCTGTTACATGCTAAAGGGTGGTTTTATTTTGTTTATATTTTATTTGTAATTATGTGTGGATGTATTGTGGTAAAGGGTGGTTATGCCTGTAAGTGCAGGGCTTGCAGAAGGCAGAAGAGGACATTGAATCCCTGAGAACCAGAGTTTCATCGGCCAGTAGTAAGCTGTCCAACATGGGTTAAGAATTGAGCTGAGGGGTTGGGGATTTAGCTCAGGCCCTGGGTTCAGTCCTCAGCTCCAAAAAATAAAGTAAAATAAAATAAATAAATAAAAAAATAAAAATAATTGAGCTGAGATCCTCTGAAGCAGTTCACGCACTCTTAGTCAGTGAACTGTCTCTCCATCCCAGGGAAATTTTTTTTTATAGAGAGATAAATTAATGATTTATTTTTTAGAGTGAGCACATTTATAAATTAGTATTCAAAGATATGAAAAACAGAATGGAGATGTTAATAAAATTTGTTTTAACCTACTTAGTAAATCTTTTATCATTTATTTTATAGAATCATGAAATCAGATTTATAAAGACAAGCAAATTTGTGATTTCCATCATATCCCCATGTGTAGCTCTTACGTATTAAGTCCATTAACTTATAACAATCTGTTCTTCAGGTCCACCACAGTGGAACGGTATGTATGTGGAACAGTATTTGGACCACTACTCTGAATTTTGCATGATTTGCTGTGTTGGTTTTTTGAGTAGCTAGTGTTTACATGTGCTGCCCTCAAAACTAATGTTTTGATCATAAAGGTGTTTTTGTATGTAGTTTTTTTGTTTTTGGTTTTCACTGTCACCGTATACCCCTGACTGTCCTGCAACTCCCTCTGTAGAAGAGGTTAGCCTTGAACTCATAGAAATCTGCCTATTCTGCCTCCAGTGTACTGGAATTAAAGGTTCATGTCTCCATCGCCCAGTACATAAAGATTCATGTGTAATAAAAAGAAACATTTCTAGAAGTATAAATATCTTCTATAATCTTATATAATGTAGATTATTTATTGAAGTTCTCTACTAGTAAACAGCTCTTGCTCACAGCACTCATGTTTTATTGACACTATATATTTTACAATTGATTACACATTTGCTTTTCAGTAACCTGTATAAGATATGTCTATATTGCCTAGAAAAAGGAAGATGTGCAAAAGAATTCTTATTCACCACATGGAATTGTCATCTCAGAGGCTTGCTGCTAAGCTCACCCTTTCTAGTTTTTTCTGAACTCTGGCTGGCTGGCTGTTTAAACTCAGCTGAGCTGGCCCAGTCTCCTCCGAGCTGACTGATTCAAACTGGCTTCCTGCAGAATTGCTCTGCTTAGCCGCCTCCTTACTTTGGCAGTGTATTCCACTCTTCCGGCTCTTTTACATTCTCTGGCTTGTTGTGTCTTCTCCTGTGTCTAGTTTGCTCTCTTTGTAATTGTCTGTAAAACTGCTACCCACTAACTGCTCTGTGCTCCTCCTCTCTCCCTCCCCCTCGCTCCCTCTTTCTCTCCTCTTCCTCCCTACTCCTCGCTCCCTCTTTCATGAGAGGCTCTCTTAAGTAGATTCTCTTCCCTGTGCTGTTCACGTGAGAGTTGGGAGAGTGGGCATATGCTATCTTTGACTCATCTGTCATATTTTCTTCTTTGATTTGTCACTTTGTCTGCCCCTCAATTAGACAACACTTTCAAACATTACTGCTTCCTTCTATAACCTAGCCTTACTTTCATTGTTAGGGATTAAAAATGTGTACTAAGGGTATGTCTGCATTCTCGCTGGATCATATAGACCTATAAAGTCTTCGGATATGATCCCTTGCCAGAGCAACCATGTTACTGGATTAAAATTATCTACAAGGGTGGAGCAATATTAGTGAGAACAATATCATATATTCATTTAAGCACTTGACAATATTCCCATAAATTTATACTAGATAACATTTTTCTGTTATATTTTTATGAGATAACTTGGCATTGGTTCCTAAAAGTATTATGAATTCTTTAATACTATATGACCTTGTAATATTAAATAAGAAATTACATAAGAATTATTACATAAGAAATATAATTACCTACTGGTATTCTTAATAATACTGATGTTGGTCTGAAATAATAATTTTCAAATATGTCATCTTTTTATGTGCCATGAACACAAAGGTATTTTTCCCTTCCTATAAGATTGAGTGTTCTGTAGATTAATCAAGGATATTTATTTATATTTATGTATGTATTGTATATTATATATTTTGTGTGTGTGTGTAGATTAGAAGCATACTTTTTTGTAACATTCATGTCTTCCTCTTTGTTAATTTTCTTTCTTTTAATTTTAAAAATACCAGTTCTCATTCTCCTTCTGGTATTTGTGAACATTTAAAAGATCCTCACACTGGTGGCTGCTGCTTGGGTAACTGGCATCTTGGTGCACCTGACTGTCCTGACTGTGTGTCTTTACTCTTCTGTTAATTCTTTCACAGTTGTCCCTGTGATGTGGTGTGTCTGTAATAAATAGAATACAAATAATAAAAAGTAAGGATTGGTGATAGATTATTTTTAAAAATGCAGTGAAGTTTTCTGTCAGCTAAGACAGCAGAAGTAGAGAGATGGCTCGGTAGGCAAGAACACTGGCTGCTCATCCAGAAGACGTAGGCTTGATTCCCACCACTCTCATGGCAGCTCACAGCTGTAACTCCAGTTCCAGGGATCTGATACTCTTTTCTGACATCCATGGCAAACAGAATATATGCAGGCAGAATATCATACACATGAAACAGAATGAGTGGAGAAATGATGTAGTACTTAATGTTACATTGATTTGTATATGTCGTTGGTAAAATCATATCTCTAGAAACACAAGATTTAATCCTTAATGAATTTATTCATATTTTCCAATATATTTTGGTATTACAGTTCTTTTGAATTTAAATACATCTTACATCTTCACTAAAGTAGACTAAGAATAGAAATATGACCACTGGGGTGGTGATAGTTTTTTTTTATTAGTAACTGCAATATAATTTTAGTTTATAAAAAATTAGTTGATTTAGTTTATAAAAATGTTTCCTAATAATCAATCCAGATCTAAATAAGTAATTGAACATTTAACCAAACAGCCACTGTCTGGTGGTAATACCATGCCTAGGCTCATGTCCAGTTTTTGGTAATATTAAACACAATATTATAAAGTAAAAGGATATATGTAAATTAGATAATGAAATTATGTTTTGACAGAAAGTGTTATGTTTGGGTTAAACTCTGATTGATGTTAATAAATTCTGATAAATTTTGCCATACTATAATTTTGTATCTAAATTTATTTTATGTAAAATATAAATAATCTAAAGGGAAGGTTATCGCTAATTACTATCAAAATGTCATTAATTACTATCAATGTAAGCTAATGCTTACAAACAAAGTGTTTAATTACGTTGTTAATTAAAGTAAAATGTATATTTTCTTAAATATTTGTGTGTGCATGTGTGCATGTTGCTGGGGTCAACCCTAGCGCATGCTAGACAAAGTTTTACCAATTAGCACTGTCAGTATACAGTTGTGTACCGTGTGCATGCCATGCAGGGCCGTGACTCTTCTGCAGAGTCTTACAGGCAGTTGGGAGCTGTTTGATGTAGGTACCGGAACTCAACTGGAATCCCAGGCAAGAACAAACGCAGCTTATTACTGCTGAGCTCTCTCCAGCCATGTGTGGTAAAGTAAGTTGTTTTATTAAATGTTTATGCTTTCATTCTTTTCTCTGCTCTTATTTCAGCACCACCACCTCCTCCACCCTCAAGAGGAGGACCTCCCCCTCCTCCTCCCCCTCCTCACAGCTCAGGCCCTCCTCCCCCTCCTGCCCGTGGAAGGGGGGCTCCTCCCCCGCCACCATCAAGAGCTCCTACTGCTGCACCTCCACCTCCACCTCCTTCTAGGCCTGGTGTTGTCGTTCCTCCACCTCCTCCAAACAGGATGTACCCTCCTCCACCACCAGCCCTGCCTTCCTCAGCACCTTCAGGCCCACCACCACCTCCGCCTCTGTCTATGGCAGGGTCCACAGCACCACCACCTCCTCCACCACCTCCCCCTCCACCAGGGCCACCACCTCCCCCTGGCCTGCCTTCTGATGGTGACCATCAAGTTCCAGCTTCTTCAGGAAACAAAGCAGCTCTTTTGGATCAAATTAGAGAGGGTGCTCAGCTAAAAAAAGTGGAGCAGAATAGTCGGCCCGTGTCCTGCTCAGGAAGGGATGCACTTCTAGACCAGATACGACAGGGCATTCAGTTGAAATCCGTAAGTAATGTGACCTTTTTATTTTTGATTTATTTGTTTGTTTTTGATACTATGGGCTTTTACCACAACTCATTATAGGGTATCTATCTTAGAGACTTACTCTTACCCTTTTATAATTCTTACAATGTTTGTGTACAAAGAAAGGTACACATTTTGGACGAATATCTATAGTTATATAACCCATACTTAACATAAAAATATAAAGTATCTGTTACCGTTGAAAGTTACCTTCCAACAGTCGCTGATCTGATAGCTTTGGGCTAGCTTTGTCTAACTCTAAATTTCACAAAGATGGAATCTTACATTGTGTTTGCAATTCATTGTTCTAGATTTTAAATAAAAGATCTTTTTTAAGAAACTACCTACTAAACTAAGGAGAATTTATAATAGCCCTGTTTGGAAATCAGACTCCACAGGAAATTGAAAGAGTTTTCAACTTTGAAATTCACAGCAGTGATGGTGTCTGTTTGGATTTAGCGAAAATAAGATCATTTTGTCATCTTTTAAAGGTTAAGAGCACTTCCCATATTGCACTTCGATCACAGATAAGCTATCTTACCTTGCTGTATGTGTGCTAGAGGAGGTCCTAATGCTTCTGTGACAAGTACTCTGCCCTCTGAGCTATCAGCCCCACATAGATTTTTGCCAAAGATTTATAATTGAGTTTAATAAGTTTCTTCCCCAAGGTGTCTGATGGCCAAGAGTCCACACCACCAACCCCCGCGCCCACTTCAGGAATTGTGGGTGCGCTGATGGAAGTGATGCAGAAAAGGAGCAAAGCCATTCATTCCTCAGGTACGTCCACGTGACCTCAAAGGAGCAAGCGGGGGTGCTTTTCTATGATATAAACAAAAAGGCTCTGCAATTTCTTTTTGTTTATGATTTTCTTTGTGACTATTTTGTCTGCTAATTGTGTAGCTCACTGATAGGAGTTCACAGCATGATTAATCGTATAGTTTACTCATTGTCTGGTCTGCCTAAAATTTGATAGATACCAGGACAACATAGCCATACATAAACTAGAAGAAAGACTGTAAGAAGTGATGAATTCATTTCCTATACTGGCCAATGAAATCTTTGACAAGCAGGGTAAACACAGTGATGGACAGAAATACCCAGTGGAACAAGGACAAACTACTGAATAGAGATTTCTGATCAATCGGATCTCTACCTGCAGAAGAATACAGTTAAACTCTTGTCATTCATCCTGCACAAAAGTCTTTTAAATCAAAAGACCTTAATTTAAAACTTGGAATGCTAAGCCAGGCTGTGTGGCTAATTTCTTTAATCCCAGCATGTGGAAGAGTCAAGTGGATCTCTGAGTTTGAGACCAGCTGGTCTGTTCCAGGGCAGCTGGGGCTACAGAGAGAAACCCTGTTTTTGAAAGAAAAAAAATGCTGGAGAGAGGGGCTTAGACTTCTTTTGCTTTTCTCTATCTTCTGTTACGTTTCAGGTTGTGATACTAGGCAATCTGTGTTGTAGGGGAAGAGCAGATACTCTGTTCTTGTCACGCTCACACACACAGTGTCACATCTGCGGCACTTTCTGTCTCTTTATTGTTTTAATATCCTCTCTTATACACTTGGCCTTCATAAGTTTTATGAGGTGTAGATACTATGGAAAATTGATAGATGGTGGACATGTGCTCATAGAATTGGATGCCATCTAAATCTAAATTCATTCAGAGAGTAATGACTGTCCTCCTGCTGTTCAGGATGCTGTGGTACATAGCAGACCAAGTCTTAGCTAGCTGTCATGGAGCTTGTATTTGACTCTGAAGACACAAATTCATAGACAGGAAGGGGAAATGAAGGAGACTGTGGTACTGGGGAAGATTACACAGGATGGTCAGGAATAGCCTCTCGGGGTGGTTCTGTGTGGGATCTAAATGATAGGACAGAAGAAAGAGCTATTTCCAATGATGAAATGTGAAAGAGAAGTTCAGTGGGGGTGAAGGAAAAAGAGGGAAACGGTCATACTAGAAAATGGGTGAGGACGACGGGGTGGAGGGGGGGTCGTTAGAGAGGACAGGAGGACTGGGCAAGTCATGTGTGATCTGGGGTAGATCTACTGGAGAACAGCAACAACTGGGGCAAAAAACGTGACAGTAGGTGTGGACTGTGGTAAAAAGGAAGAGACTTGATGGAAGGAGAGGAAAAAAGAATTATTAACAATTCATATGCCTGTTCACCTGAAAGAATGATGATGTCATTAAAATGGAGTAACAAAATTCAGGAAGAAAAACAGGTTGTGGGAAGAGGACCAAAACTAAAATTGTAGGTTTGCAAATTAATGTGTGAACCCAAAATTTATAAAACTAACCCAAGTTTCATTTGACTCAATAAAAAGCACTGATTGAAATCTTTTTCACGTACGTAGTTAGGGGCTGAACCCCAACCAGTGGATCTCCTGTTCTCATCTTTGATCACCATCCATAGTCTATAGATTGATTTTATTGGATTAATTTTAAACCATCTTAGTAAGTAGATAGTTAAATGTTTGTTAGGAGTTAGTTAGTTGGAAAGATGACTTGAATTATTTATGTGTGCTTTACTCCTGATTTTGGGTTTACTTTTAGATGAAGATGAAGATGATGATGATGAAGAAGATTTTGAGGATGATGATGAGTGGGAAGACTGATCTATATATTATATATATATTTTTAAGGTGAAATACTAAACACTACTTCCTGTCTATTGATCTGTAAAATTATCATGTAAATGTTCTACCAATTTGCTGTATATTTTTGTTGCCTTTTTTGCTTTTTTTTTTTAAATTAATCTGTGCAATACCTCATTTAATCTGTAAAGGTTTGTTATAATCCTATATAAAGCTACTCCCTGTTGCTGTGTGCAAGTTTACAACAGGATGCTCACGTGATTTGTGAATATTTTCATTCTATCAACAAGGGAGTTTAATTATGTGTGAGACTGACACAAACCTTAATGTAATTTAGTTAGAATGCCAGAAGGAGAACACTATTTTCATACCCTACTTTTTCTGTACCTAAATTTTCTTAATAAAATTTAGTATAGCACTACATTCTTTTTCAAGTGATGGAAATTTAGTTTCTTTAGCCCCTTCATTTTGAATATGATGCCACATATGAATGTTGAAGCTGATACATTGCACAATACCCTAGACACCACTACACTGATGCAGTTTTTCAAACTCTAGTATTATGTGTTGCTTAACATCACTACAGAGATGCTGCTGAAGAGAGACGGCAGCGGCGGCGCACACCTCCAGTGCAGTAGTGCCTGCCGTTGGTAAGCAGTGGCATCGCATCCACAGGCAGGAACCCTGACGAGGCCTCACTCATGTGCTTGTCCTTGACCAAGGTGATTTTTATGCTGTGGCAAATGTGACAGGCTCTTTTTAGCAGAGTTTAACACTCGTTATCACACCCGACATAGTTTCTGGTAGCATTTTTCAAGGTAGTTTCGTGCATCTAAACAACTGTCATGCCCATATTTGACTCAGAGGGGTGTTGGAACAGTGCTGCAATGGAATGCAGTTATCTTTGTATTTTGCACTTTGTGGGCATCGCTGTATTCAAAGTACCAACCGCCAGAGTCGGAGTTTTTGGCAGAAATATGCACGAATGCTAACCCTTGCGTATACCATATATTTTTATTTTGATGGCCGCTCCAAGTTTTTGTCAAGTACCACGTGTATGTAGAGTTTACATTTTTCTTAAAAGATTGATCGTCCCAATGCAAATTTCTTAGAATACATAACTGATTTGATAGTTTTTTTTAAATAAAACTTTACAGCCGGCACAGTTGTACGCATACTATATGGTATGTTAAAATTAGGGTTTCCTTGCCACTTTACAGTACACTAATCTGCCTAAAGGTTTCATATTTACAGTGATAATTATCTTACCTACCTACTTTAAATAAATTTTAGGTAGATGATTACCTGATTTAAGTGCAGACATTTTTCTCACATTGAGTTGAATGCAGAATGTAGCTTCAAATGTATTCATTATAGTCACAATATCCAACTAAAAATTATGCTATCTAGAAATATACCGACCAAAATCTAGTATTGACATGATCTTGACAGGCTGGACCTGCGAGATATGGTTTGAATTTTAACCAGTTTATCACATAACCTCTAGAGACCATGCATATAATTATTGTCAGGAATAATTTAAAAGGTTGAGTTGCTGAAAGCAGTTAAGTGGTGCAGTAAGATAGTTAAGTTATTCAAAGAATGTTCCCCTCCTCGCAAGAGTAATTAAAGCACATCTGAAAGATTCTCAATGCTGTGTTTCCTGTAAAAACAGTGCTCTCTGCTGCTGGGAACTCTTTCTGCTTACTGTCTTTTCATGTGGCTTGAGCTCTGTGAGACCGTGTAGATGAGGCTGGACGGCTACTACCCACACAGTTAGGGGTCTATAGGTCGGAACTACTTTAAATAAATAGCATCGGACGTTCATATTTCTTTTTCTTTTTGATGTGAAGAAAAAAATTAATGCCTAAAAATGTCTTTGAGATAATGCCAATTCCGATGACCCTTACCTTTTGGCCAAGAAGAAGTTTGGGATCTTTCCAGCTAATTTGCTGTTTGATCAGAAGCTTGTCTAGAGAGCCTCTGAGTTCTTTGAGTTGCATATACATTGGGGGGATATTATTTGCCAAAGGTAAAATTGAGTTTATTCTTTTTCATACAGAAAAGGGTTTTGCTTTTTACTTTGTTTAAAGTCTAAATTACAGGAGCTGTGGGGTTCAGTCCAGGCATGAAGACTAATCCACTCTGAGTCAAGTGTCAGTTGTACAGCTCCGTCCCCCTCGTCTTGCACTATGGATGCCACTCTTCCTGTGCGTCATCTGGAAGCCTCATGGATATATCCAGCTCTGTGCTTGTCTGGTAGCCTTTGCGTTTAACAAACTAGCATGAGGCCTTTTATATCTTAAATGCTATGTGATAGACAATTTCAGCTAGCCACATATTGTATTATGAAATTCATAAAGATTTTCAATCATCCAATTCCATTTATCAACTGAAATTTTGTTTAGTATGTGAATTTTTTTGAAATGTATAGTAAATAAGATGTTGCACTGGTGGCAATTCATCATGGAACATAATAAAATTAATTTGACTCAAATAGTATAAAATAGTGTGTCTCATTTGTTTATTAAGATGTTCAAATAAGTTGACAGTTTTAATTGTTGAGTCTAGCCAAGAGTGCTCAGAAGTGCCAGGTAATGTTTGAGGTCCCGGTACTGCATGTCCTAAGTAAGAGGTAGTGTCATTAAGTAAACCTGCTGAGTAAAAGAATTTTGGGAAACCTGGTGGCAGTTCAGCTCCTACTATGAAGCCATGTGGTATAGTAATTCTACATAGAACCTTCACAGTGCAAGCTCACACTGTCGGGACTCTTTCAAACCAAAGAAGTTGGAGTCTTCTAGACCGAATGATACTGGAGTTCACTAGGAATTTAATAAATGCCAATCATAGTGGTTCATGTGGGATAAAGTTTTTAACAGACAGTACTAGAGGTGATGCACACTTAAACAAGAAGCTTAGTTTTTGGTGTGATATTTTGTTCCACTGACCCTGGCCCAAGTTGGAGTCTGAAGGTGAAGTTGTGCTGCGATCCAGAGTACAGAATGTGGCAGAACACCTTTCAAGAGCTTTGTTCTCTGAAGATGTTTTTGTGGCACAAATGTGACCACTTAATGTAGTAAACTGTTAAAAGAGTTGTGAGAGCAGTGTGCCTCAGAATTATCCTGTCCTGTTATATTTATCTAGGCAAAGGTCCCTAAATGACTGCTGTAGGGATAGGATGACAGGTATATCCATAAGGCACTGTCTAACAGGGAATCCTCTACAGAAAAGGTGAGAACTTCTCCAGTGCTTGGCACACATCTCCACTTTACAGCAGAGTTTTCTCTCATCTCTTGTCCTTTAATACACGCTTTTAAAAGAAAAAAAGAAAGAAAAATTGCTCGGCGTTGGAGTGACGAGAGGCTAAGAGCACTGGCTCTTCTAGAGGCCCCAGGTTCAGTACCCTGCTCACAGCTGTCTGTAACTCCAGTTCTACCAAACAACTGGCCTCATTTGTCCTCCTCACGCACCAGACTCATGTGGCGCACAGACATACATAAACCAAAAGCAACGAACGCATAAAATATTTTTAAAGAAATTTAAATCGAGAAGTGATTAGAGAAAGATTTAGTAAGCAGCTCATTACAGATCTGATAGGTATGTGGTTAAAAATTTCACTTCATCTAACTGAGTGCTGATAGAAGCCACTAGCATCTGCCCAAAAAAGCTGGAGTGAGCCTTTGCCTGGAGCATGTGCTAGTGTTTTGGCTCAGTGATGACAGTCACCCTACATTGCCCAGACACTTAGTCATCATAAGGTTCTTAGGAGTTGAAATGAGGTTGAGCTTTTGATTGTACGTCCAAATTATTTCATTAGTGTTTTGTAGGCCATAGTAGGCAGTGTTTTTACTTAGATGTAAGTATTCTATAAACTCTTATAATAAACCTACCTGAAAAAGAACTAGTTTGCAAAGTATGTATCTGAATAATTTTTAATCAACAGAGGCACTGTCAAAGACTGGGAGTTCTTCCAAGGAGCCCAGGAACAACATGGATATTTGATCCCAATGTCCTAGTTTTACTGAGAGAAGTGACATTCTAATTTGATTGCATGCACTTCATTCAAGTTTATTAGAGAAGAAACCGGGAAGTAAGTGAAACCTTGTATGTCATGTTGAAAGAAACAATTGGGGTAAAAGGGATCATACTGGAAAATGTCTACTGGGAAACAATACTGATTATATTTAGAGGTCTGTGGAACCCCATTAGCCAACAGGCTAATGGCTTTTGGCTTAGGGCAGCATACGGTGCCTACTCGGGGTATTGTCCCCCACTTTATAACCTCCATTTAAATAACTTACACATATGTGTATATTTTAGGAAGCTTCTCCAGAGGTAGGTTTCCAAATGGCGTTCTCAAAAGGCCTTTAGTGTTACCCTTCCCATATTTGCTCTCTACACTACCCTCCCACTGCTTATCCGTCTACTCCTTCCTATTCTAGTCCCCTTCCTACCTATAATATGGTGAACTTGTTAATTTAGTAGGAAGAAATAGACATGAGAAAACATGCTGTATCCTGTCTTCATAAGTTCCCAAGTGTCTGAATATCTTTTAAACCAAAGACAAATGTGCGTGAATACACATGTGACTTACAAGCCTCTAGAAGTAATTACTGTTACTATAAGCTGAGAGTAAACACCAGAATTAACTCCCTTCATTCCAAGAACTACCCCTTAAAACAGTGACTCTCGGCCTTCCTAGTGCTGTGACTCTTTAAATACAGTTTCCATGTTGTGGTGACCCCCAACCATAAGATTATTTTGTTGCTACTTCGTAACTATAATGTTGCTACTGTTAAGAAATCATAATGCAAATATTTGATACGAAACCCCCTGTGAAAGGGTCATTTGCGGTCCCAAGCGGTCCTGACCCACAGGTTGAGAACCAGTGCTCTATATGATCATGGTAATAGGTCAAATCCATATGACCGTATACAATACTAATCCCATAGGGGAACTTTTTTGAGGGTTAGGGGGTTGAGTCTAGGACTAGGCTGCCCTTGAATTCAAAGATCTGCCTCTACCTCACAAAAGCTAGGATTAAAGGCATGAACCACCACACCCAGACTACGAGGAACTTTCTATAAAGTGCTTCTGGCTCCTAGCATGTTTTAGTGATTTAGTAAATTACCTTGACCCAGGACTGCAGGTAGGCTCATGATCAAGAAAGAGCAACAGAAAGACATTGATCTGTGACGTGAGAGCCAGATGATTGACACTAAATATTAGGTATACATTAACAAAGATAATTTCTGGTGGGCATTGTTCTCTCATAGTCCCTGAGGTGGTCTATCCTATTTGAGCCATAATAATGAAACTTGCCAAAGTTAAATAATAAATCAGTACAAAGCCCAGTCCCAAGGCACAAGTGACCTTAGCTATCATCAGTGATCTAGGTAAGGGATGGGAATGTCATTTCAGCACCTTTAGGTGTAGAAGCTTTGAGGTTTTCGTGCTTCTGGAAATAAAAGATCTGAGGGAATTGCCTTCACACTCTGTTTGCAAAACGAAACAAAATGCACCAGAAAGCTAAACCCACAGCCTCACACAGCAAAGGGAAGTGAATTCTAAGGTTAGGATGGCCTAGGTTATTCTGAGTAGATTGTTTGCCTTTGTAATTATTATTTTTAAATACTTTTGTCTTTGATCGTCCCTGACGCCATTCCCTTTGTCACAGTTAAAGCATTTTTCCATTTGCACTACCAGATGAGGTAACTCAGTAATTTCAAACGCCTAATAATTGGTTACGTAAGAATTGCCTAAGAATATATTTGAAATTGCCTCAGGGTCCTTCTGGGGAATTTAAAATAAACCCTGACAGTATCTCTTAAGAATTTCTTACCAATTCCATATTCTTTTAGCAACTAAATGCCAGTTTTTAGAGAGGTTTGGTTTAATCTGTTTTAACTAACAGTTACTTAATTCCGTTTTGGTTGGAGGTTCTTTTTGGTATGTATGTATGTGTATGTATATATGTATGTATGTATGTATTGAAAGTCAATTTTTACTAGGGACACTATGGGAAAATAACTTAATTCATCTCGAGTTCTGACAGCTTAAGATTGCAGTTGGTATATATGTATATATGTATGTATGTATATATGTATGTATGTATTGAAAGGCAATTTTTATTAGCAACACTCTCTATATGAACTTAATTCATCTCGAATTCTGACAGCTTAAGGTTGTAGTCAGGTGCTCTGAGTGCCTGGGGAGTCACCAAAGTTCCATGGCAGCATTCAGAGAAATAATGTTGATATTGCCTCGATTCCCCTGAAGTGAGATGTTTTTGCTGTCTGCTGGTCTGCAGCCCAAACATCTCTCAGTTAGGAAAGTGTTGAAAAGTCAGAAGCCATAGAAGGCTAAAGTAACTTCTAGGAAAACATTCACAAATATGTATAAACAAATGTAGATTTCCTCTGACTTTTCTATTTTAATGTAATTTATTTGCTAACTCTATATCTGGGTCAAGGACTACTAGTTGAATTTTCTGGTCTCTTAATTTCATTGTTGTTGTTGTTGTTGTTGTTGTTGTTGTTGTCTGGCCTCTTTAATTTCATTATTGTTGTTGTTGTTGCTGCTGCTGCTTCTGCTGCTGCTTTTTAATCTTGCATAATGTCATGTTAAACCCTACTTTGGATGAGGATTATTCTGTGATAAACCTTCAGAAGACAACTTGCAAAATTGTAACCTAAAGTGACTCTAGACCATTTGTCACTGTTTATGTAACAGTGAGTAATGGGTCATCAGATTTCATTCAGGAAGAGTTTAGTACTCATGCCAATGACTTACTCTGATGAGAGTGGATTGGAATGCTATTCAATTGGGAGCCTAACTGTTAAAATTTAATTCTATGACTCCAAAATGTTTATGTTGTTAACAGACATTCACTTGGGGGTAATTAACCCTACAGCTAATTACACAGTTTCAGTTGGGAACAGAGTTATTGTCTAAAATCCAGTGCAGAAAAGCCAGTCTCAAAAGCCTCTGTCTTAGGTGCAAATTTGCTTAATGACCTTGAACCATAAGGCTTTAAGGATTAGGTAGCTTACCTCAGGATGGCTTCTTTTGAGAACAAGGTTTTCACTTTCCAGTTGTAAGGACTGGAGTCAATGCAGCATCCGAGCTGTATCCCGACCACTGCCACAGGCTACACTTGGAAGCAGGGTGGATTCACTGAGAAGGATCCTGAAATGTGTGCACAGAAGTGCTTTCCTGGCTGCTCCCTAGTGGCAGTCTCTGGAAAACTTAATGTTAAAGTTAAATAAAGTCAATAGACTTTACCCTGTTTGGGGCTGAGACCAATCCTATATCCTCAGATTTCAGCCATTATCCTTTTCAACCAGCAGTAACAACTTTGAATTTGTGAACTGAACACAGCTCACCTGTTTTCAGCTTGTACGCCATGTGCCGAGACTTGGCTATGCCCCCTTCCTTTTGGTAGCGATCTACAATGCTAACCTTCACCGTGAGGAACCAAGATACTACAAGGAGCTCAAAGCTGCTCCTGAACAACCCAATCAGTCAGTGATGGCTTTGCTCTGGACATCATTTGTGCATCCCTATGCCTGTTAGGAATGTCCCTGTTGGGACCTGGGAAATACTGGTTTAGCTGGGGTGGCTGACTGGCAAGCCTCCAGGATCATGTCTCCCACTCTCAGTGCTGGGATGACCACAACAGGCTTTTTGTGCAGGCTCTAATTCCAAACCACATTCCCAACTGAACCATCACCTCAGCCCTGAAGCATCTAAGTGGGGAAAAATTCCACTTAAATGTTGACTTTAAATCAAACTTTCGCTATACAGAATAACATTAAATATTGATATCTGGCCCCGTTCCATACCACCTTCAAACTGAAGTATCATCTCACATCATCGAACTTTTGGGGTGTTTGCTTGCTTCTTGCTTGCTTGCTTTTCTCTTTAAAGACTGGTAACATGTATTTAAAAATCCAAATTTATCGTTTTCTCCAAGAAGCTCTCCTTCATCCACGTCTACTGCAGGTAAAGAGTCTGGTAAAATGTGACTTACTGACAAAAGCTATCCAATGCCTGGTTTTGAACAACTTGTCAATTAAAGAAGGGCTTGACCCTCCTGAAATGGTTGATGCCCTTGGGATTCCCACAACTCTGATGTCGGGGATTCTTCTGACTCGGTGATATTCCCCGCACAGCAGAGTACTGCGTGCTTTTAACTTTGCATTGGGTACTTATGTGCTCAGTGGATGAGGAACGGAAAGCACCTCCTGGCACTGGAATGCAGGTTAATGAAGACCAGTGTCTGGCTCCTTGGTTCCTAACTCCAGTGTTTGAAAGAATGAATGGAAAATACGTGTGGAAGTCAGCATGGACAGAAGTTTCAGAGCAATCCTTAGCTTTTTACGTTACGTTATTTGATGATTAACAAAAATAAAAATGTCTGCCTTAAGACCGTCACAGAAACGTGATTGTTGGGGGGAGGGCGGTAATGGGGGGAGGATGGGGAGGGGGACACCCATAGAGAAGGGGAGCGGTTAGGGGAATGTTGACCGGGAAACCGGGAAAGGAAACAACAATCGAAATGTAAATAAGAAATACCCAAGTTAATAAAGATGGAAAGAAAAAAAAAGACCCTCACAGAAGGACAGAAGGATTGTTTACTCTCTCTCTCTCTCTCTCTCTCTCTCTCTCTCTCTCTCTCTCTCTCGCTCTCTCAAACGGATTGTTTACTGACTCACTCTCTCTCTCCTCCCCCCTCCCCCTTTCCCCACTGCCTGCCCCCTCCTCTCTCTCTCTGTATGTCTGTGTGTGTCTGTGAGTGCATGCACACACCGACGTGCACCCAAGATGCTTATTTATAAAAGGAAGTTGTTGGGAACGCTTTACAAGAACTTATTGGTTTACTCTGGTCTTTGAGGCATCTCAGTATCCACATGGCACAGTGTTCCTCCTGCCTTTTCTTGCTCCTTGGTAATAATCTCAGGGCAGGTGATAAGTCAAGATCTTGCTGATACAGAGTTATTAAACACCTTCGGCCATGGAGCACTGCCTGGGAAGCAGCTTGGTGAGACTTTGGCTGTGTTTCAAATTAGGATGAGGTGTATTTTCAGAGACCAACGTGCACCTATAAATCACCATCTAAATACTTCATCTGAGCTTGGGCAGTCTTTCAGTGAGCTGAATGCTTTTTATAGAAGATGAACTAATTAGTTTTCACACCTGCTTTGTGAGTTTTCGGACTGTTGAACGATGACTGCCGTAGTTCCCTGGCCTTTTTGCAGTACTGGATGGACCCTGGTAGAACATGTCCTTCAAATGTTTCTCTGTAATAATTAACATGCTCACTGGATACCTGACTACATCATACTTGCCTCTATTCTCAACTTTTCGATATCCTGTTTGGTGAGCTGTGAGGATCCATATCTATATCCTGCTTTTGTGACAAGCCTTGTGAGTCATTTTGTCATCCTAAGGTTCGAAAAGATCCAGCAAGGCAGTGTTTTGCAATGCAAAGAGGAAATTTGTCTTCTAGGCACTTGCTTCCAGGGGGAAGACTTATCCAGCCTCCACTCCCCAGGGTAAGCATTTTCTGGTAACACAAGCACCATCAGATGCTCCCTCTTCCTTCAGGAAGTCCTAACTAAGTGATTTAACAAGATCCTTTCCTCCTCTGCCTCTTCTCTCTCAGTTCTTGCCTTAGGTAGATACTACATCCTGTCTGCAAGCAAAGGTTAGTAAAAAGGAGGGTCTGGTTTTCTGTTCTTGATTTATGTCCACAGGAGTACAAACGTACACACACCTTTAACCCTAAATAAAACATGGTTTTGCACACTAATGGAAAGGGTGAAAATAGTGAAGCCACCACCACGGGGAGCGGCAACTTAGACTGAGTGTCTGGGAGTGAGGGCCATCGGGAGGCTAGCATCTGGGTGGCAGCAATGAGGAGTAGTGCCCAAGAGCCTAGGGTCTGCAGTCAATCAATGCCCAGCTTCACATGCTAACTCTGCTCCTCCATTTCTCACCTATCAAATGGGAGTCGCACCTCTTAATGCCGTGAAATGTACGAGAAATAACTTGGTGCAGAAAATGACCCTCATCTACTGCCTTCTAACGTGAATCCCAGGCACTGACTAAACTTCTGGAATCTTCTTCGATTCCAGGTGTTCTTCATAAGAGATGGGTTGAACAGAAGAAATAATCCTGAGAATTACTAGAGCTATTTTAAAGCAAAGCATGATCCCCTTGGTTGAAAAGAATTAAAAGCTCTGGCCATGAGTCAGAACACGAGTGACTAGGTGTCTCAGAGAACCTGCAGGACATGTGAGACCCCAGGAATCGGAGTACATTCAACAGAGGGGCGGAGATCTGGAAAGCGTGTTTCTCTTACTTGAATTCAAATGGTTCTTGAATGGCAGGGGAAGAGGCGGGGTTGTAGTTGGAATTGTGAGCACACAAGCCTAAGTCCCCAAGTATATTTTTATGGACGTTAGCATCACTCAGATTTGCCTGGGGCAAGCAATGAGGTGAAGGAACAGCCAGTGATGTTCGCAGGGAGAGTCCACCGGGAGAGCTGCAAGTTCTTCAGCATCTGCACCAGGATACCCTCATCTTTACCTTCCAGCATCTCCTAAGCATCCATTTGTTGCAACCACAAAACTTCCTAACATCCCTGCTATCCTTTCCAGAAATCATCGATTGATACTGTCATTAGACTGGCTCCTGAGTGTCCATTGGACTTAGGGAAGCACAGGGGCCCCTGCTGCCGAATGACTTTCACGTCATTGAATCTGGGGAAATGACCACACACAGGGATCTTTTCCCAAACCTGTCTCGTTCTTCCCAAACAGCCTGTTCAGAAAGCTCTTTAATCTAGTCTTCTAGGAAGAGATTTGGCCAGAATTTCTTGGACGGGAAGAAAGAAAGCAAATGCTAAAGGCATGAATCCTTTTGGTGTAAGAACGTAAGGATTTTAATATTTAGCAATATAACACATACCCAGCAGATATATTAATGCACAGAAAAATATTAGTTTCTCTTTTAAAAAAAACTTTAATCTAAGGTTATTGGGATTACAAAAATAATAGCACATTTCTCTAAGTGACTTGAGCTCAGTAACTGAGATACCAGAGAGGCAAAGAGATCTTCTGAGGCTTGCTGCCCGGTTGAATCTTACAACATACAAAAGTTTATTTTCATATTTACAGAAGAAACATGCTCATGGCTTCTTAGAATTCCCCTTGGAATTCCATAGTGACTAGTGTCTGAAGCTGGGAGATATTTCAAATTAAAGAAGGCATTTTGGAAACAGCTCACAATGCACCTCAAGTCACACCACCAAACACTTCCGAGTCCTCTTCTACAGATCATTCTATCTCAGAGCTTCGGGAACTTCCACCTATAAAAGCAGGAGATTGTCTTTCAATGAAGCCAACATGTATATTAAAGCAAATCACCGCCCTTATCCCCACCACCTGTAATGTTTACCTATGGCAGTATTCTGTAAGAATAGTTTGAATGTAGATTATGGTCACTGTGTGGCATCTACATTATAAATTTGGTGGTGAATCACTCTCAGTCTTCTGGTGAAAGTTCTGACTAAGTGATGGATCCTTTTAGAAGGCAGGCGATACTCCCTGGTTTGTTTCTTTAGTTTTGGAAATTTGAATTTTTATGTTTTACAGTTATCATACAAGGATCCTGGCTGAGACAGTAAGATAAGTTGGCACACATGTACTGGTCCAAATGGAGATGTAATCATTCTCCCCCTCAGTGTACCCACCCCTAATGCTCACACGTGGCATCGTGCTTGTTCACATACACAATTATTAGAGTCACACCTGGGGTGACTTACCCTCCGTAGCTGTCTTATACTGCTCCCCCGAATGGCTTCCATGAGGTTCTCATGAGCTGATCTCTGTGGGGTAGAGGGCCGGGAGCTTTCTTCCATTTTCTTCTCTTGCACTGACCTCAGAGAATTCTTAATTTCCTTTAGGATATTGTTGGGTTGTTTCTTAACCTTTTTCCCTTTTTTCTTTCGCTGTCCATTTTGTAGGGCCCGCTGGGCGCTTTCCTGTTGTTTAATGACTTCTGCAATGTTTCTGGTGATGAGCTTTTTCTCTGGGAGTGGAGGAGCAGGGGGAGGAGGAGGAGGAGGCAGCATGTGGGGAGGAAGGGGAGGTGGGGGAGGGGGTGGAGGCGGGGCCACAGGAGATGGAGGTCGGCTCCTCCCGGTGTGCACTTTCTTGGAGACTTTAGGAGACGACCATGGAGACTGCCTCGGAGATGCATACGGAGAAGAGCCAGGCGTCCCTCTTTGCCAGACTTTGGTCCTAAGAGTAGCTCCTCCATCATGCCCCTCTTGCTGTTTTTGCTCCTGCATGCGTTTTTGCCTCTGTTTATCCATATTCCTGGTTAAAATACTCGTCATACTCATTCTCGGTCCTGGGAGCTCAAAATGGTAGCCCAGCCTCAGCAGCGTGGTATTCTCCTTGAGCAGCTTGACAATCTCCATCTCGACCTGGGAGCCCATGATGTGCCTCTGGTTGTGGAAGCGCAGCTCGGTGAGCACTGTGTTGTGCTGCAGCGCTCTCATGATGGCCAGGATCCCCTTGCCGGTGATGAAGTTGGACTCCACGTTTACGCTGGTAATGTGCTCGTTAACCTTGAGCATTTCCGCAATGGCAATCGCCGCGGCGTCGTCAGCGTGCGTGTTGGCCAGACTGAACGTCTTCACTACTGTGTTCTCCTTGAGAGCTTCAGCAAATCGGGATAAGGTCTGGGTGGTGATGTTCTCAATATTGTTCAGATTAACTTCTGTTGTGTCGGGGTCATTGTTTTTAATCTTTTCCAGAGCATCCTCGATAACAGTGGGATTCCCACAGGGGTGAATGGCAGCTGGCGACTCTGTGTTCCTCTGTGTTCCTCCACTGTTGCCGTTGGTTAAATTTATATTTTCTATTTGGCTTTTAAATGTCTTTGGCTTAGAGTTATCAGGATTAACACCATTGTGGCTTACAGTTCCGTTAATATGTTTTGTGACTTCCGTCGTCACTTCCTCTTCCTCACTGTCTTCTTCCTCCTCTTCTTCCTCTTCCTCTGTAGACTCCTCCTCCTCTTCCGTACACACCTCCTCGGAGACTTCGCTGTTGCTCTCTGTGAAGATTAGTTCCTCCTCACTCTCTTCCTTGTCTTCTTCTGCAAGCTAAGGAGGGTAGGGACAATCATTAAGCTTTTCCCTTGAAGCACAGTTAGCCGTTTACAAAACGAACACAAGTACCACAGAGGTCAGGAGTGAACAGGATTAGCAAGCCCTTGTTTCTGACCTTCTACTTCAGGTGGCCAAGGTCAACATTTTGTTGCATAACCACTAACAGCTTTTCTGTAAACATTGGTCTTTTACCAAACAGCCAGCATTTACTGAACAAAATATATCTGATAATTTTTCTAAGTTGAACGCACAAGTCAGAGAATCAACACTGGAAAATGTAGGATACATTTTTTTTTTCTACATTTGAAGCCTAGGGAGATGTCTCAACAGATAAAAGGACTCACAGTATAAGCCTGATGGAGTCCAATCCCCGGGTCCCACATAAAGGTGAAGGTAGAGAAGTGACTTCACAAAGCTACCCTTTGATCTCTACACGTACCATTGTAAATAAAATGAACCAAGGACATTTTAGCAGGTTGACTTCTCCACTCACTTTGTTCCAGTTTTGCCAGTCTATGCCTCCCTCTGGAATGAGTTCACCGCCCTATCCAAACAAGTGCAGTGAAAATAAACAGTATAAGATTGACTTCTCTTTCCTTAATGTTCAAAACTTTACCAGGTCTGTTGGTGCACACCTGCACTCCTGGCTAATTGGAAGATTGAAGGAAGAAAGTGAGTTCGAAGCTTGTCTAGGTTAGAGAGTGAGGTCCAAGGTCAAGGCAACTTAACTCAATCTGAAAGTGAGGGGCCCAGGCTGGGGACAGAACTGAGCAACAGAGTTCTCAGTCAATTGCAGATGTGACCAAGCCAAGTACCCTCTGTCCTGTTTGTCTCCTTGTTGAGAAGCAGATGTAGTTTGCTGCTCTGGCATTTTTCTGTTATGTGATGGCACCGAGCACAAGAATGTGGAAACTCCACACTCCCATAGAGCTGCTGCTGATCAGGGCAGAGCAAAACCTGTTCTCTGGAGAAACAACAAACAAAACCATCGGTGGAAGCCATGGTAAACTGTGACAGTCTCCCTGATTCCTACAAGCAGCAAAGCAAGTCCTGGCGGGGCCTGATGCTTTAAACTTACTTAGCATGTGTCAGTTGTAAAAAGGCTTTCAGGCAAACCGGTTTTGATTCTAATGTCACTTCTGTTCACTAGTCCCTCTGCACAGACCCCCAAAAGACTACTTTCTCTGCTCCATGTTATCTTTTATTAAACAAGGTCTTAATAGGACTCTTGTGAATCCTTGTCTTTTTCAAAGCCCTGTGGCCCTTGCTGCCCCCACAGCCTGAATGCTTAACTCTACATTGGAAGCACTTTTTTTTTTTTAACTTCTGGAGGTGGGGGTTGGGGGACGTTGTCTGTGGCATGTGGATGGATGGAACTTTGGAAAACATTATGTTGGACTCCAGGCTTGTCTGCCCAGTTGCTGTCACAGAATAGCCTCCAGTTAGCCACACTTGTCTGGAATGGCAGGCACCAAGTGATGGCCTCGGAAAGGGTCAACCTCTCCTGGGATGACCTGTCCAGTGTCAATTTACTTGATGTATTAGGAGAAGAAGGGTGTGTGTGTGTGTGTGTGTGTGTGTGTGTGTGTGTGTGTGTCTGTCTGTCTGTCTGTCTGTCTGTCTCAAAGGGTTGGTGGAGGGACAGGAGTCATAACTCAATGATACAAAACACCCTGCAAAGAAGTAAATGGATCAGCTAGACAGAGTTCTGACACCCCTTGTCCCAAGTCCTTTTGCTTTGTGTAAATTCTTATAAGTGGAGCCCCTATCAGCTACCCAGAGGTGTCTATTGGCCTGTCTCAAAAATTCAGAGTATTTGGAAAACTCCAAAGCCTTCATACAACCATGAAATCTCATCTCCTTTAGTATTTAATGATCTTGAGTCTCTATCTGCAAAAGCTTTTCCCCTTCAAAATACATCTGAAAACAGTGTCAGCTCTCTAGCAACGTGAGCTCTTATGTAATATCTAATAATGCCTCTTCCTGAAGTCCCTCTTTAGCACTTCCTGAGTTTGTCCCTGAGATGCTGGCCAATGCCGCTTCTTCCAGTTAGCTCCCACTTTAACTGTTTGTTTGCCGTTTTCCCAGTAGATGATTAAAATGGGTGTGGGCCCGTATCTTTTTCACTTAGTACCATGATGAGCATGGCATAGAGGCTCAGCACAGATTGTTTACTGGATAGATGGTCTAGGTTGGCATTAATTAACGACATCTCACAGTCAGGACTATATAGCTAGAAAAAATACTGATAAGGTCGGGTAGGACTAAGTGACCAAGAGTCCTGGCTATTTGCCTGAGCCTGAGAGGTTTACCAGGATTCAGGACTTTTCTAAAGCAGTCCAGGGCAATCTAGATCACCCCAGGAGGGGAGCGTATGGGAGTAAAATAGCAGCAGGGGGAAAGGGGAAGATAGAACAGTCCACAGGGCATCTGCTCCTTTATGAATTAGTCCTACACCGGAGGGATGTGGGTAATGCCTCCTACATCGACTACTTTGGAGTTAGGTTTGATCCTTTGGGGATCGGAGGTGGAAAGGTGTGCACAGAGGAAGAGCTGGAAGATGGGGTGGGAGGGACTAAGCAGACAGAATGCAAATGCTGGTGAACCTGGGGATTAAATAGAGCAAGGATGAGGAGGCAGCCAGCCAGCGCCAGCCTCTTCTGATCATCTCCACAACACCATCACATCTACACAGAAGCAAGAGGCCTGGCTGTCAGCCCTTGTCCCAGCTCTCCCCATAAATAGCTAGTTGTCTTTAGACAAATCACTGAACCTTTCTGGGTCTCAAGGAATTGAATGGTTCTTGCAGTCCATGTTAGCATGTCCTAATGACTGGGCGGAATTGATAGGCTGCAGCAGATTGGTTCCTACCCTCAAGAGTTCCTCATCTACAGATACTGAAGAGGCTCGAATTTGTGCTTTTTGTAGTGCCAGGTGAAGTCTATCCTGCTGTCCAGGCACCTACAAGTCTGAAAATGGCCTCCGGGCCAAGAGTCTCTAGTTTCGACTACAACTTGACTGACAAGCTGCTATTCTCACGTAAGTTCCCTAATTTCTCCTCCTCTCGGCTCTCAAGTGACAAACAGTAACACGAAATAAGATACTGTGAGGAAAGTCATCGGCACCTGTGCCTTAGACCCAGCCGCTACTCTAATGAGGAGAGCCACGGTGTCGCATGTCCAGGGTGCCTGGAGATGGTGTAGTACACATTTGGGTCAACCTAGATGGACAGAGAAAAAGGCTGTCCCTCAGGGGGCATGACTCAGAATATTCTGAAACTGTCACAAAGCCAGTAGCCTGATCCCACAAGCCCCATTCAGACCCTAGCTCCTCCTCATGAAACCTCTTTGTACCATCGTCATGGAGACAGGCACCTGCTCCCCGTGGCCCCTCAGCTGCTTGAAAGTTTACCCTACTAGTAGGACTGGTTTACTCCCTCTGCTCAGCACCCTTGTGACTCCAGGGACAGCTGGCTGGAACAGTGAAGTGGGAGAAAAGTGAAGCAGTCGAGAAAGGCATCAGAGTGGGTAAGAAAGACAGCCGCTCTAATTGAACCGATAAGCCGTTGGCAGGATCGGCGAAACCTTTGGCAGCGTGAGGTAGGGCTCAGCAACAGCTGACAGCAGGCGTTGCCCTTTGGTTGCTTCTGCTGTCATAACATTATGACATTAAAATGCCTTTGTCCCATTATTGTTGTAGGTGCCTCTGTGTCCTGGCTTCTTATGGACAATCGTATTCTTATTCAGAAGGACATTCTTTAGTAAGTATAATACGATGCCATTCTGTTTCATCGGGCTGTTGATTCTTATTTCCATTCCAAACCAAAAACAAACAAGGAAACCAAGTAAAGCAAATCCAAGTCTGATGTGCTAATCTCAGGAGAACTGACTAGCTCAAATCTTGCCTGGTCATGGGTGTTCCCTCCTTGTCCCCTCCTTTTGTCCCTCACTACTGCAGCCATAGTGGCTGGCCTTGGAAGATCCTGCCTTGGGCCCAGTGGCCCTTCCCATGATTGGGACTGGATGACACAGGCAAAGCTCTCCCATATCTAGCCACAAATGTGGTGCATGACGCTATCTTTCACCACGGCTCGCAGATGAGTACTGGAGAAAGCTGGCCACCATGAGCCGTTTTGATTATAAGTGACTTCAGTGGAGCACATGGGCTTTTGAGCAGTTGTTCCCGGCCTGATTTCTTCTGTGAACTCAGAGTTTCTTTCAATGCTCTTTTGCTATAATGACTTTCCCTGAGACCAGTCCTCTGAACTTCCTTTCAGAGTTGAGTCACTGGTAGATTCAAAATGGCTCCTCCCTGGGCAACACACAAGGGCTTCTTAGACCTGAGTTCTCCAACACAAGTCTGTTTCCATTCTCAGACTCCCCATCAGGAAGATTCTCAAGAGATGGGTCTGTACGTGCATTCTTAATCTGATTTCATCCTTTAGAATTCTATGCAAAAGTGTGCATTTTTTTGTGCATAACTGTAGACCACCTTAAAATCTCAAAAGAGGGGATCTTGGTTCACAAAAGAAACAAGAAATTGAGCCCCCTCAAAGGATAGATGGGAAGAGAACCCTGAAGAAATGTTTGTCAGTGCAAACTCTTAACAGCTTAAGGACAGAACAGGACAAAGAACAAGGACTCCTGACTCTCCTCCCCACCTTTTCCCCCATGGTCTTGAATTTGTGGGCATTGGAAACATAAAACTAATTTTTCTACTGCCATTATTACTGTCAAAGAATCAGGAAATAAATGTATTTCTCTGAAAAAAAAATTGTATCAGAAACATGCTATGCACCATCAGTGCCTTAGATTATTTGGCGACTCGTTCAAACCCAGGAGGTTTTTACGTACAAAATTGGTGAGACCATTTTGGCCTGGAAAATACTACAGTAATGGATACAACTGGGTTATAAGAAAGCTAAGGTGATGAAGACTGAGAAGCTACAGAAAACGCCACCGTCTGACTTTGGAGTGGGGGTGGGGATAAGGATGATGGACACAGACGGGTATGGTCCTCAAAGCCTACCTTTCCACATTCCCCCAGCCGTTCCTTCTCCAAAAGTTTTTGGGACTCCTTTTCCCAGTACGCCATCAGCGCCTCTCGGCTGAAGTTTCCGGTTGGGGTTTTCTCTGTCAGACTCTTTTGTCTTAGCCCCACAGGAAGGTTTCGATCAGGTTCAATGTCTTCCAGCTCCCTCTCAAGCTCCTTCAGCTCTTCAGCTGTGAGGGAGGCCAGAAGTTCATCCTCATCGATGGATTCATATTTACTAAGTCCCCTTCTGTAGCCAAATGTAGACATGGTCCCGGCCTTGTCAGACTCCCCAAGAGCTTAAAGAACCAGGCATTCAAGGCAAGCAGAGGCAGACAGAGAGGCGAGCAAGCTTCAGGCTGGTCGGCAGCTGGTGTGAGGAGTGGCCTCGGGAACCTTTTAAGAGCGGTGATGCAGGGCTGTGACAATGTGGAGAGGGTGAAAGCATGGGCTGTTTTAAGCATCAGACGTCAGCTAGACATTTGAACACAAAGAATGTCACATCAGTGGTGGACGGAGGTCTCAGAACCCGCAGGGATTATTCACACAGTGGCCAGAGCCATATTTAGCTGAGCCTGATAGCTGGTGAGGACAGGCAGAGTGTTTCAGATAGGAGGTGCCATGGTCCTCCTTTTTTTTGCGTTCAAACAACGGAGGGTAAACTTTGTTTCGAGAACGTCTCACCGGTGAACGGACCGTTTCATTATGAACTTAGGGGTTGAGAAACAACCCTACATTGTCCTATGGGTAGTTAGTCTGGTTCTTCTATAAACATAGCCTCGGTGGTGTGAAGGGGACGGAAGCTATGATAAAACAGGAGTTTATCATTTATTGTGCTTTGCAGTGTCTGTCCTATGATTCCCTAGCTGTCTGTACTTTAGACCCTCGTTTACAGATTTAGGCAATCGAGATTGAGAGACTATGGGGAAAAATTGAAAGCTGACAGCTGGAAGGGCAGGAGTCTTCTCTGCGTCACCAAATGGCTGCCTTCTCCTTCCTCTGTGTGAGTAGAAACTAAATTATTCCAATTTATCAGAGACTCATTGGGACAGTTCAGCGCTAAGCACTCTGCATGTTTTATGCCATCATACCATAATCTATGAGGAATGTTATCCTTGCCCATATCTAACAAGCATAGCCCCTCGGAAAGTTGAGTAACTGGCCTAGCAAAAAAAAAGCTAAGAAGTGGAAGGGTCTATAATTTTTTAACTAGATAATTTTTAATTACACATATGCATTCATTCTTGTAATGTTTATAGAGTTTGTAAAATTTCATACTAATTTTAAACTACAGATGTATAAGACTGTAGTAATACGTGTGCATAGGAACATACACATGCCAACACATGCACAACATGTATGTGTGTATTCAGCCGCTGGTGATATTTGGGTTGTTTCTAGGATTGGTCTGTGACTGAAGCTGCTGCACTTACCTGAAAGTCTTCGATGCTCACACAGTTTCCCCTGCTCTGCAGTAGAAGCACGAGGTTATAGGACGAACTCGCGTTCAACGAGGTTGCAAAACCACGTTCTAAAATGGCTCAACCGTGCATTTCCCACAGCATTTCCCGTTTCCTTACATCCACCGCGATTATTGGTTTTCCTGGGCACAGCCATGTCCGGTGAGAACCAATTAGTGGTTTTCAGTTTCCTATTACTAATGGAGTATAGTTTCGTATCTTTAAGGCCCTTTGGTAAAATATTCAAGTTTTGTGCTTATTTCCGAACTGAGCTGTTGCTTTTACCCAAGTTGTGGGTTCTTTACCTATTCGAGAAACAAAAACTTCAGTGAGACAAATGGTTTTTGGTCTGCTGTACAGTGTTTTTAGAAGAGTAATTTTTTTTTTAATTTTTGATGAGGTTCACCTTACCATTTCTTATTCTTTTGTTTTAAAAGCAATTTCCTAATGCCAGGCTACAGAGATTCACTCCTGTGTTTTGCTCAAGAGTTTTTCAGATTTTGCTTGTTAGGTTTAGGCTTAATAGCCCATTTTGACTAAATTTCTGTACATGTAGAAGGTATGATTTACATTTTTATGTGTACATATTTACTCTTCTTAACATTATTTGTCAAGAAGATTCTCTTCTGGTAAATGGTTTGGCATCTCTGTGGAAGAGTAACTGACCACTGGTGTAAGGACCACTTGTGTAGGGACAGGCTTCTGGATGGTTCTGACCTCTCTGCCAATGCTCCATACGCTCAGTCCCTGTGGCGTTGTAGTGCAGTTAAGTTAGGGGTCTGAGTTCTCTCAATTCATTCTTTGGCATGAATGGTTTGGCTACATGTTTCATTTTTAGCTCACAGAGCTTTGCCTTCAGAATCAGTCAATGCTATCGAGAGACGGCATTCAGAGAGCGACTACTGCAACTAGAAGTGATTAATTTCTAAAAATTACTTTTGTGTTTTGGGGATGCAAAAGAGTTGTTCAGATTTTTGAGATTCCATGTAATTGGGGTTTACTAACACGCTGAGTGATGAGTAAATCTAGTTATTAGCATCATTGGGTTTTGTGTTTGACCTTGAACCAGTAGCCTATGCTTGTGGAACACGTAAACATATTCACCACCATTTGATACTAGTGGTTGATATTTTAATTAATGGAACAACTGTAGTCAGTCAAGTCTAAGCATCTTTTTATAATGTTTTTTAGATTTATTTATTTATTTTACTTATATGAGTACATTGTAGCTGTCTTCAGACACAGCAGAAGAGGGCATTGGATCTCATTACAGGTGGTTGTGAGCCACCATGTGTCTGCTGGGGATTGAACTCAGGACCTCTGGAAGAACAGTCATCGCTCTAAATTGCTGAGCCATCTCTCCAGCCCCCTGGTGCTTTTTTGTATTTTAATTAAAAGATAAATTTGAGTTTTGATAGTTCCACCGAATTGGAATAGATATCAAAATCTGGTGAATGAAATAAGTTATTCAGCTTTACAATGACATTTGACATAGAAATAGTCACAAGTATGCTAAACAAACCTGCTTTCAAGAGAAAAATGTGCGTAAATTGTAGCACAACCTTATAATTAATTATGCATCATACAAAGCATGTTGGTCAATGCAAGTATTTGGGAAGAAATAATTATGTAAAATTAGGAGAAATATGCTTGACTCTTTTCCTTGTAAGTTTTTGATACATTTAACTCATTTTTGTCTTAAAATTTATTCAATACACATCATGTGTTAGATCTCAATTGAATTACATGGATTACAGCAGTGAACAAAACCAACCAAGTTCTTCTCTTCATGGAGAACATATCAGACAGGAGGTCTGCAGAGAAGATCAGACAGAGTAGGGGGAAGCATGAAGATTTGGGAACGGTAATATTTCATTTTGGAAGGTTTTTGTAATAAGACAGCATTTGAACACAGATCTGGAGAAGTGTTCTCTGCACACAGATTATAACACACATGATGTATGGCCATGCATGTAGTTGCACAGATATTATTAGAATAATATACTTGGACTTCAAAGGATCTTTTACAAATATTTTATTTTATATGCATTGATGTAAGAGTGTCAGATCCCTAGGAAGTGGAGTTACAGACAGTTGTGAGCTTCCTATCTGTGCTGAGAACTGAACCTGGGTCCTTTGGAAGAATAACCAGTGCTCTTGACCATTGGTCCATCTCTCTAACCCCAACAAAAAGTCCTGAAAAACTCAGTAGCCTGCAATTTCTATCCTTGTTGAATTTGAACATCATCAATAAAAGTATCCCTTGACAAATGGCTCAGATGTATAGAAAACTCCTTTCTATGGTAACCGAAAACAATTAGAAAACCATTCCAAATATGTATACCCCATTGGAATGACCCAGAATAAATATAGCCTTGCGTTAGTTCCTTCTGTCAAGTCTTGAGTGTCTCGTGAATGACTGAAAATGTCTCCAGAGTCAGCATTAAAAGATCTTCCCATGTGGCACCATTGCTGGAAAAAAAAAAAAGAATCTTTTTTTGCTAATACCCGCTCTTAAAAAGAAAGGCCATCTGAAACATCCCAGTATCTATACTGCCTGGTGGTCTGATTGTTAACAACCTCAACTTACACCCACCAGACTTCATGATGTCTACTCAGAAGCATTTTCTACAAACTTTAAGTCATTTCTTAAAATTCTTCCATGCGACTAAACACTGCTTCCCACACCAGGCTTTGACTAGCGTATAGTGGATAATGTAAATATTCTTGGAACTTTTTCTTACATCGAAGAAGAAGAAGAAGAAGAAGAAGAAGAAGAAGAAGAAGAAGAAGAAGAAGAAGAAGAAGAAGAAGAAGAAGAAGAAGAAGAAGAAGAAGAAGCATCCAGTTGTATGTGTGTTCTTCACTTTGGGTCTTTGTTAAAAATATTTGGAAATTATTGTAGTATAAGATAATACCTGCCAGAGAGATGGCTCAGTGGTTAAGAGCGCTGGCTGTTCTTCCAGAAGCCCTGAGTTCAATTCCCAGCACCTACATGGTGTCTCATAACCATCCATTTGATTTGCTCCCCTCTCTTGCCATGCAAGAGTATTTGTAAATGACAGAGCACTCATATACATAAATAAATAATTTTTTAAAAAAAGATAATACAAAGCCGGGCTGGAGAGATGGCTCAGTGGTTAAGAGCACTGACTCCTCTTCCAGAGGTCCAATTCCCAGCAACCACATGGTGGCTCACAACCATCTGAAATAAAGTCTGATACCCTCTTCTGGTGTGTCTGAAGACAGCTACAGTGTATCCATATATATTAAATAAATAAGTCTTTTTAAAAAAAAAAAGATAGCCCTTCAGATTTAGCGTGTTTGTTTTTAAAAAATAGCACTCCCTTGTCGAGAATTTTTTGCTGTTCTTGCTTCATTGATTCACTAAAATATATAATGTCTCATGATAATGCCAATTCCTTGTTAAGGGGAAACTGAGTTTTCTCTTTCAGTCTGTTGTTGGGTTTGTTTGGTTTTTGTTTTATTTTGCCCCCCCCCCCCCATTCCTCCCTGAAAACGTCCCTGGCTGCTCATCCACACAGTCACTCACTACTTGTGAGACATGGCTGCGCTGCAAGCTAAGGCTGAAGTCAGGAAAACAGAAACCGAGTCAGTTTCTGCCCTCAAGGAGCAGAGACTAGAGGGTAGACAGAAGGCTGGCAACAGCAGTGCAGAGTCACCCAGCCAGGCGCCGGAGGAGGAGCTGGAGCCCGGCACAGAGGGAGATAGGGAACAGGGCAGAGAAGGCACAGGGGTGGGAAGAGGTTCCAGGCAGAGAGAGCAGCCTCTGAGTAAGTGCCCAGGAGAGAGAAAACAAAATGGAACATTGTTTGACAGAGAAGGGGTGTAGGTGGCGACCAGGCAGAAACTTCCCTGACTCAGAGAATTGCTTAGGAAGGTAGTCCCTCCCCCAACACATTCTCTACCAGCGCTGAGCTCTTGCTGAGCGCTCATGGATGTTGCGTATTTGATATGGAGAGCTGTAGGCCATGCTAAGGGGTTCTCAATGACCATCTAGCGCTATGCTCATCTCCGTCATTTCCCCACATAGCTGCCATGTGTCATGTTGCCTCCGAGTCCGTTTTGGCAAGTGCCATGATACCAATAGGGACTCCAGGAAATGGGGAGCAGAGGTCACCAGCACCTGGAGGTCAGTAGTCCCAGTCTTTCCAGCAGGCTAGTTCTCCTTTCATGTTTTGTTTCTTTACTTTTTGTGTTTTGTTTGAGTATATTACACACGTGATGCAGTTGACTGTGATATTTTTTTTTCTTTTTCTATTTTTTTTTTTTTTTTTTGAGCCACCAGGAACTGAACCTGGGTCCTTTGCAAGAGTGGTTAGTGTTCTTAGCTACTGAGCCATTTCTCCAGCCCCCATCTTGACTTCGTCATCCACGTACACACGGTGCTTTGCTTGTATTCTTGCCTCCCCTCCTGCTTCTGGATACTCCTCCTATCTTTGCTCTTTAGTGTGGACTCCTCATATAAAGGGCGGTAACTAATACCCATGGAAAGAGAGCTACCTCAGCCTAACACAGAGAGAGAAACCTACTTGTTAAGGACTATTTTGGCGATGGTTTCCATATTGATGGTTATTATTTAGAACTGTTAAGAGGCCATGAAACTGTCATTTTATTTAAGCTCAAATTCCAAGAAGTACTTGGTCACTTCAGGAATTGTTTGTCTTTCAAGATGTTGACACAGCCATTCCTATCTGAAACTACTAAAGACAGCTCAAGATATGCATTATTTGAATTTAATTTTAAATCATATTTCATATTTATGTTATACGACATATATCTACTAACTAAAACCCATTTCTATGGGTTCTGTGCTTCATTGTACAATAGACCCCATCACTATGAGATGTAGTAGATGGTATTTAATTTCAATAAGTGAAAGGGATCCCGAAAGTCAAAACAGGCACCAATGTGTCATCCTACTCAGCTGAAGGATGTCTGAGCTGAAGGGCGTTCTGTGAAAATACCTTAGCAATCTCTGAACGTCTCAAACTGCCTCAAACCAGCCTCTTGCTTCCTCTCTTTGCAGTTTCCTTCACCTCAGTGTTCGGCTCACACATCCTCAGCCCCCACTCGCTAGGGCCTGGGTGTTTCAGGTGCTTCTCTCACAGGGTTGTGCTGTATAAGGATAGGTCTAGGCTCCTCTGCTCTGTCTCCCTTGAATTCCTGTTTTATTTCTGGTTCTTTGCCTTCGTCTCAATTTGACTTTATGCTATTTTCATTTCCTGAAGCCAGCAATGGACTAAGTCTCTCTTATGTTTTGCCTATTGTCCCCTCACCCCCACCCCACCTATCCCTCCGCCCCCATCTTCAGTCTTTTAAGAACAAGGATCTCACCAGGTCACTCTACCATAAAGTGCTCAATGCCATCTATTGTTCTAAAAGCAGAACCTTTAGCCAGGAGCTCGGCTCACTTTTTCTGCCTGGATCTCCTGCCAGAACCCCATACTTGAGCCATGCTAGGGTGAACAAGAGCCACTCTGGACTGCTATGCCCTTTACCCGCTGTACTCGATCACTCTCAGCACGTAAAACATGGCCTCTTGAGCTGCACTCAGGCCCGCATGCGCATGCGCTGCAGCCCTAGGTCAGGTGCGTTCTCTCTGTCCCACAAACTGTGATTTCTAGTCGCATTGTACTTGGGATTGCTTGTTTTAATCAGGTCTTAGAAGGGAGAATGCTTTTCCAAAGGCAGGAGTAGTGTCTGCTCCACTTGCTGTCTCTGAGGCCTGACATGGTTATTAAGTGTTCAGGGAGTGTTTTAAAAACAAAGCACCACAAAATAGTGGAGCAGGAATGATTTAGTCATGTACGTGAAAATGGATTTTTTTTTTTTTGGTTCTTTTTTTCGGAGCTGGGGACCGAACCCAGGGCCTTGCGCTTCCTAGGTAAGCGCTCTACCATTGAGCTAAATCCCCAGCCCCGGATTTTTTTTAAATGGCAGAAGTCATGGCAGCTACTCGATGTGAGATTGAAGGTTTTTGCTTTTTTCTGAACTATTCATTTTTTCAATTCACTGTGATCAGACCCAAGACTTCATGCATGCTAGACTAAAAACTGTGAAAATTTCCTACACTGGCTTGAACTCACTCTGTAGCCTCAGTGAACACTGAACTTGTGAACATCGTACATTAGTAGTCAGTGCGGTTGAAAATACAGGCAGCTGCCACCAGGCCTGGCTAACTTTTTATTTTTTTTAAAGATTTATCTATTTTATGTATGTGAGTACATTGTTACTCTCTTCAGACACACTAGAAGAGGGCAGCAGATCCCATTACAGATGGTTGTGAACCACCATGTGGTTGCTGGGAATTGAACTCAGGACCTCTGGAAGAGCAGTCAGTGCTTTTAACCGCTGAGCCATCTCTCCAGCCCTAACTTTTTTTTTTTTTAATTGTTTCTAAGTTACTGAAAAGAACAGAAAACATGGGGCTGGGGATTTAGCTCAGTGGTAGAGCGCTTACCTAGGAAGCGCAAGGCCCTGGGTTCGGTCCCCAGCTCCGAAAAAAAGAACCAAAAAAAAAAAAAAAAAAAAAAAAAGAACAGAAAACATTATATTGCCATCTGTTAGCTCAGGAAAATGGGAAATTCTTTTATTCTCACAACGATTTAGGATGTTTTACCTGCTTTATACTCACTATTATTTTTAAGTTTTACCTAATCCCTTCCTGTGCAGATGCAAAGCTACCTCCTGAAATAAGTCTAACATGTTTTCCACTTACGCAGAAGGGCTTTTGGTGTCCCCACCTCTTACAGACGGTTTGTGACAAGGCTGAAGCGGTGTAGTAGTTCCTAAGGAAGCTAAGCTTCCGACTTTGCTCAGTCTGTTTACTGGAGCCTCTCAGCAGACTAGAGAAAGGCTCCCAGGGGAGAAGGCCAGAGATCAGCCAAGCTCAGGACAGATAGCACACCACAGGCCCTGGGGATCAGATGAGAACGGACCATCCCCTTATCAAGCCTGCACTCTCAAGCTTGGCAGACAAGCAAATCTTCCAGCTATGCCAACTTGTGGCGGAGAGTGTGAGTCAAATTTAAAATTATTAGGGCTATTTATAATAACACCACACAATTGTATAACGTTCATAGTTGGCAAAATAGTTTTTGTATAGCCAGCGTGCCAAGCAGTCTCCCTCTGTGAATGTGTACTCTAAGTCTGCATGAGGTAACATTTGATGAGTAAATATAATTTATTCCTTTACGAAAGGTAAAGACGATTCCTGAGAATTTAAAAATGTCTTTGCACTCACCCAGCTAACAGGCGATGAACATGATTATGTTCTGTAAATCCAAGCTGCTTCTCACACTGGGGTTGCTAGTGTTTCATTTTAAAAATGTATCAAAATGGAAGACTGAACTTCGCATTGGAACCTTTCTGGTTGTTGGTCCTGAATAGGTGATCCTGTGTTTCCCTAACTTAAACACATATAAATAATTGTAATGTATGCAAATGAGAAAGGTGAGCTGATGGTGTTAAAACTGTGAAGATAATATAATTTTTACCAATCTTTTTTTTTTTTCTTTTTTTCAGAGCTGGGAACCGAACCCAGGGCCTTGTGCTTGCTAGGCAAGCACTCTACCGCTGAGCTAAATCCCCAACCCCGATAATAATAGTTTTTGAAGGGGAAAAAAAAATCCAAGAGTGGGAAAGAAATAACTGAGTTCGATCGATCAAGCCTTTCTTCTTAATACTGCAGACTCTGCGTGTGGAATTCCACTCATGAGACAGGAAACAGATTTTATATCCATCATCTGAAATGCTAAAAAACAAAGTTTTCCTTGGGGTGGAGGAGAAGCTCATTCATTCCTCAGCTAGGAAGGCTATAATCAGAGAGTTGTGTCACCAATGGGGGCGGATCTCGTCACTTGTGGTGTTAGGACCCGTTATCCACAGTATGAATACTTTCCTTGGGCAGCTCCCACAGCTTCAGGACGGCCTCTGCTTAGAAGCTAGTCCAGCCAGGAAACAGCAGCTGAAGTGCTTAGGTCCTGTTGTGAAGAGGGTGGGAGGGCCGCAGGGTCAGAGCAAAGCACAAGAACGCAGGGAATGCTCCTTCCGCTCCACAGACACTGGGGCTCTTTCTTCAGCGTTTCTGTCAGAGAAATCTGAAGCACTGTACTTCCAGACTCACAGCTGTAACTGACCTTTCCTTCCAAAGTTCCCCTGACTGAGATTCGCAGTCTTCCATGAGTCTCTTTTCTGCAATCCCCACCTTCCCTTGTTGCCTACCCGGAAAGCTATTTCCCAAGGTTAGTGTATGATTCTTTGCCAATTCGCACCCTTCACAGGGCAAGAAACCCTCTCAGCTCTTCAGTTTATACATTTGGATCTCTCTCTCTCTCTCTCTCTCTCTCTCTCTCTCTCTCTCTCTCTCTCTGTGTGTGTGTGTGTGTGTGTGTGTGTGTGTGTGTGTGTGTGTGTGTGTATGTGTGTAAATGCCCTTTGAGAACCAGTATGAAAATATCAGAGGCTGGCAAAAAGCAAGCTCTGTTGATCTGGGGTTTGGGGCCAAATGGAATTGGTGAAAGCAGCAGGCAAGAAACATGGTGCCCTGACCTGTCTCATCTTCCGCTCTTAATGGTCTTATCAGCATAGCAACAACAAAATAAACCAATCACGCTACCAGCCCAAGGACCACATACTTTCTCTAAGCCAGAAGATTGCCACTGTTTAGACAGGAGCACCTGAGCAGGCTACAGACACTGTTACTCCTTGTCAGAGACATGTCCCCTCTTCTTTCTTTCAAAGTGACTTTTGGGGTTTCAACTTATGTACTATAAAACTAATCTATTATAAGTTTAAAGTTAAATAGCTTTTTTTAAAAAAAATAGATAAATTTACCAACTTGTGTCACCATCATCAAAAAACAAGTTCTGAACGTTTCCTTTGGCCCCCAAATATTTTTTATGTCCATTTGCAATCTTCCTAACACACAGACCCAGACACCCACTAATACGGTTTCTGTCTGTGTGTATCATCTATGTTTGAATAGTTTAAATGACTGTAACCACTGTCTGTGGCCACCTGGTTTTTCCATTTCACCTCATGTTTGGAGAGTTCATATGCCTGGGGCATGATGACTGAAGGCTTTTTCACCACTTTGTGTATATCCTGCTGAAGGACCTTGAGCTGTTGCCACTCAAGGCTCCTTAAGTGGATACCCACACTGTTCTTGACGAGCTGCATTATGCTACCAAAGAAGCTTTGGAGTCAGGGCCAAGGCTCTACATCTTACATCTAATCTTCACAACCTTAACTAATTGGAGGGTGTATTTTAGGGAGTAAATGAACCCTGTCCTGCTCTGCCTTTAAAGTCGTAATATAAATCAAGGAAGAGGTGCATGTGAAGTGCTCTGTGGACTGTGACACACAGGACAAGTGAAGGTTGTTGTACCGAGGTGGTCTTTCCACGTGTATTAGAAGGGCTAGGTATTTCTCAAGGTCCTGTTCCCATTTCTGGGACAAATGGTACAACTGAGGGGGTAGAATCATTTAAGAACTTCGGTGGCTTCCGGGTTCCCACTCTCCCTTAGCAAAGCCTGGTTATTTTTAAACGTTCTGAAATCACTCACTTTTTAAGAATGGGTTATTTTCCAAATTATTTCTAATCTTATATTTAATATAAACATCTGAAAAGTTCTATTTTACATGTTATATATAAACATATGTAAACTATTTTTCACATATTTAAATTTAAAAATATTTTTAATTTTTATTAGGATTTTAGAGAAGGCACAATTGCATAGACCAGCCCGGCACTTGGTGAGCAAGCCAAGCTTGTCTCAAACTCATGACCCTCCTTATTAAGTTCTGGGGTTATAGATAAACACCACCACTCCTTCTTTAAGCTTTCTTTTCGGCTGTCAACTAAGAGGACTTGTTTCCTTTTGACCAGATATCTGGTGATCATAGACATATACAATTCAGTCTCAATGAAACTCCACTTTAGCCAGTCATGTACCACCAACGAAGGGCCAGAATGCGGGTTAAGGGTTCCCACTGAGTCTACAGCACAAAGCCTAAGCAGCTGTTAGCATCCTCCCGTCAAAATGCTTACAAGTATTGCTGCGTCTGAAATAATTTTAAAGCAATTAGTTTCAGGTGTACAGAGGTATTCAGACATTCAGGAACACAGATTGGCCACCCCTCAATGCCACACCTTAATTTTCAGAGTATGACAAATGCCATGAGTGGAAAGAGAACAAGGACTTTACCTCAGACGGACACTAGTGTTTCACATTCAACTCAACTCATGCTCCCCATTTTTTCTTACATAACAGTATAGATGACCTCCAAAGCACTTTAGCTGAAGTCTCCTTGGGAAACCCAAGCAGGGACAATCCAAGAAGCAAAGGCTGTCCTCTTATGAGAATCTGAAGTGCAGAATGCGTGTTCCAGTCCAGGCCCCATGATGGAATTGCTGGTCAGTCCAATGTTAGAACTCAGACACTCCCAGAGCCCGATTCAGATTACTAGACTGTCTCTTGTTGAAAACAGCAAATCCCCAGACATCCCCAGCACTCCCTGAGGTTACACAACATGAGCTAGTGAGGTCAAATGAGTCTATTCTTCCTTTTCCTACACAGTGCTTCCCCTAAGAAGTCCCTCTCTTCTCTTGGCAGTAATAGATGATGAGGGTTTTGTGTGCTAGGTTCAAAAGTTCTGCGCTAAGTTTTCATTCTGGGAATGTTGTTAAAAAATTTAGAGATGACAGTGAAATGCCACATAGGGCTCTAACATAGGTTTGAATATTCTCAAATGCCACCATGACAGTGTGTGGTCCCGTTGCTTAAGATGAATATTTTAATTTCTTCCGCTTAGGCACTAATTCCATCACTCTGTAATAATAACAATGGAAAGGGGTTTCTCATGCTCCTATTTTATTTTTGTATAATGATTGCTAAGCTCATATCAACCCAGAAGCGAAATCATCTGCAAAGTAGGTTCAATCCCTTTCGGTGTCAGTTTTAAAGATCAGATATTTCTGCAAGCTTCATCTAAGAACGCTAAAGCAATCCAGCTTTCAATGTTTGTTAGTTGAAAAGAGTATATATATATATACGATATAGAACGTGCTATTTTAAAATATGTATATATTGTAGAATGGCTAAATCAAGCCAATTAGCATGTGCATCACCTCACATACGTATCTTGTTTACAGTGAGCATACCTAAAATCTAAGCTATCCTCTTCTTTCCTTTTATATAGGGGGCAGGGCGTTCCGACTTACAGTTTGAGGGAATGTAGTCCACCATGTTTAAGGAGGTTTAATGGCTGTCAACATAGCAGCTGGAGCACACAGGAACTGGTTACATTGGCTCAGAAATCACGTAACAGATACAAGTTAGGAAATAGGCCTGGTTATGATGTCTTAGTAACGCCGTATTTCCTCCAGCCCAGTCTCACCTCCTAGTGCAGTGGGTTTTAACCTTCCTAATGCTGCTATCCTTTAATACAGTTCCTGTGTTGTGGTGACCCCAGCCATGAAATTATTCTTGTTACTACTTCGTAACTGTAATTTTGCTTTATTATGAATCAAATAATACTAATTTTCTTTGGAGATAAAGCTTACTAAAGGGGTTGCAACCTAAAGGTTGAGAACCACTGTCCTAAAATCTCTACAACTTTCAAAACCAGCAAACATCAGCTGTTCAAATGTCTGTTCAAACATAACAAGTGTTCAAGGGCACAAATCTGTAAGGCACATTTTACATTCAAATCAGAGTATTCTATCCCTGCTGTTCATTGACTATGGCCATCTTATCATATAAAATCCACTAGTCTTAGAGTTCTGATACTGTTTGAAAGTCCAAGGCCTATTCTAAAACACAAGGTGATCTCATAAACTGTGAACCCAAGTAAAATTCATAAAATAATTCACACACATGTATCCAACCATGGAAGAGTAGACATACTCATTCTAAAAGAGAAGAAAGAAATACAACATAAAAAAGATCAGACCAAAGAAAGACTGTTACCCACTAGGCAAGTACCAGGCATTACCATTCTTGGTTTAGGTCACATGGAATCATCTGGGAACTGAGGGGCTTAAGTAGTTCTTCCATTACTAGTTAGTTTGCATCCTACATGGCCTCCCTCAGGCCAGCACCACTTAGTGCTTTCAGCTTTCCTCAGTCTGTATTCAAATTCCTGGTATCTCCACTACCCTATAGCCTCTACTGCAGCATAGGCTATATATATTTATATATCTCCATAGCTTTACACAAAGCCTACTCAAGAGGTCTTGCCGCATATCGTTTGGTCTCAGAAGCTTTCTGAAGTTTGGAGTAAGCTTACAGGACCTCTTATACTTGCATCTTGCATGCCTATAAACACACTGCTACATCAAGTCTTGGTGACAGTTCAAGATGTAGCATGGGCCTCTTAGATCACGGCCACCGAGGCTAAAATCTGTAATGATTGCATCCACTTTATCAACACTGAACTGTCCTTAACTCGATTAGATTTGCATTTCTTTCTTTGTTGAATTTTCCTATTTTTCAGCTCTATTTGTGCACCGTAAAGCTGGCTATTGGAAGTGAGTACAAGCTGTGCCACAGTCTGGATATTATATCCTGTCTTTAGATTTCTTCCTCCAATATACCTAGTTGATTACTCTTCAATTTAGCCTCACTCTGAGACATGGGCAGAATGCAGTCAGACTCTTTGCATGAAAGACTCTAGTCCTTCATTTTCCTATAAAAGCTCGTGAGCAAGTTTGCATTGTCTGTCTTTTTACTGACATCTCAGCTTTCAATCTGTCATCAGAATCAACTCTCGGCTACTCTTGGCTGTTTTTAGCCTGCAGTTCTGGACTTCCTCACTCCTACAAACCAGTTCAGAAAGTCTATGACCCATACCATTTTCTTCAGCAGGACAATGACTTAAGATACCAATTGTCATGATGGAGAAGGTATGGCAGTGGATGACTTCATGGAGGATGAGTGTGGGGGTGCCACACCTCTTCTTATATTTTGACAGATCGAGAAGCAGAACATAAAGGTTGTCTTGTTAAAGTTTTATTGATGTGAAGAGACACCATGACCAAGGCAACTCTTATAAAGGCAAACATTTGATTTAGCACATTATCTTCATAGCAGGAAGCATGGTAGCATGCGGGCAGACAGGGTCCTGGAGGAGCCTAGAGTTTTACATCTTGATCCAAAGGCAGTCAGAAGGGGATTGTTTTCCACAGGCAGCCAAGAAGAGAGTCTTTTCTGCACTGGGCAAAGCTTGAGCACTCGGAGACCTCAAAGCCCACCACCTTACACTTCCTGCAACAAGGCCACACCTATTCTAATAAGAACACACACCTCCTAATATTACCACTTCCCATGGGCCAAGCATATTCAAACCACCACAGTAGTTTTACATTGTGTTGCCTAATCTTCATTGTCAATTTATATAAATTTAGAATCACTTAGAAGATACACTTCTGGGCTTGTCTGTGAGGGTATTTCTAGAGAAGATTGATGTAGAAGAGAAGACCCACCCTAAAGTTCATGAAACTCTCCCACAGGATAGGGATCTGGACTAAATAAACAAGCCAAAGAAAGCCAGGTGAGTACCAACCGACTTTCAACATTCACTGTTCTCGTCATTCAGACAGATGTGAGAAAACAACCTCATGCTCTTATGGCCATGCCTCTTCTACCACAATGACTGGAACCCTTTCAAACCAAACCGTAAGCTAAAATAAACCATTCCTTCCTTGAGCTGCCTACTTTCAAATATTCCATTATAAAAAGGGAACTAAAAATATATAATATATATTATATATATAATTATATAAATATATAAATTTATATATTATATAAATATATAAATCATATAAATATATACTTATATATTATATAAATATATAAATTACAGAAATGATATATGTAAAAGGTGGCTAAGCAAATATTAAAACATTGTTATTAATGACAGCCACCATGTTGAACAACATTTTAAAGTTATTCAAGTCTAATTGATGTTACTTAAAGGATCCCGCTCCCTCTTCTTGGCTACCAATTTCAGGTAATTACTACTTTCTGCTTCTGCTTGCCTCTTTCAATTCTGCATTTAAGTGAGACCCTGTGATTTCTGTCTTTCTTGTCCTTACTTAGTGCACTGAAGCAAACAGCTGCTTAATGCAAAGTACATGTCCTTGCTTCGTGTACACTACTGGTTGGGTTTGGTTTTGTTGTAGAACTTGGCATAGACTAAAAGCATTTGGGAAGGGGAACTCTCAACTGACAAAATGACTCCACAAGATTAGCCTATAGGCAAGTCTGTCAATCATTTACTTAATTATAGATTGATGTGGGAGGTCCCAGCCCAATTTGGGTGGTGCTACCCCTGGGCAATTGGTCCTGGATGACATAACTATGAAAGCTAAGTAATCCACAGAGAGCAGACCAGTAAGTAGAACTCCTCCATGGCTTCTGCCTTAGGTTTCTGTCTTAGTTCTTTCTTTAGTTCCTGCCCCGACTTTCCTGAATGGTGCGCTATAAGCTATAAGATACAATAAACCATTTCCTCTCCAGGTTGCTTTTGGTCATGGTGTTTTATCACAGCAATAAAACTTTAACCGAGACAATATAGCATTGCAGTGGTATGATGTATTAGAATGTGTGTGTGTGTGTGTGTGTGTACAGAAGTGTTGCCTTAAATACATATACCATACATGCATTTTATGTATATATGTATATATATGTATTGTTTACATGTAATGTTAATTTTTAATGAATAAATTTAAGCAGATATAATTTTTATATTCTAAGTGATTTATGATTTGGGAGGTAGATGCATATGCAGAATAATAGGACTTAAAACCCAGATTTGGATAGAAATATGTAATAAAAGTTCGATGACTATTAAGTATTTTTCTCTGTGTCATACATACATCTCTTGTATTTTTTTATGGTTCCTGATACATGTATTGATTTTTTTAAAAGACTTTTTTGAAGGGTGTAGTGCACATCTCCTGAAACCAATTTTAATTATTCAACCATATTCTTCAAGAAGAACATGGTTCCATTGCTGGTGTTGAATATGTTTAACCCGAAATCAAAGTATGAATTGATGGTCATCTATAGAAACATTAACCCAAACCCACTCAGCTCAGATGTCATTCTCACTCTTTCCCCCTCAGACTCTCTGAATGACACAAAACAAGAGCTAAAAACAGCCACAAGCATCTTGGCAGCCAGGGGAGAAGGCATCCACAGTCTACCTTATCAATGCACATGGAGACATTAGCCCCTCTGTAGAGTGTTTGGTTTCTTAGCCTGACTGTAGGGAGGAGATACACAGGAATCCATTCCTCCTTCCATTTAGTGCTCTCAAAACCAAGAACCTGGTTGGAAAAGTCTAAATTGTAATGGGCTTCATATACAGTATCATCTCCCACTGTTAAGAGGGAGATAATTACTCAAGACCATAACTTTACAAACTTTTTCCGTGTGCATCCAGTTAACATTTTATATCCAAGTGGTTCTTGTACTTATTTACTCTAAATACATTTAATATCCGAAGTATCAGACAGCAGACATATCTTCATTTCTATTTTTCATTTATTTAGAGAAACATTTATAAGCAGTGACTTTAAGCACAATGAAGAAAGCAACACAAGAATTATGATATATTGTACATGAAACATCACAGTCACAGTTGGGAGTGAAATACATTGTCAAATAATTTGTATTTAAAATATCCTCAAGGAGATACATTGAAACCATAACTCTAATTAAATAATTTTCTCCCCAGACTTATTTATCTTTCAAAGATAACTGAAAGTAAATGAAAATTTACAAACTAGTAAGATACTACTACCAAAAGAATATTTACTCTTATGATAAAATAAATGCTAAACAACACACTATTAAAGTGGAATAATAAGCAATTTAAATATTATTAAATAAGTACATTACTAGGTTATACACCAAGTCAGAAACTCTAACCTATCATATTACCACCAAGTCACTGATTATTTGAGTCTGGTTCTTGTATAACATTCACATTCTAGGGCGTGTCTTTGGCTTTGAGGACATACTGGGAAGTAAAGCAGACACGGTCCTGCCCCCGTGGAGCTTCCAGTCTAGCGGAACAGAGCACTACAATACCACATGAACAGCTCTCCGCAGTGGCCTCCACCCAGAGGAAACAACAGCTGAGCCAGGATCTGCAGTGTAAGGGTTAATCAGTGGGCCAGGGGCATAAAGGAAAGAAAGCTTCAGATAGAGAGGGTGAAGGAAATGTAAAGGTCCTGAGGTTCACAACGTTTTCTATCAAAGAGACTCAGATACTTGGGGACTACAGTGAAGTTTTGCTTGTTAGCGAAGAGATAATAGCAAGGTCCGTCTTTTCAAAGCTAACGTCAATCCATTTTAACGAGTGAGCCTATCACCATCCTGTTTTCTAGCCTTCTAAGGAATAACCCCCTTTTAAAACTGAATTGGTGGTAATAGATGGTATCCTTTAAAAAGAGGACCTCATTTTTTTATTAATAAAACGAAAACCTCTGATTTTATAAAACCACAAAACCTGGGAACTGCTGTAGAAGATGTGTAACCAGGGCGTTGCCAAAGGGGGGTGGGGCATGCAGAAAGGCTACAGAGGACGGGGTCCTTAAAGCAAGGCAGTCCTGAGAGAGCTTGAGATTTTTTTTATCCCAAAACGATGGGAGCGATTTTCAGCAAGGGAATGAGCTCTATTAAAGTCTCGGACAGTTCATTCTGAAATGCTGTGGGTGGACTCTGTAGATAAAGGCCAGGGGACCCAGATAAGCAGCACTGGATTGCCTCAGTAAGAGGAAGAATGCAGTCAGATGTATAGGGAGTTTGTGGGGCTGAGCAGGAAATGGTGGGTGTAGTAAGAGAGAAACCCAGTGGCATTTGGTGAGTTGGCACGCTGGGTAAGAAAATGGGGGCGAGGGTGTTGGGACCAATGCCAAGTCCTTTTCATTTGGAAACAGAATTGACTGAGCTAATGTTGAACTGCAGAATGTAAGAGTCAAGTGTTTTGTGAAGGAAGGATTTGAGGACACGGTGAACTACAGATCTTTGTGTTTAGAGGTCTGTTAGATCAACGTCGACCAGGAACTGCTCTGAAACATAGGAGACAAAAGGTTGAACTTCAGCTCTAACGTTATGGTCCCCAGCAAAACCGATCACAACCACGATCATTGAATGGAATTTCCCAGAGAACACAGCGTATCAGAAAAGGAAGGAGGATGTGACACTGCCTGCAGGACGTGCCTGCAGGAAGAGGAGCAGCATACAGAAGCAGAGGCAGAGAGGTTGGGGAGGAGGGCTGAGAGGGAAAATAGCAGTATCCATATCATAAAGACCAAGGACAGAACTGGAAATGGAGTTAGATGCCACAAGAATCAACAGGAGGGGAACGAAAGTAGTTTATAGAATTTAGCAGTGAGGAAGTTGTTAGGGACGGAGCCAAGAAGCTCAGGAGAAGCTGGATCACAGGGTGGGTCTGTATACACAGAGGAGCTCCTCTAGAGCTGGCATATGTGCGTGTTTGGGGGTGGGTGAGAAAGGGGTTATTTACCTTTTACGCCTAGACTCTCAAACATTGAAAGGGAGAATCTGAAGACTCGTAACAACTGAGGAAAATCAAATACAGCCTATTACTTATCTTAGAAGCCTAAACGTCTTTAAGAGTGTACATGTTCTTCCCGTAGGGACATGACACAGCTACAAAATTCTCAGCGGTGTTAAATACACTTAAGAATACAAAATGATTCCAGTGACTTCTCCAGGGGAATCACAGTTTTTTTAAAAAAATACTTTAAGAATCACATTTTAAAATATAATTGTAAGGTTATATTAGCTTCAGCTATTGTCCGTAGAGATCGTATTCTTTAAATAACAAGTATCTTTGCAACGCTGCTGGGAGAGGAAGCTTCTCCATGGAGGCTGGCTGGCAGAGTCGCTGGAGTCCCATAGCTCTGCGAATTTTTAATCGGCACAGATGCTTCAGTGAGCAAGGATTCTCTAAAATAAACGGGGAGACAAGGAGAAAGTTTTATTGGCTTCACACATTAGACACAGATTGTCCCAGAGTAGCACGCAGGACATTTCTGAAAATACGAACTTTAGCAGCTGATGACCCTGACCTCGATTCACATGTCAATGAAGTACTCTAGCCTCGCCCCAAAAGCTCCATGAGGACAGGAATTCTGTCTGCGTCTGCGTCTGTGTCAGGAAGGAGCGAGTCTGGCTCCTGATGGGTGTCCAGTTTGTTAATTAAACAAATGGATTGGATGGTAAGTAGGAAATGGCCCCACATTTCTCCTTTATTTTATTTTAGAACTAAATAATATATGGACATATTTATTTCCTCTCATCTCTACTAGTTTTTCTGGTGAATATTTATCAGTAAAACATCACTAAGACAGTTCCGTAAATCGATCACGAGTCAATCTGAGGCCTGTTTCCAGTGTCTGCAACATACTAGATACTAACCTTTACATATCTGGTGATAGGTAAATATATTTTTCCAAATTCCTACTCTTTATTAGATTTATAACACGGGTATTTTATACCAACAAACAGAACCAGTGAAGGGGCAGCACAGAAGTGGCAGCGTAGAACAAGTACACAAGTAAATGTTGGCTCTGGACTCAGTCAGCCGGGATTAACACCCTGCCTGTGTCACTTTGTATGACCTTGCAGAGTGGCTTAACCCCTATAATTAGTATTCTCGTTTATGTAACATGGATAACAATAGTATCTGCTTCATAAGATTGTCTGAGGGATAAACAGTCCAAACAGACTACTAGAAGCATCTTTGATACACTGGGCTATAACGTTCAATAAATGTTGGGGGAGGGGGACAGCTCAGTAGCTAATACGCTTGCTGTTCAAGAGTTCAGTTTATTAGGGAGCCAGAAACAGATACATACTGGAAGCCCACTGGCCAGCTAGCCTACCTAATCAGAAACCCCCAGAGGAATGACATCTGATGTTCACTTTTGATCTACATGGGAACATACACATTCGTTTGAACTGTTACACTCATGTGGCACACACACACACACACACACACACACACACACACACACACATACACACACAGACGCAACACAAAGAAACATTAGGGACTATTCACTTCAGTGATGAACGTGATCCCATTCTGCTATATTTGATTATAAAATTTTCTTTTAAATATTAAAACAAAGTTAGCCTTGGTGGCATAGACCTATAATCCCAGCATTTGGAGGGCAAGGCAGGAAGGTCATAGGTTTGAGGTCAGCCTGGGATACATACAGAGCTTCAGACTAGACTGGGCTGCATAGCAAAATCCTGTCTCAAAAATGAACGAGGCCAGTTTCTACAAACGTGAGGCACCAAAATAGGCACCTTGCCACAGTCTGTAAGATCGCAATTTTATTTTGTGCCTTAATGAACCAACCGCCTTACTTGTAGCTGGAGGAACCCTGACATCCAGTGGTTTACCACGCTCACAGCAACCGGCTGACAAGCTGCTGCAGAAACAAACGGCTGAAATCACAGAAAAGCATCCCAACCTCACTCTTACCCGGAGTATCTTTCCAAATCTACCACAACTAGAAATTCATTTACAGTAGTAACATGTGGGTCACCAATTCTCATTTCCTAGGAAAACCCGTTCTGCTTCTGACCGAGATAACAGGGATTACTACAGAGAAAGCCACTATTATACCAAGCGATACACACAAGGCTCAACCCCTGGCTTTGTTATCCTCTATGCCCAAGACTTTAGGAAATTAATTTATTTGTACTTTGGTGGTGTTCTCATTTTGAAATAGACAAACCGTTGAAGCCTTTTGCTTTTGAAAATTTAAAACTTGGCACTAACTACATACACACATAGTTTCACGCACTAGAAGCATTAACCAGACGAACATGGTCGCCTACCTCAGTAAATAGAACTTCAGCCAGCCACAGAAGATGGTTGCTCAGCCTTCCAACCTGCATTCCTCCTTCTCCCATAAACCACCGTGATCCCCACTTGTACAGCAATCACCCCTTTTGAAGTCTCATCTTCTAAGTGATCCGTCCCAATTACAGGACTGACGAAACAATGTGACCTCCCTGCTTGGGCCTCCAAATGCTGGGATTACAAGTATATGCCTTCGTTTTAGTAGTAAAAGAATATAATTTAAAATTTAACATCGAATATAACAAAATGTGACCACTTTTATCACTGAAGTGAATAGTTCCTAATGTTTCTTTTTGGGGGGTGTGTGTTTGTGTGTGCGTGTGTGTGTCTGTGTGTGTGCGCCACATGAGTGTGGCAGTTAAGTGAATGAGTGTGTGCATATGTAGGTCAGCAGTCAACATCATATGTCATTCGTCTGAGGCTTTCCTTTAGCTGGAGGCCTAAAAAGTTACAGAATATTGTTTAAATATCTTATGAACTTCAAGCTCTTTCTCATCCATTTTTATCATGTCACTTACTCAATAAAGAACCCAAATTCCTATGTTTTCCCATGGTGTAGCTCCGTGTCCCATTGTCTCCTCCACTGTTTTGAAAGCTAGTAGTTGAGTCCAGAGCTTGATCCTACTTATGTCTGATCTGTTCGGCCAGTGATTTTCTCTCCTCTGGGACCTCCACGATATGGATATGACACTGGCAATAGCCAAGGTTTAACAAGCATATCCATTTGTTTATTCAAGGTATAAAATGATAGTTACATAAGTTTTCATTCACTAAGATACTTCATGAAGAGATTTGTCGCTCATCTATTTTCGGTTACTTGTGACATTTCATATAAACAAGGCAGGAAAAAAGGCTTACGTGTTTTTAACGAATTTGAAGGTAAGTCGATTCTCTATTAACCCTTCGAAATGATCAGGTTTTAAGGTGTCATGTATTTAGACACTTTGGATATATTAATAATACTCATTGAAACAACTGTGTTTTTGAAACTTGAATGGTCCTGTTCGGCCACTGAGAGTCTCGTTAGGATGGCTCATGGACTCTTCTGACCCGGTTCTGATAGTCACCGAGTTTCTTGGCTTCCTGATATGAGCAGATGCTCCAGGTTCAGTCTCACAAAGTTCCTCCCATCAGTTGTCACTCCTTTTTGTAGGAATTGGCATTTCCACACCAAATTCCGTGCGAGAGGGACGCTCAAAACTAGTATGGTCATTGCGTCATAAGCGTCTCTAAGGATAGGAAAAACTCACTCGTCACATTCACAACACACACGCGCGCACACACACACACACACACACACACACAATAAGCAAATACAAATTTAAAGTAAAGGAAATATTTGTTTTTACCTATTATTTGGCGGATTTCCGGCCATTCTCTCTGTACTTCTAGCACGGACTTCAGTTTTGCACACAGAGGGACATAATCCATGTAATCTATCAGTATGCGGACAATGTTGCCCACCAAGTGCTTCATCCATGGAACTGTAATGAACTCACAGAACTGAGAAAAATGACAACAGGTAATTTAGTGGTACTTTAGTATATTAAACATATAATTGGTATTATCTTTTTATGGGAATGAAAGCATTCATGATTATGATGAAAAATGAAAAAGAAATGCCATTTGAACTATTATTACTTTGAACAGATAGTACTAAATGCATTTTTCACGTTTCTGTTGGGATCACAGTGAACATGACATAGAAGGTTTTTTTTTCTCTCTAGCCCCAATATTCTACCAAGTGGGTACAGGTGGATAATTGCATTTTAAAATTGTTTGACACCCTGTTTCCAACCCAAGAAAAGAAATAGCCTTTTTTCCTGGCCCACTTTATGTGTATCTGTCTACAGTAATAAGACACAAAAAATGAGAAGTATATAAATTAAATTCTCTGTGCCATAACATCCTTAATTGAGTGACGTTTCATGGGTTAAACTGGAAGGTTGTGTATTTTATTTACAATATAAAATACCCTCCAGAATAGGTTATAATTTGGCTATAAAACAAGACTTAATACCATTAATCCTAAAGCCATTTCATTTATATTTTAGGACCACAATGCTATATATCTAGGAATCGGTAACAGGAAGAAATTTTGGATATTTTATAAATAACTAAACGTTAAACGACATACTCCTGATCAACTTTGGAAGTCCACGAATAAATCTAAAGGGTTAAAAAAAATTAAAACGTAAAGATTCCTGAGAAAAATTAGTTGAAGGACTGATCCAAAAAAAAGACGGAAAGGAGCTCACCGGATTATCTTTTATTACGCAAGACGTCCATCCCGGCAGTCCCTCCTCCTCTATCTCTGACCACACAAATGAGTTCCCAAAGATGTCTCCGTGCATGCAGTCAAAGCACAGCTCCACTTGGTAACCATTGTTCAGCAGCAGCCTCAGCATGATCTCATCATTTAGGGCGTACTGAATGGCACTGGGGAAGCGCGTGTCATTCACATGCATAAAGTAACAGTTGACGTTAGCCCCGTAGGAGAGAAGCAGCCGGACGATTTCATGTCTATTGGCCCTCACTGCCACGAGGAGACAGTTGAGGGGATCTAAGTTGGGGTCTGCCCCTGCAGCCAGAAGGACTTCAGTGCAGTGGATATCATTATTAGAGACCGCAAAATACAGTGCAGTCTTTCTCTCGTCATCGTAGCTCTGGGAAATGTGGTCGGCGAGCAGGGCGTTGACATCAAAACCATTTTCAATGAGCAGTTCGAGGCACTGGGCATTTTGTCCATCGGCTGCTGAGTGAATTGGGGTTAGGCCGCTTTTCTCAATTGCGTGTTTGGATGTTACTGGGATCAGATATTTCAGAGCACTAGAGGAAAAAACAAACCTCCTTTAACTCCATTGCATAAAGAAAATCAAACAACTAAATAAAGCTTGTCTCGTTAGACAAGTGCTTTTACTTTGTTTAGCTTTCCATATTTCCTCTACATAACTTTGTGAGACTTGTTTAAACTTTGCGAGTCAAGAGACTCCTGTTTAATTTAATGGGATTTAGTTGAGTTTCAATTTAGTTTCCCATCCTAAAAATCCCCAGGGAACATCCTGTATCTTCCGTGTTTCGTTCTAGGTTTTAGTCCTCAGGGCTCTCCCCACACTTCTGCCTCTTGACAACAAAGTTTATAAATCAATAGATGTGATTGCCAAATTGCCAAAGAGTCATGGCATAGAAGCACACTGCATAACCCTGACCACTAGAAACCATGCAGTCTTGGCAAATGACTTGCACGGCATACGCATAACCCTTTCATTTAAAGATGAACAATATAAAGGCTTAAGGAGAACAGGACTTGTCCAAGGTCCTACCTTCCAATGTGAAAGGAAGAGATGGAGTTTTAATCTTTTGATTCTTATTGTTTCTATTTCATTGATTTTTAAGCCACCTGTATATATCGCCCACATACATCCTGTCTCCTATACAGCTCTCAATGAATTCTTAGCACAAAGCAGAACCTTCCGTATTCCATCAAACCTGTATTGGTCAGATGAAATAACGGTTCCCAAGCTCATGTTTCTAAATACATGTGATGAATGCTTGTGAATTTCACACTTCACTCACCATGTAGCCACTCAGGAGAGCCACAACCAAGGATAACTTGATCTCCTGTGCCTAACTCAGAGCTATCATGTGTGAATTTATGAACGCTGGGAGTAAATCCAGGTAAACTTTAACAACATGTCACTTCGCATCAATTATGCGTCACTGGTCCCTTAACTTGGCCCGTGTGGCTACCAGAAATAATAAACCCTAGCTCTCTCAAAGTTTTTGAACGTGCGACTTATTTTTTAATTTCTGAAAATCATCATCGTTTGGTGGAGAGTTTAATGTTGCGATTCTAGGCTTCTATTACTGTATTGCTTATAACATTTTGTGGTGGAAAATTCCACTCAGTCTAGGATGTAATGAATCTTTTCTATTTAACAATATACTCATCGTTAGAGTATCATATACACTCTGCAATGCTAGGAAATAGCTGAAGTACAGCACAGCATGACTACAAATTCTAATCCTTGGTCAACGGCAAAACGTTCAGAGACTTCGTACTCATTTGTTGAACTTTTTTTTTTTAAATACAGAAGTGCCAAATGGTGAAGATTTCTCAATTACAACTTTATTCCTCTACAAGGAATATTTTTTATTACTAAAAAGAATATTAAAAATTCATTCTGTGAAGGTCAAGAGTATAGAATAAGAGTGAAAAAGCTATGAAATCATTTCCAAGCATCGAAATAAAAAAAATGTGTGGCTATTTCCCTTGGAGATTTGGGGGGAGTATCCCATATCGAGAGATTGTACTGTACACACGCCTTAGTGTTGTTGTTGTTTTTTTTTTTTTTTAACTTAAAGTGATCGCCTTGATATCTTACTTACAGATAATGTCCCTCATAGGCAGCTCGATGTATGGGAAGATGCCCCGCTCTGTTGGGTACGTTGCCACTTCCTCCGTATTTCAGCAAGAGGGAGATGCAATCAGGGTTTCCACCTCCTGCTGCCTCGAATAGCACAGATGCCCCATCATCCGCCAAAGCAAACACATCACCACCTGGCGGTGTAAAGCACGTGGCTTAGACGGCTGGGCAGTGTTAAGACTTTCTGTTAAAGTAGTCTGTCATTTTCTTCTTTCTGATAAAAGCTTAACCATTCGATAACAGGCAACATGCTTCATTTTACTAAACTCTCAAGGAGAGGGAGTCACAAGAACGTGAATGAAAACAAGCCAGTCCTGCTTCGAGAAATATGATCATGAGACTTTTAAATTTGATAACAGGTAGCATTCTCTCAAAACTATTTATGGATACCTACAGGGCACAAATAGTGTGTGTGGCCCTAAACTGAATAAGCCTGACTCACAGAGCTTAAAGAGCAAATGAAACGGTAACTAGAGAACACACAGTGTAGCCAGCTTTGGGGACAGCTTTGTAGAACATGTACCATAAAGGGAAGAGAGTCATCTCTGATAATGGACCTGGCTGCTTACTTCATGGATTGGGATTTGGTTTTTTTATGTGTCTCTGTTTCTCCCTCTGTAAACTAATGTAGCTTATTCCTCTGGGATTGTGTGATAATTCAATGAACATACATTGGGAAACACAAAAAATTGCTAATTTTCACCCATACAAGGTCCTTTGGGGGATCGTGTGGTTCACTTATGGATGAGTCTGGGGCTTGGAAGTTGACAAGGGTCTCATAGAGAGGAGGTGGAGCTAGGAGCTAGCGGTTAGGAATTGAGTTTCTCCTGGCTGTACAGTTGAAACATTGGAGGTCTGAGGGGTAGGGAATGACACCATCTGTTGGAGAGGTTGGGAAAGGATTTATGAGAATATCTCGAGAGACCCACTTTGAATTTTTACTGAATATTATCCTAAATGAGAGCAAGGATCTTGACCTAAATTGACGCAGAGAGAACAGCCATATTCTGTTTTGCCAGATATGCAGGATTGGAGTAGTGAAGCTCAAGGCCTGGAAAAGCAATTCTAATTATCAGAAGCCATTGCAGCGGTGTTTGGAATAGAACACATTATTGATGTTGCACTTGAGCTAGAGGAACTCAAGCTGTAGTGCATGGTATGGGTTCCCTGACAGGAAGAATAGAAATCTGGAGAAGAGTTAGCAAATGATCATACTGGTCTAGGAAAGGCGGGAAGGACCTGACAAAGAAGGCAGACACATGGCAACGTGACGATAAGGCAGACTTTGGTACTTTGCAACAGTTGGGTTTGGGAAAGAAAGTGATAGAGATTTAGAGATAAATCCAACCTCTCGTCCCAGTTAAGGGGGATTGAGACATCAGAAAATGGAAGGGAGGAGAAATCCAGCCAAGATGACAGTTAAGGCCTTCTTCACAAATCTATGTGGAAACTGGGCTGCCTCTAGAGAAAGCAATCAGGGCTGGTCTTGCAGATCTCCGTTGGTCATAATGAATAGAGGTTAAGTCGTAGAATCGGGGTTCAGTGGGGGTCCAGGATAAAGCCCCACCCCTTTATACTCAGGAGAGAGAGGAAGACAGAGTAACTGCCTTCACGTACCTTTGTGAATAAGATGCTCCAGCACATCACAGTGGCCATACTCAGCAGCCACCCCTAAGGGCGTGACTCCAAAGCCATCTCTCAGGTGGACGTCACCTCTGTGATTCAGGAGCAGAGTGATAATATCTTTGCGGCCTTGCTTCGCTGCTTCATGCATTGCTGACCACCTCTTGACACAGGGCTGTTCAAGGCTGGTGTTGTATTTAATCAGTGCAGATACTATGTCATAGGAGCCCTGTTTTATAGCTTGAACAGAATGTTAACATGAAGTTGCCTTATCAACACGAGGACTTCAGATGGAACTGATTTATTTAAACTAACATCAAAATAGCTAGCACCCATTCTCCCTTCTTGTAAAAAGATAGTGTATTCCTCATGTGCTTTTGCTTTCTCATGCCCAAATTTCTATGTGTGCAGTCTGAGTCTGTAGGACTCAGAGTGGGTAAGAATTTCACGACAAGTGGTCATCACCAAGATGTATAGATTTTGTGGGTATTCATTCCAAACTTCAATCTCTTTACCAAAAATATGGGGGCATACTATGTATGTTGTACAAATTAAATAATGTATGTTAAGCATTACCTATGGTACCCAGTATAAAATATGAGCACAATAAATTATTCTTAGTATTGGTATTATTCCTAGGAGGTTGGTCCCCATCGAAACACGTATTTTCCCTACCAAAGATACCGTTCATCAGCAAATTGTACTCCAGTCGAGGAACAGGTAAAGAGCTGGACCCTACCTCAGAAGAGGGAGGTGAAGTGTGCATCTCTTCTTATTATTATGTTTTATGCTGATAAACGCCACTTCCTGAACTCCCCACCTGCCACTGTGGTTCTGAGGTGCATTACCTCATTCTCTTAGCTGCTGTCACTGCTAAGAGGGGTGAGCTTGATTTTACCTTATTGCTATTGTTTCTGGTTTTTAAATTTTAGGGGCAAAATCTCATGATAATGGGTCTCTTTCCTTTATGATGCCACCTGTCTGCTTCCCTCTGGAAGATGCTATTAGCATGATTGACCTTTCTTCATGGAAAAAATCAAAACAAAACAGAGTATGCAGGA